>NC_140234.1:14035841-14193341 GCF_949987555.1 Borostomias antarcticus
ACCCCATCGTGGACCCCTGGGTCTTCATCATCTTCCGCAAGTCCGTCCTGCTCCACTTCCGCTCGCTGCTGCGCTGCCGGTTCACCCAGGGGGCGGTGAAGAGCACGGCGGCCCGCTGCGCCCTGTCCCTCCCCCCGCTGGACCCCCCCCCTTCGGAGAGATGTGCCTCGGCCACCTCCATCGCCGCCCCCCAGCCCAGCCTGTACACCGGTGTGCCCCTGTGAGAGACAGGCTATGGCCAGACCAGACCAGGACAGGGAAGGACAGGACATGTTCCATCTGGGCTGGGCCATTAGGCAGGATTGGATAGCCACATAGGGCGGCATTTGAACATCGGCCGTCATTTTGCCAACTGGCCACCGCCGGTGGTCTATCAATCCCATCAATCCCCATAGTCTGTCAATCCTTTTGAAAAGATCATACTGTACAGTATGTTCCTTTCTGCAATAGGTGTACAGTGCACAACACAAGGGTGGTATATTCTGATCTAACCCAGAGCAGCAGAACTGCCAGGACTGGTCCTGTATCCCTTGATGGCTATGTAGAGGATGGATTGACCACTCGGCAGGAGGATGGAGGGATGAATAAATAGAGGGATGGATGGATGGATGGATACAGTAGTGCAATGTTGTTGTTGCATGTGCAATGCAACTCTGCATTGAGGCGACTTACACTTTGGAAATTTGGGTTGCAGCATTACAGCACAATACATACACAACATTTTTGTTTAAAGCAACTTGTTTTCAAAAGTGTGTGTGGAAGAGCCTGGACACGGACAGACTCTTTCTGGTTTGGACTCACGGTTCTGACAAGGACCTGCTCAGGTCCTGGAGGTACAGTAGTATGGGGATGTAGACAAGGTCTTCACCACCAACCAGCTCTGAGGAGGACTTGGACCTGAGATCTTCCTTGGTGGTCCAGGAGATGTTCCTCTAATGTGGACTAGGAGACTTTCCTCTAGTCTGGACCAGGAGATGTTCCTCTAGTGTGGACTAGGAGACTATCCTCTAGTCTGGACCAGGAGATGTTCCTCTAGTGTGGACTAGGAGACTTTCCTCTAGTCTGGACCAGGAGATGTTCCTCTAGTGTGGACTAGGAGACTTTCCTCTAGTCTGGACCAGGAGATGTTCCTCTAGTGTGGACTAGGAGACTTTCCTCTAGTCTGGACCAGGAGATGTTCCTCTAGTGTGGACTAGGAGACTATCCTCTAGTCTGGACCAGGAGATGTTCCTCTAGTGTGGACTAGGAGACTTTCCTCTAGTCTGGACCAGGAGATGTTCCTCTAGTGTGGACTAGGAGACTTTCCTCTAGTCTGGACCAGGAGATGTTCCTCTAGTGTGGACTAGGAGACTTTCCTCTAGTCTGGACCAGGAGATGTTCCTCTAGTGTGGACTAGGAGACTTTCCTCTAGTCTGGACCAGGAGATGTTCCTCTAGTGTGGACTAGGAGACTTTCCTCCCGTCTGGACCAGGAGATGTTCCTCTAGTGTGGACCAGGAGACTTTCCTCTAGTCTGGACCAGGAGATGTTCCTCTAGTGTGGACTAGGAGACTTTCCTCTAGTCTGGACCAGGAGATGTTCCTCTACTCTGTGGATGAACAGACATTCTACATGGACTAAGCCAGGAATTACAGCATTGCCATGACAGACGAACGCCCAGAGAGGACCTGTACCTCAAGATGTTCCTGTGTTCCTGTCCTGGTGGACAAACAGACATTCTACCTGGAGATACAGGAGATTCACCATTGTAGTAGGTTGTCTTGGACATGATATTTCAATCGATTTACAGGCTTAGTAGTAGCAATAGTTTACTATTTAAAAACTATGGGGTGAGAAAAATATGAATCTTCTCAACCCAACAGCCAGTCATCATCAACACCTTGGAATGATTAGTTGGGAACAACAATTGATACATAATCAATGCGTTCAAGTAAAGTCAGTTAGCTGTGGTCCTTCACTTCCAATAATGTCCAAGCACTGTAACATGGTACATAAACATGGATGAATGCACAGGCGTCACCTGCTATTCTGTGTGTACCTGATGATCTGAGTGTGTCAACCTATTTCTGTTTTTATTTGATTTCCGATTTTATTTTTAAGAGGACAGTGCACTAATGAACATGCCAGTGTTAGCCAGAGGCTATTTTTCAACTGTTGTCCCTGGTCCCGGTCTTAAAATAGTAATTAAACAGGAAGACATAAAAGCATGCAAACAATTAAAAGCCAAATAAAAGCTAATTATATGAAATATGAATATAAAAAATCCAAATGGATAGCATGTTAAGGCACATAAAGCAAACAAATTCTACATGACAAAACATAGGCAATTAGCTGGCAAACACAATTACAACAAGACAGTCCTTTTTTTTTTAAGTCATTGTCCGTTAATTATCTCCCTATGCTCATACAGTAGGCACACTCCTCTGATACCCGACAGGACTGGATGAGGGTCACATTTCTATAGTGCACTAATTATTTCTTGTTTCCTGATATCCTCGTGCATGTGTGTGTGTGTGTGTGTGTGTGTGTGTGTGTGTGTGTGTGTGAGTGTCCTTGTCAGCTTCCTGAGCTGTCTATAATTTCATCAGTCACCACTAAAGCCAGATCCACATCCTACAGCTGAGATGGTCTGAAGCAGTTCTAGAACGAAGTTTCATTGTTTTGTCACCAGAACGTTGAGAATTCTAAAACTGTCCTTTTCAAGAATCAACATTTTAAATCTTATGGAAAGACTCGTTCTTAAACTAGTCTCGTCATGACTGTTGTATGTGAACACCCCTCCTCTCCCTTTAAGCTGCCACTGCTAGACTGCCGTTTTAAAAAAAATTAGCTGCATTTCCTATAGAGCTATATATATATATACTACACACTGTGTCACATGGACATGTGATGGTCCCTGTCGTTGCTATCAAGATACCTATCAGTATGTGAGTCTGAGCCATGTAAAAGCTGCTTCTGTGTCCTTGGCATATACACTATACAGAGTCCTATGTAAAGATGTGTGTGTGTGTTGTGTTGTGTTTCTTCGCATGGTGTTTGTGTTTTGTGCTGTCAGTTTCCAGTGGTGTTGTGTGTGTTGTAGTGGTGTTGTGTGTGTTGTAGTGGTATTGTGTGTGTTGTAGTGGTGTTGTGTGTGTTGTAGTGGTATTGTGTATGTTGTAGTCTCTGTTGTAGTGACTTTCTCCTTCTTGCTGATTGTCCTTGAATCACCTGTTATTGCATCTTGCACTTTTGGCTTAACAATGAGAACATCAGATTTCAGTATTGTTTAAAAATGAAAAAATGAAAATGTAAGTGACTGAAGTGAAATATACTGTAAATGTTGTGAATACAATCATATTCATGGTGATCAGATATAAAGATATATAAATCATATACATGATCAAATTAAAGGTTGAAAATATAAGAAATGAATTCACGACTCTCATTCATGACCATTTGTTTCACATCATATAATACTAACATGTCTCTGCACTGAAACCTGATATAAGCAGTATTTCACACATGAATGTACAGTATATAAAGATGGAACACTCACTATGCTGGTCTGGAACGTGCTTAAAGCCAGGAGGATGTTGCACGTCTGTCTCTGTGTTTATAGATAATGGAGAATAGAACAGGACAGGATAAACAGGAAGTGTGTTCAGTTTGGGTTTAGACTGCACAGCTGTTAAGACCATGCCAGTCTCACGAGCAGAAGCACCATCTGACCAACACCAGGCCTGAGAACAGAATAGCACTTCCCCTGGAACGTATGGTAATACAATCTAAATTTAATTTAAAAAGAAAAAACTTGTATAGAACAATTTGTAACAATAGAACAACCCTCGGGGAAAGAAGGTTCCCGATAGAACTCTCAGGGCCGTGAGGTTCCAGTAATCGGGCCTAGAGAGAGAAGGGACCAGGCTATAGAGTATCCTAGTGTACCCTGCAGGGGGACTATTGTGGGCACTGCTATGAAGGACAGGAGACCATAACCACGGCCCAGATACCCCCGCCTGGCCAATCATTAGTGGAACAAACGTGAGATTTGAGTAGACCAGCTTCCCCGACATGAGACACTCAATCTGTGGGGGTTCACGCTGAGGCCAGTTTCTCAGATACGTGTATAGAGGATGGATCAGCCCCCAAAAAGATTTTGTTTGCTCAGTGTTCAACCGTCCCCCACAAAATGTCATCCATCATGGTACCTCCCTCAATGGTCATCATATTTCCAGCTCTCCCCGTCGCACAGTAAGTGGATGATGGTGGTGGAGATGATCTGAAACGTGATATTTGTGTCTGGACAGTAATGCATCACTGGCCTCACACAGCCCACAGGGGGAGTTAGAACAGATCTAGCTGCCGCTGATATCATGAGACTCTCCCTGTCTCTGTTCCTCATCACCAGCCTTATGGGGGAAAGGCTGTCGGGCAGATTATTTAACGGTGTGAGATATAAACACTCCTCAATCAGCACACACACACACACACACACACACAAACACATACCCTCAGGAATGAAGCGTAACAATATGACAGATGCCCTTTTCTTATCTCTGTGACCCCAGAGTCTTTGAACCCTATCCCTGTGCAGTATCTGACCCTAGAGTCTGGTTTTACTGGTTGTACTGCAGGGTTAAAGCGGTAATGTGTTGGTAGCCCCTCTCGACTTTAGACTGGAAAGCCAAGGGCTTGATCCCTAGAGATTATGAATCACATCTTTTTTTTTCTTATCTTTACGAGTCACAGGGATCCCATAGCTCAGTTCGTCTACACCGACACTTGGTTGATTGTCAGAATGACAGGTGGTTTCATTACAGTGAGAACATCGTTTTATCAAGCCTCACATCCTCATATTACATCTCACCAGCTTGCCTGTATTTTATTGGAGGGGGACTTGGTGGACCGATGGTGTTGTCATTTGGTTCCCCACAGAACCCCCCCCCCCAAACAAACACACACACACACACACACACACACACACGCACATTTGTCTGAGGACTCACATATCCTAGAGCCTAGATCTTTATCAGTGTGCTGTGGTCAAAACCAGTTGAGCAAAGATGATGTAGGCCTTTATAACAGAGACGTCACATCTGCTTACCCCGATGTGCTGGAATCCTCTGTTGGCAAAGGGCAACTGTTTGGAAAAGGGGCAGGCACTTTCACAAATACTTGGCGTGATCCGTCTGTGTATCACCGTCTATCACGCGCTAACTTCAAGCAGTCCTCGCCGTCGTCACGCCTAAACCCACCCAGCGTAGCTGTTTGTATTTCCTCAGAGAACGCTGATTGGCGAGATTGTTTCCTGCACAAACGGATCTCCATGGAGTGTATCCAGACTAATTTGCGAGAGATACAGAATGTGGTCTCACGAGATCAGGACGGTCTCACAAGGCTAATATCTGCCCACCTCGATGTTACTATAAAATGACCAATTCAGAGGGTCCGAGATATTAATCCTCCAATGGGGGACTGTTTCCTCGAACACAGGCCTATAATATCATCTCTACTGGAGCAACACGTCTGCTGATGAAGTGTGTGTGTGTGTGTGTGTGTGTGTGTGTGTGTGTTATGTGTGTGCATGCGTGCGTGCATATGTGAGTGTGTGTGGAGGACACAGAAGTCATTAGTCAAAGGAACTGACTAAATCAGTTGCTACAGATGGTTTCCTTATGTCGTGGTCAGACGTATTCCCCCATATTCTGTTAGCACTAAAAGTTACATCTTTTGGGTATGTCCTATTACTGGTCATCGTACTGGCTAATCTAAATTAACTCGAGGCCTTCTTGATAGTATTTGCTGACGGTGTTTGACCCATGCCCAGGTCTCTAAGTGGGTCATTTACTGTAACTGTGTCCCTGGCTAAAGTCAACTGCAGATAGTTTGTTCAGATGTTCACTCCCGCCATGACAGTTCATCTGTAGCCAAGAAGAAAAAACAACAACTTATGAGTGTCGGTCCGGAGCAGTGATGGCGGGAGTTAAAACAGCTGGAAAGATGGAGAGAGAGAGTTGGACAAACGCTTCTCCTTCATCCATCTACCTACGTCATCCTCTCTCTCCCTCTGCTGACATCTCTGGGGGTAGCAGTTACTAAAAGGCTTGTCAATCATCTTCTGTTATGCTTCAAGCAAAACTGTGACCTCTATTCCCTGCCCATTTCTTTGGATCAAACGCAGACACACACACACACACGCGCGCGCGCGCGCACACACACACACACACACACACACACACACACACACACACACACACACACACACACACACACACACACACCTCATTTATTGTGCAGGAGAGGTCTGGCCTTGCTCTGCTAGTGTGATGAGTAGTCTGGTATTAGACTTGAAGTGCCCAAATTTTGCCTTTGGACTTGTAAGGCCACTTTTACAAGGCATTTGATATGCATGTGATAGGATATGATTAATTTGATTTCATAGCAACAGCAGTTTATTGTATGTCTCTATAGCCATATTGCTAGACCTAAATCTTAATAGAGGCTTTGGGAAAGCTGGGTTGAGGAGACAATTTGTATTAGAAGGTCAGATCAGATCCCTGTTTGGGATATCCAGGTGAAGCTTCGCTTGATGGCAGGAGACCTTCAAATTACAAGGGATATATGTCATTATAAAAAGAACGTACATCATTATAAAAAGAACCTGCACCATTATTAAAGGGCGGTCTGTTTCTGTGTGTGAGTGCCCATTACCCAGATAGCATGCGGATGTGTAATGAGTCTGGGCGATACAAGGGCCAGATCTGGCCTGTATATGGCCCAGATCCGCTTGCTATCTGGGTAGTGACTGACATGTCTCTCATTAACCTTTGGATCAGAGCTGCTGTCAGTGAGTCTGAGTCACTGTCACTATCACAGGCCTTGAGCCCACAGCCCAAAAGGATGATCAACCTCTCTTCAATCGCTCTCTCTCTCTCTCTCTTTCATGCACTGAAACATACACACTCACACACATACACACACACTCTGGATAGACAGTTTGCTACTGTATGTTCAGTGTCACATGGAAAGGTCAGTGTGACAGCACACAAAAGCCTGAACAGAAGGACTATTATGGAGGCCCTCCCTGGTAAACAGCCCATATTCAATAAGCTATGATGGAAGGGTGGAATAAGGATACAGGGTGTGTTTTATACGGACCTTCAAGTTAACAACAAGTTAACAGCTATAGGAACAGCAAACACACATGTCAGCTGAATGATTGAGTTTCCAGTAGAATTTGGGCGGTGGGTGGAGAGGAACACCCACACACGCATGCGCGCGCAAATAGGCCAACAATAGTGCAGATAATAGAGTAGTAGTAGCCTAGTAGTAGGCTAGTACTTTTTTGTACTAAATTGCAATCAAGACAACAAAGACTAGATACACATTTATAACAGACACAAAATATACATTAATCAAAATATACATGTGTGCAAATAAACACATTTAGGCTCAAGTATCCCTTAGCATGCCTGTGCAAATAAGGCCGCGATCACACCTACATCCATGGATCACACCGAAACGGGTCGCCAGCAAAACCTTGTTTTCCTATGAGCCGCCTGCCGTGTGCTCATCTCTCTTCCGCTGCCAGTTTCTTTTGGCAAATAATTTTTTTTAGATGCTAAAACTAGTTAAAATATTCACAACTTTTCAACTTAAGACGCGGCCTGCTCACTGGCCCGGGCAGCCAATCAAAGCATGACCTCTACGACTATTAATATTTCACTTTATTAAGGTCTGGCGAGAAAGTAGAAACCATGCAAATTCCCATTATGTACATTGTTCCACATACCTTAACGGCCCACGTCCACAATCGTCACTACTGCACAACACACTGTACTACAACACTGCACAACACGCCTGGATATGTATACTGAAATTGTGCATCCCCTTTTATTTTTTTATATGTCGTCTACAACAGCGCATGCCTTAACCCTCAAATTCCTACTGTGTGTGAACCATATGCATTGAAATAAACAGATCTTGAGTCTTGAGATTAATCTATTGACATAACCAGGACGTGTGTCCGTATCATTGGAACTGAAGTGAGTTTACTACCAGCGTTCCAAAAACCGTTGTAAAACGTTTTGATCAAAATCGATAAACAATGACTCAATGTAAGTGCCTTAGAAACGACGTGATGGTGCGAAGCGTAGCCTGCCACTAGAGGGCGCATCGTCAAGTGCTCGCTGGAGTAACAGGTAGGCTACATTGTGTCGTGATGATTGATTGATGATTTTACATGATATTGCCGACAATGACAAATGCGTGCGTGGGCGCGCGCGCGCGCACACACACACACACACACACACACACTGACTCATTCGTGTGAGCTAATTTATAGATGAGTAATAGTTGGCCAGGATTGCTGTTTTGTTTTGCTTACAATACAGTAGCGCCATCGTACAATACAGTAGCGCCATCTTGTGTACAGAAAGAGGAATTACAATGGAAGTGTAACTGATCTTGTCGGTCCACCTCAGGCATTACTGGAGAAATGGATTCACTGGGTGAGTTGCAGAAAAGGATATTCAGAACTGTAAGTAGCCTGCTAGGAATATGATTTCCACTATACATGCTAGAATCAATTAATATTAATGGGTTAGGATTGTGCTGAATTTACATTTGTGTTGTGAAAATAATGTGTAATATTAGTTGTAGACTACCATACAGGAAAACAATTTTGTTTTTACAGCTGCTGATATCCCATGCCAGTGATTCACCTGGGTCCACATTACACAACCAGACACCAGCATCATCACACCAGGCCTGATCATTCCAGGGTGGAAAGGTTCAGAGGGCCATCCTGGTGAATGAGCCTCTCCCACTCCCCCCAAAAAATATTCACCTGGGCTCCTTACTGCTACACACACAATTAGCACCAACAGGCAGCGGCGCAACACCCAGTCATATCCGCCTGAACCAGATGAACCCCACCCCGTTGGCCAGTGGCCCCGTCAGTCAGGGGCGGGGTGAGAGGCTACGACCCTGGTTGTCCCACATTATCACAGCCTCCAATCCCACAAGCTGCCAGATATACAGTAGCCCGGGGAGTGCGGAGGATAGCGCCTGTTAACGGAGGTCGGATGTGAGCTGCCCTGCCTCGCTGGGAGTGACGGGGAATCTCAGGTCCTGAGAACAGGGAGGCGGACGTTGGGAATCGTTGGGAGTGAGACAGCCGGGCAGGTGGGGAATGCTGACAGAGATGGGAGACGGGGACAACAGCAGGGATGGGGACAGAGGCGGGAATGCTGACAGGGAGACAGAGATGGGAGACGGGGACACCAGCAGGGATGGGGACAGAGGCGGGTATGCTGACAGGGAGACGGAGATGGGAGACGGGGACACCAGCAGGGATGGGGACAGAGGCGGGTATGCTGACAGGGAGACTGAGATGGGAGACGGGGACACCGGCTGAAGTGGACTCGATCCATGGCACAGTCACCCCATTCTCCATCTTACCTTCAGGATCAATGGTTAATTTTGAGATGTTTCTGTTCATCGATAAACACTCAATAAGACAAAAAAAGAAGCTGTCATGTTTAAAGATTTGGTGAATTTATTGATTCATGAAAAACACTACACATCTTTTGTATTTATATTTATATTATAAGTTATTTCCATAAGTTAACAGTCCTTAACCTGGTCTTACCAACAGTCCAACTAAGGGCTAACCAACAAAAGCTACTCAACACACAAAGCTAAGGCTAGGTTTAGTGTTCTGAGGAAGTAATCAACACCTCTGCCAGCTTTCATATCATTCCAAGAACATCTAGAGACAGTAAAACCAACCCGGTGCGATTGAAAGCGTGACCCCTCAACTCCTCTTCTGATAAAACTGATTTCATTTATTTTTCATTTGGATGCTATCCATCCCCCACCCAACAAAAGAAGCATGTTTGTGATAGTGAGTATACATACTCTGGTACTGTAGCAAGCAGAGGTGGATCACAGACTATGGGTTGAATCACTGACTACAATGTGAGGATCAGACATGTGAGTTGTTCTAGCAGTGGCAACAGCAACATTTGGTTTCTTTTTCTTTTTTTAAACTACTTTTTTTCCTCAAATATACTGTTTACTTACACCAAAGTGCAAATATATGTTTTTACTGTATATATACTGTTATGCATATATATATATATATATATATGTGTGTGTGTGTGTAATATATATATATATATATATATATACACACACACACAGGATATATATATATATATATATAGAGAGAGAGAGATATATTTATTAGTCTAATTTACTACAAGTCATCTTGCCAGGAGGTTGAGGCTTTTGGAGTATTATGGCACAGTTCAAAACTCAGGAGAAAACATCGCATAGGTCCTACAACATCAATGCAAAGTTTACAACTAACACACTAATATCTTTTTGTGACCAAACGTTTTAAGTTGAATACATTTAATATCCGATGATATACAGTTAAAAGGCATTAACATCTATATATTGGTATCAGGATATCTGTTGATAGCAGATTAAATATATTTTCAGTGACGCTCTCTTAGTGCCAGAATCAACATCCTGAAACTGTACATCTGCCTACTTCCTGGAACTGAGCCTTTTCCAAAATAAAAGTCCCGTCTCAGAGCAAACAGAACAAAAACAACGGTCTGTCTCAAAACGAAAAGAAAACCAGAAGTAAACAGAACCGAGCAGTTTCATCATCTACTCCTCACACACACCAACCAGGACGGAAGAATTCTCTTCTCAACCAACCATGAATACAGCATCCTCCGCTGAAATGCTTCTCTCTCTTGCATCGATAACCGTTAGTGACACATAATTTACAAATACATAGTTTATATATTTATGTATATACCTCCAGTGTGTACACAACCCACAATCTCCAATGGGGACCAGAACCATCTGATTGTGACAAAGATCTGCCACAAAAGGGTGCATGCAAGAAGGATACTTTGAACCCGATTCAGAGTTAGAAATCAGCACTGCTTGTTTAGTGCAAGTGACACTGTCAAATTGGTATTATGGGCCTGAAAACACACTTGATTAATGAGCTTGTCTAAGCGAGGAGGAGACAGCCATTGCTGGCCTGGGGGGGCTTGTGATGTCCCTGTCTCCGGTTTCGCTCTTTCCTCTAATTTATTCAGGATAGGATCTAGGAGGGTCCTCCAGGGTCTAAGTCTGGATCAAAGGCCTCGGGCCTCGTAAAGCCCGGTCCAGAAACTTCTCTAGAGATTCATCTGCACTTGTTCTTCAGACAGACACCTCAGAAGCAGTAGTAGTTGGATTTCCTCAAAAACCACAATTACAGAATTGTTGCACGTTGTAAATATTTTTGGGAGTTTTAAGCGTTTTGGGGTTTTATTATTATGTTTTTTGTTTTTTTTCTTTAAGACAAGAGCGATCTTAAGAGGACAAGCAATGTAAGAGAGGAAGGTGTGAGAGTGCACACACACTCCGCTTCACTTCGCTGTCATCATCTGGACAAACTCTGCAAGGAGGAGAAGAGGAGAGACATGAGGAGACACATCCACGACAGGGAGGGGAGTCTGAAATACACGATGACAACATCACCAAGCATGATGGGTACAGTGGCATCATCCACAAAACACATGTGTTAATAAGAGGAGTCGGAGGTAGAGAGAGGGGAAAGTAGAAAGTAGAGAAGAAGAGACAGAGAGAGAGAGAGAGAGAGAGAGAGAGAGAGTGAGTGAGTGAGTGAGTGAGTGAGTGAGTGAGTGAGAGAGAGAGAGAGAGAGAGAGAGAGAGAGAGAGAGAGAGAGAGAGAGAGAGAGGGAGAGAGACACAACCAAGCTGCGACAAGGAGGAAGGAGTACGATTAAGGAGGAGGTAAAGGAAGGACAGAGAGGACGAGGATGAAGATGAATGAGGAAGAGGAGGAAGGACGGACGGAGGACCCTCTCACCCTCGTAGTTGACCTGTCCGTCTCCGTCTATGTCGGCCTCCCTGATCATCTCGTCCACCTCCTCGTCCGTCAGCTTCTCTCCCAGGTTGGTCATCACGTGCCTCAGCTCAGCCGCGCTGATGTAGCCATTTCCATCCTGCAGGGGGCGGCAGGGAGGGCCAGCGGGTTAAAGTCACAATCCAAAAAAGATACCAAAAAAGATATATTGATCTTGCTTTATTTGCAGCTAGGAAATGTTTTACCAGACACTGGAAATGTTCTACTCCCCCATCCATTACGCAATGGCTTAATGAACTTTCAAATTACATTCCCCTTGACGGAATTTATTATAACAATAGGTGTAAACAAGATTAATTTTTACAAACTTGGAAACCACATTGATTTTATGGAATCCAGGCAGGTGTAATATAGGCTGGTAATTTACTTGTGTGTTTAGTGGTTTTTCTTGTCTTTGTTTTGTCTGTTTCTTTGTTATGTCTTTACATGTTTGTATTGATGGTTGTTGTACAGTATGTGAGTATTACTGTGTTGTTGTTTGTCTCGTCTTTGTTTTGTTATGTTTGTATTGATGGTTGTTGTATATGTGTGTATTTTATTTTATTTCTTCGTGTCCTTCCTGTGTTGTCATGGTGTTTGTGTGACCATACGTGTGTGAAAATACGATAAATACAATATAAAAATTTAAAAAAGTCACAATCCGCAATTGGGGAATCAAGAGAGCCGCACAGCCCCATCTGTTTACTATGACACAGCAGGGAGGGAGTCATGTGGTCCAGCCAGCATGAGTATTCATCATCACCACTGTCTCCGCAAACGCAAACCCCTTTCCAGTGTGCTTCCTCTCGCCTCTCTCCTACAGCTACAGGGTGTGTGTCCTTGGATGAACGGGTCAGACCCAACAGACACAGGGTGTCTACAGACAAACAAAATGATCTTTCACAGTCACACACAAGCTCTGCGGAAGATGCAAATATATCCATGTCCCCATCCTTTGTA
Organism: Borostomias antarcticus; assembly: GCF_949987555.1. NCBI lineage: Eukaryota > Metazoa > Chordata > Actinopteri > Stomiiformes > Stomiidae > Borostomias > Borostomias antarcticus. The sequence goes on from NC_140234.1 coordinate 14,048,724, forward strand.
TAGAAGAGACACGTGCGCGCATGCGGATGATGGGTGTGAAAGGGCTGCGTTGTTCCAGGCCGCAGGAAGCCCAGTGCTGAGCAACGCGAGCAGCTGGCGCAGAGCTCTGCCTGTTAGCTTGTGACTCTGATTACAGCTGCAGTGCTACATGTTCCTGCCTCTCTTTCTCTCTTCCTACCGGCATCCATAGATCTGCCCGTCTACCTCTCTCTGCCTGCCTGTCTCTCTGGGTGCCTGTCTCTCTGGGTGCCTGTCTCTCTGCGTGCCTGTCTCTCTGGGTGCCTGTCTCTCTGCGTGCCTGTCTCTCTGGGTGCCTGTCTCTCTGGGTGCCTGTCTCTCTCTGCGTGCCTGTCTCTCTCTGCGTGCCTGTCTCTCTCTGCCTGCCTGTCTCTCTGCCTGCCTGTCTCTCTGCCTGCCTGTCTCTCTGCCTGCCTGTCTCTCTGCCTGCCTGTCTCTCTCTCCGTGCCTGTGTCTGCCTGTCCATCTGCCTGCAGCGGGGAGAGACAGTACTAGTGGTGCGTTCCATTTGAGCGGGGAGAGACAGTACTAGTGGTGCGTTCCATTTGAGTGGGGAGAGACAGTACTAGTGGTGCGTTCCATTTGAGCGGGAAGTGGTGAGGTGGGAGGTGGACGTCAACCACGAGGTCACCGCGTCACAGTAGACACCAACAGCTCAAAACGAAGATGGACGTCAACTAGCTTCGTTTGCTGCACTACGTGGTATTTTGCGCATACAAAAGAGGTAGCGGACATGTCCTGAGATTAACAATTGGGGAATACTGTGTTTACGACTGATTTAATGAGATACAAATAAAACAGAAATGCTAATAAAACAGTATTACTTAAGTTTCACGTAGATACGTAGGGAGCGGCCATCTTGTTCACGACTTCCAGAGCGAACTGGGGGTAGGGGCGAGCGGTACGAGTTCATGAGTGGAGAAAACAAGTCGGGAGGGGTGTTCCAGTTAAGACTGCGGGAGTGGTATCTCGTAAATCACCACTTCACGAGCCAAATGGAACGCAGTACAAGCTCCCTGTCATCAAAACAAAGGCCTCTTCTCTCTCTCTCCTGCTCCCACTCCCTCTCTCTCCCTCTCTCATTGTTAGGAGACACGAGGAGGACGAGGACGAACTGAGGGTTACACCACAGCCAGTACGGTAGCTAAGGCACTACACAGCACAGCCCTGCACAATACTACACTACAGGACACACAGCCCTACACAATACTACACTACAGGACACACAGCCCTACACAATACTACACTACAGGACACACAGCCCTACACAATACTACACTACAGGACACACAGCCCTACACAATACTACACTACAGGACACACAGCCCTACACAATACTACACTACAGGACACACAGCCCTACACAATACTACACTACAGGACATACAGCCCTACACAATACTACTACACTACAGGACACACAGCCCTACACAATACTACACTACAGGACACACAGCCCTACACAATACTACACTACAGGACACACAGCCCTACACAATACTACTACACTACAGGACACACAGCCCTACACAATACTACACTACAGGACACACAGCCCTACACAATACTACACTACAGGACACACAGCCCTACACAATACTACACTACAGGACACACAGCCCTACACAATACTACACTACACAGGAGAGCACGCCTCTAGAGCCAGGGGTGCAGGGGGGCACTCATGAGGGGTGAAAAAGGTGGCAAAGATGCGAACCCCCTAAAGGGGTCCAGGGGCGTGCCCCCCGCACCCCCCTTAACATCCTTGTGGACTAGGCTTCTTCGTTTGGGTGTAGATGTTTCACTACCCCCCAGGCTCGGGGCCGAGGGACTATCCTTTTACCACCCTGAGCCTGGGTGAGGGGTCACCCGGGCTATATATTCGGGCACACCTCCAGGAGCCATGTCACCGTTTCGTCATCCACAACCCTCAGGCCACGCACTCCATTGGTTGTCCGATATATCGGACAGTCCTGGATGACATGGTCTGCGGTTTGTTCCTCAGCGCCACACTCGCACGCCGCACAGGATACCAAGCCCCATCTGTGCATCGATGAGTGGAAGCGTCCGACGCCGGTCCTGAGGCGATTAAGCCTCACCCACGCCGGTTTGGATAAGTCCATTCCGGGAGGGGAAGGACAGGCGGCCTGGAATGAAATCAGGGAGTCTGGAGGTGTTCTCCTCCCACTCCGCACGCCAGGTGTGGTCCGCCCATCCTGCCTCGCTGATGTTAAGATCTCTGCATTGCTGCAGGAGACCCCGTGCGGCGGCACAGAAGGGTGTCTTGAGTTGAGCCGGCGGGAGGCTCTGCTGTTACAGTGAGCCTGTTGTGGAGCAGACGGTTAGGCTCCACGGCCCGGCAAGCGAGACTAGGCCGTTTGGTAGAAACAGCCAAAACCTTTTTTTTGACATTTCAAGCTTTTGATTGATTTTGCTAGGCTACTATCAGCCCTATAGCTTATCGTGGTACAAAATAGATGGATGTGTAGCATTATAGCCCCAAACGAACCGTACACATGCTAAAGTGCACTACCTTATCAAATCCCCTCCTCTAATTAACGTTACCCATTTAGCTAAACAGGCCACTAGCTCGCGTCGTCAGCCTAGCTCGCTACAAGTGCTAGCTACTGTAGCCAGACAGCTATAGCTAGAAGAGAGTAAGGCTCTAAACACAGAAGCCTTTCTTTTGTCAACTCAGAAAACCTCTTCTTATTTCATTCCGCATGACTCTGCTCTCACAGACTCAGACCCCCCCCCCCCCCCATTTCTAAAAGTCAGCCGATCTACACAAATCACACAAATGTCCTATTTTTGAATCAAAATGGCAGATTTCGCTGAAAGGTGACAAGTTTGCACCCCTGACAACACTGGGACCACTGAGGGGATTACAAACCTCCAAACGCTGACAAATTCTGTGGAACGCTGACTGCCCATTACTGTGCCATCTTACTGCCCATTACTGTGCCATCTTACTGCCCATTACTGTGCCATCTTACTGCCCATTACTGTGCCATCTTACTGCCCATTACTGTGCCATCTTACTGCCCATTACTGTGCCATCTTACTGCCCATTAATGTGCCATCTTACTGCCCATTACTGTGCCATCTTACTGCCCATTACTGTGCCCAACTCCTCCACACTATACACAGCTCTGGTTAGATCCTGTGTCCACGAGAGACCTCCTGCCTTGTTGAACACTCCGAAGGTTGACTATCTTTCCTCCAGTACTGGCCTCACCCAGTGGACACCATACCTTGTCAAAGACCCTGAAGGCTTCCCTGATCTCTTCCTCGCTGTCCGTATCCTTCATCTTCCTCGCCATCATGGTCAGGAACTCTGGGAAGTCAATCGTGCCGTTACCTGGAGACAGACAAGATGAGGTGATGGGATGTTTCAAATTTGGGGAGACAAGCAGGCTCTCTTAAAGGTACAGGCACCCTTTTACCTCACCTCGAAGTGAACAGGAAGTTCTGCTGCAAGGACAACGTTTGCGCACGGAGCTCTCGCCTGTTTCGGCTACTTTTCAAACTTTTATTTCGCTGGTAAAGTACCGATTTTAAACGACTTAATGAATTAAACCCGGCTTGATTTTATTCATGCTTTATATCCTACATACGTTGTTTTACATCGGCGAATCAATTGTTCCGATTCTGAAGACCAAACAAACAACTTGAGCTATAGGCTACAGCCTACAGCCGAGCTGCGGAAAGCCTTACTCGCCCAGCGTTTGACAGGATATAGGCTACTATATATGGATCTAAACATTTTTATAATAACTGATGAATTAAGCTCGGCCTGCTTTTAAGCATACAATGCTTTTTTACAACGGCGAACCAAGAAAAGTTTGCTCTTAAGACCTTCTAGGGCTGCAGCATATAGCTGATCTGCAGGTAGCCCTATTCGCTCGGCGTTTGGCCGGCGCCCTACTCTACGGTTCTCAACTTTTATCCAAACCTTTTGAATACGAATTTCATGAATTAAACTTGGTTTGATTCTAAACACGTTATGTTTTTACTACGGTGATTCATGAAAAGTGACTGTTTTAAGACCAAACAACTTGGGCTATAGGCTAAAGCTGTAGGGTGGGCCTGCGAACTCACTCTCAGTCTAGGCTACAGCTGACGGGCTCATTCATTGCTCGTGACACTCGCTTGAGGAGCTAGCTTGGCTTGCCTTTAGCCAGGTGGCTAGCTCTGTGGACATTTTTTTCAATATTCTGGACTATTTTTTAAGGACAATGTTGTGGATCACTATTGCCGTGTTCAGTTTCTTAACTGGATGGGACTCTGCTGGGACCTGCGCGTCGGAAGACCTGTCTTCCCAGCTGGTCACCCCGCGCGGTGAAACGCTTGCTTTTGATGCTGGCCTATTCTCTCAGCCTCCACTCCACTCTGTCCTGAACTCTCTCAGCCATGCAGTCTCTGCAAGCTGGCGGCGGCTTCTCAGCCTCGCTGTTCTGAAAGACTGTTTCATGATTCCTTCTGTGGACGCTTCCCTGGACGTCATCGCTTCCAAAGACTCTCACTCTCAGCTGACCCCCCCACCCACGGCGAGAAAGAGACTTTTTATTCTTTTATTGCTTTTAATTTCTGGAAATGTACAGCCTAATCCTGGCCCCATGTTTGTTCAGCCTACCATTTGCAATTCGCCATATGATTTTAAGAATATGCACGGATTGCGTTTTATTCACATTAATGCACGCAGTCTTTTACCTAAAATGGACATGATGCGTATATGGGCAGATTCGACTGGCGCGCACATTATTGTAGTTTCTGAGACCTGGCTCTCCAAGTCCATATCAGACAGGGATGTTGCACTGGATGGATTTAATATCTACCGCTCTGATCGGCCACGAAGAGGTGGGGGCGTGGCTATATATGTTAGATCTTCTCTCTCTGCTCATGTTATGCTCGTTACATCTGTAGCAAAGCAATTTGAACTATTAGCCATGAATGTAGATCTGTCTGGAGGTCAGTATTTAACTGTTGTTGGCTGTTATAGGCCCCCATCAGCCTCCTCAGATACTCTACCCTCCTTAATACAGCTCCTGTCTCAGCTTCATTTTAATGAAATCGTCCTTATAGGGGACCTGAACTGGGATTGGCTCTCCTCAGCCTCAGACGACTTTAAAGCTTATTGCTTGTCCCTAGCTTTCACTCAAATCGTTGAAGGTCCCACACGTCTCAATTCCAAGTGTGCAGACAAATCTACACTACTTGACTTAATTATCACAAATAAGCCTCATAAATTCACTATAACTAGTGTCTTTGCAAATGACCTCAGTGACCACTGTGTAATTGGAGCTATTAGGGACTGCAAAATACCCCGCTCTAAACCCCGTGTCATCCAGAAAAGAGATCTGAAGAATTTCTCAGAGCAAGCTTTCCTTCATGACCTGCAGCAGGTCAGATGGGATCGCATTCTCCTGCTTGGTGATGTTGATTTTGCATGGGAATATTTCCACAATAGCTTTCTCCCTCTTATCAACAAGCATGCTCCTTTTCGTCGTTTCCGGGTGAAAGGTCGAAACAATCCCTGGTTCACCAGCGACTTGACATCCCTTCTTCACAAAAGGAACCAGCTCTGGGCCGCTGCCAGGCAGTCCGGCTCTGAGACAGATTGGCTCTCCTTTCGCCAAGCGAGAAATAGCTTCACTGCTTGTGTTAAAAAAGCAAAAAGTGAATTCTATCTCTCTCAGACCACTGACAATCTTAATGATCCCAGGAGATTTTGGAAAACAGTGAAGTCACTCTCAGTCGACTCTGGTCCTGCTGAGTTACCCCCCCATATCATTGACAACTCGATCCCAGTGTTTGATAAATCAGAGATGTTAAACTGCTTCAACAAACACTTTATAGCCTCTGGTTTATTATTTGATTCCTTGCCAGGAACAAATTCAAATTCTGCCCCGTCCAATCCCCCTTTTTCGGCTAGGACCACTAGTGGTCTTTCTGGGCACCATTCCTTTTCGTTTTCTCCACTCCTTGTTGGTGATGTTTGGAAAGCCTTAACGGAGCTAGACCCTAGGAAATCATCTGGTCCCGACAATCTTCCACCTCTATTTTTGCGACTGGCTGCAGATATCATTGCAGAACCTATTACACACATTTTTAACTTAACTATTTCCAATAATGTCATCCCAGAGGTCTGGAAAACTGCTTTTGTGCTTCCGCTCCTGAAGGGTGGTGATTCCAAATGTTTAAACAATTACAGGCCAATTTCTAAGCTCTCTGTCTTAGCCAAGGTCCTTGAGCGACTAATTAATGTCCAGCTCAAGGACTTCTTGGAGTCACATGACATCCTCTCACCCTTTCAGTCTGGGTTTAGGAAGCACCATAGCACAGTGTCTGCCGCTGTTAAAGTCGTAAACGACATTACAGAGGCCTTAGATAGGAAGAATCACTGCGCTGCAATCTTTATCGACCTATCTAAAGCTTTTGACACCGTCAATCACGCCTTCCTATGCCAGCGCCTCCTTGATATTGGTCTGTCCTCTCATGCCGTAGGCTGGTTCACCAACTACTTGTCCCAACGTAAGCAGTCTGTGCAGTTTGGTGACCTCTCATCCAGCATGCTCACTGTCTTAAATGGGGTGCCACAGGGCTCTGTCTTGGGACCAACCCTCTTCACCATCTATATAAATGAAATAGGGTTTATTGCAAATGCTACGGTTCATTTATACGCGGATGACACAATCATGTACTGTTTTGCATCTTCCATCATCCGTGCTCTGGAGTCTCTACAGACAGCTTTTGATACCCTACAGTCCCAGATGTCTCAGCTCAGGCTGGTATTGAATGCAGGGAAGACTAAAGTCATGGTATTCACGAATAACAAGCGGGGGCCAGCTGCTCTTCCTGACATTATATCTCGTCAGGGTACCCCTATTGAGCTTGTGTCTAGCTACAAATACCTTGGCATTCATCTTGATGACAGCCTCTCCTTCAAGCTGCACCTAGACAATCTTTTAAAGAAACTTAAGCTAAAACTGAGTTTTTTCTTTAGAAACAAGTCATGTTTCTCAGCTGCAGCAAGGAAACGCCTGGTTGCTGCCACCTTTTTGCCTCTCCTGGACTACGGTGATGTCCTGTACATGAATGCCTCTGCTAGCTGTCTACAACATCTGGATGCAGCCTACCATAGCGCGCTACGTTTCATTACAGGCTGTAAAGCACTCACACACCATTGTGTGTTATACTCTCTGGTTAACTGGCCATCTCTCTCCATTCGCCGAACCCATCACTGGTACATTTTCATTTACAAATCCATTCTTGGTCTGCTTCCCACCTACTTATCTACTCTCCTTTCGCGCAAACACTCCACCTACGGCCTTCGTTCTCAGGACATCATAACGTACTCCATCCCCCTGGTCCGCACTGAGAGAGGCAAAAGAGCATTTTCATATGCAGCCCCTTCCTCTTGGAACTCTTTACAACTGAGTCTTAAGTTGTCAAATTTGATCTCTTTCAAAAGGTTTAAGCGACTATTGCTTGATTTAGTGAGTGTGCCAATATCATGTTCTTGCACTCCAAGATAACTCTCCCCTGTTCTCATCCCCCATGCACTTTGCACTTTTAGACTTCCATTGTTGTTATTGTTACACATAGTCCTGTATGTTTTATTTGTAATTCTGTCCTGTTGTTTGTAATTTAGTGAAACGAGTGTTGAATGATTGTGAACAGGTCACACTTGTAAATGAGTCTTCTGAACTCAATGTGTTTTTTACCTGTATAAATAAAGGTTAAATAAAAATAAAAAATATGGCTACTGTGGTAGCGTTTATATTCCTACCTTCCTTCCTTACTAACTTCCTTCCTAACTTCCTTAAATTCAAAGAAATATTCAGAATCTTATTGAGGCTGTAAACTCATTTGGATACTTTTGTACTTTTTGAGTTATTGAACTTATTAAAACTGTATGAGTCATAATGAGTGGTCTAATCTATTTTTGAGCATCGTACTACCAGTAGTTGTAACTTGAGCATGTAGTAGTTGTAAGCTGTCACTGAGCATGTGTCCTTGTGTCCCTACAAACACCTCCACAGATACTGCTTCTCACCTCAACTTCCATACCTACACCTCCACAGCTACTGCTCGGCCCCTGAGCGGGCTAGAGGCACGCGGCCTTCACCGGAGGCTGCATGGGGATGGCCTGGGGGTCACTGACCTGGCCCCGACCGACTCTTATCTGAGAGGGCGGAGTCTCGCCACCACGCCACAATTCACGCCAAGGGCCGCACAACTCAGCCCTTGAGGCTAGAGACACACGCTCTTTACCGTTGAGTGCAGGTAAGTGGCCCGGAGCGGTTGAACTGCTTAACGCATCATCCCTTTGACATCCTACTTAATATGATTGCTCTAAGGGGCAATAAGCCGAATTTAAGATGGCCGCCACTCATCGACAACTCAATGCCACATAAACAGGAAGTGAGGTCTAATGGCTTAACACATCATACCTATAATATGCACAAACACACACACACACACTCTCTCTCTCTCTCTCTCTCTCACCATCAGCATCGACCTCGTTGATCATGTCCTGGAGCTCAGCCTCCGTGGGGTTCTGACCCAGCGACCTCATGACGGTGCCCAGCTCCTTGGTGGTGATGGTGCCGTCTCCATCCTTATCAAACAGGGAGAACGCCTCCTTGAACTCTGATCACACACACAATACAAGTTAGGCATTTAACAGGGAATCACAGACACACACCAACCACAGTAACACACATTCTTATGGGGGAGTTGTGGTTAGAGGCTTGAATCCCAAAGGGGGACCCATTCTGAAAATGTATTCACTTACAGTGACTGCACTAGTCACTTTGGATAAACAGATTTTCTAAATGGCATATGATCTTCAGTCAGAGTATAACCTAGCTAACTCTAGAAAGGGTTGTAACAGCCACAATTGTCTTCCAAGTACAACATGTGGGTATAGGAGTTAAGGGCACAACATAAGCCTTCACATCACCACGGTGATGAACTCTTTCACCCCTTGTGACTGGGATCGGTTTGGAGAGCTGTGATTGGGTAAGACCTTACAATTCAGGGTTACTGTCAGGACTCACTCACCAGCAATCTGCTCTTCAGTCAGTTGGTCAGCCTGGGTAGAGGAGAGAGGGGGAGAGAGAGAGAGGGAGGAAGGGAGAGATGGCGAGAGTTTAGTCAACATCACAATGCCAACGACCAATGCATTAACATTTTTTGCCGGGCGCAGGTCAATTCACTGATCAGTTTTGCAATCTCCAGCCTGCCGTTAGGTCTACTTAACTTTCCATGACTCAAAGTAGTTGATGTGGATGATTGACAGCCAAACACTGACTAGTGGACTTTCTTTGGCTCTGTGTGTGCGCGTGTGTGTGTATTTGAATGTGTTAGTGTGTGTGTGTGTGTGTGTTAGCTTCAACAGCAAAGGCCTGGTTCCCTCCTGCATCACCAGCGGAGGTCTTACCAGGCCTGTGTGAGGCGGCCAACACTGCCACTCCGGGCTGAGGAAGTGTGAAAAAGGACAGGTATTAATACCCTGCCTGAAATACCCACACTACGCCTATTATTAGGGAGGCGTCATCAGGGTCGCAAATGTAGCACACTCAGTATTAACATCCCCTCTTAGTCTCTCTCTCTGAACCCACTTTGCCTGAGTGTGTGTTCGTTTGCACAAATTCTATAAGAGGAAATAAGTGGACTAATTTGTGATGTCATTTAGGCATAACATGCAATAATGGTAGCAAGCCATCAATCCAACAGACAGGCAAGGCTCGATGTCTCCGTTTTTTTCAATGGTATTCATGTCTGAGTGTGCTTTGACAAACCCAAGACATGATTCTGACCAAATTCACACACACACCCTCGGTCTGGGGAAGGACAGCGTCATGAGCCCTGTCTCCACTATCCCTGTGAGTCATCGGGAGGAGAGAGGGGAGGTGGAGAGGGGACGAAAGCGGAGGGGAGGAGAGGAAAGAAGAAAAGAGAGGGGAAAGGAGAAAGGAAGAATGAGGAAAGAGGGGAGGGAATTAGGAGAGGAAAGAGGAGGAGAGGAGAATAAAGAAAGGAGAAGTAGAATGAAGAAAGGAGAAAGAAGAATGAGAAGAGGAGGTAGAATGAGGAGAGGAGAGGTAGAATGAGGAGAAAGAAGTATGAGAGGTGAGGTAGAATGAGGAGAGGAGAGGTAGGAGGAGAGGAGAGGTAGAAGGAGGAGAGGAGAGGTAGAAGGAGGAAGGCAAGGTACAATGAGGAGAGGAGAGGTAGAATAAGGAGAGGAGAGGTAGAATGAGGAGAGGAGAGGTAGAATGAGGAGAGGAGAGGTAGAATGAGGAGAGGAGAGGCAGAATGAGGAGAGGAGAGGCAGAATGAGGAGAGGAGAGGTAGAATGAGGAGAGGAGAGGTAGAATGAGAGGAGAGGTAGAATAAATAGAGGAGAGGTAGAATAAATAGAGGAGAGGCAGAAGGAGAAGTGGGGGGTGGCATGTGCAGACAGCAGACTGCAGAGTATGCCCGCTGTTCTGGAGGTTATGGCAGCAAGCAGTGGCTCAGAGCAGAGTACAAGGCAGCCATGTGTCTTTGCAGTGTGAATTGCTGAATGGCTCAACAGCCATGTGTCTTTGCAGTGTGAATTGCTGAATGGCTCAACAGTGGGCCCTGTGCTGTAGGCTGTACTAGCACTTAGACCGACACAGTAACTGGGCAGTGGGCAGTAAGTAACTGAGACTCATCCAATACACCAATGAATGTTGTGTGTTGATGTTGTTGGTGTTTACATTAAAGGAGTAGTAAAGGGAAAATGCATGTTTAGCCCTGTTTTAAGGTTACTTATGATCATATACAATGGTTCAGATCAAAACGTTGACAAAACTAGCACTTTTGAGAAAGTCTGATAATTGCTCTACCACCGTTTTGGTCATACAATGGATGTGGGTGGGCATCTTGAAAAATCTTTCAAAAACATGATAAACTCTCGATTTCAAAGACAAGAAACTCACTGAGGTGTTAGTTGGCGTTCTGACATATAATTCGCCATAAAGTAAGATTCTAGTTCATCTGGAAAGGCTTTTTTAAATATTTAGCATAGAACTATTTAGTCGCAGCACATGTGTGTAAACGTCCGCAAACTAGGTAGCCTAGCAATATAAACAATAACAATAGCTACCGTAAGTAGTTGCGCTTCCTGAATCCCCTCTGCGGATGGATCTACACATCTACAACGTCGCTTCAATACAAGTTGGATTTCATAAAATGATCAATAAAACCCTACAGGATTCATACTTTGCGGCGAATTTGATGTCAGAACACCAACGGACACCAATTACCCCCTCGGTGAGCTTCTTGGCTTTGAAATCAAGAGTTTAACATGTTTTTGAAAGATTTTTCAAGGTTCCCATCCACATCCATTGTATGACCAAAACGGTGGTAGAGCAATTATCAGACTTTCTCAAAAGTGCTAGTTTTGTCAACGTTTTGTTCTGAACCATTGTATCATAAGTAACCTTAAAACAGGACTAAACATGCATTTTCCATTTACTACTCCTTTAAGGGAGTGGGAGGATCAAGCTGCGACAGACGCATCCTGTTTTACTAGGCAAGATCATCAGATTTGCAATTGTGGAACTCCTGGAATGAGGAGCTAATGTTACCACGTGTGTTTGTGCCACTTGTACAGTGTGTGTATTGTGTGCGATTTGTTTTGATGTTTGTTTGATGTGATGAGCGAACCCAGACACATTCCTATCAACTTGTTGTTGACATTGCAAATAAAATATTGAATTGAAATTGATTAGCACTGATACTCTAAGGACAAGCGATTACTAGAATTCCAATTTACCTGTACCTTAGTTATTATACATGGCGAATAAACATTATATTCTTGTGTGTCTAATGCTTTGGCGCAGGCAGAACAGAAACATACTATCTTGAATAATACAGACTTCGGTGCCTCAGCTGCCCTGAAAACAGCAATTGTGAGGGATTGGGGAAGTGCAACACATGAAGACAGACATTCTTTTGTCACGCAACAAATTACGAGGCCTATGAAGTATATTTTCTAGCATGCACGCAGATGCCGTGTCTGACTGCCGCACCAGCCACGAATAGTTCAATGCGCGGGGGGGGGGGGGGCGACAGTATATCATTCACGAAATGCATACTGCGGATCGGTGCTATGGTGCAATACGCAACAGCCAGCACTCCGGTGTGCGGCTCTCAAACGTGGCGTGGGCCCTTGGAAGCTTTGACACTGAACTTGCGCTACAAAGACAATACTGCAGAATTATGTAACACGGCAACAAACGCGTATTGCGCGGACAAGCGGCAACAACTCTCCGTTAACAACAGGGGGTTATTGTGTCTTTATATCGTGCATTTTCGTTATGCTTCAACGCAGGAGACGTAAAAAATGAAATATTCTTCGACCAGGTGGTTGCCAAATCTTTTTCCTCCACGCAGCACTGCGGTTGAGCACCACGCCCACCCTCTCGGTCTCGTCCCCTTACCCCAATCCAAGAAGACCCCAGTGAAGGAACCAATAGCAAGCTTGAATCAGCTGTGAGCAGTACGTAGCTATGTTTAGCTATTCGACTGCCAAAAATGTGATCATAACTATTTTGTGTCTTTCTAATAGAGATCCTATATGTCACGATGGCACCGCGCTGGAGCTTGAATATCACTGATTAAGTGGCCGGCGGAGGTTATATGAACAGTTGCCTCTAGAGCATAACGTTTGGCCTTGCTTGCTAACCAACCTTATCGCAGCTAGCTGCCTGAATGCAGTGGCTAACTCGACAATACTGTTAATAATCTGTTCGTCTTAAGTTATAAGAGGAATACAATTAAACCATATCAACTTCCCAGTGAAGTGAGTGCCATGATCCCGCAATGTAACCTCAACACTGAGCAACCACGGAAAGAAACGACGCTAGTAACGTAACGCCATAGCTCATGTTATAATCGGTAACTAGCTGTTAACGTTAGCTAGCACTAGCTATGTGAGCTAACCTTGGCCAAACTAGGGTAACTACTACCCTAGCTAGCTATACGTTTGAAAGATGATGAACCCGGTCGGTCAGTTTGCTAACGTTAACGTGCTAGCGATTACTTGGACGTGCAAAGCTCCCTTTAGCTCGTTAGCTAGCTAGACTCTGTTAGCTAGCTAGTGCTAGCGTGTCGGTGTGGTGTTCGTCGTTGATGTTGCCACTCACCATCGTGCCGTTAAGTCTTCAACAAGTTCCTTGGAGATAACGATAACCAATTTGCCAGTGTCCTCTGGGCGGCTGGTGTAGCTTTCAAATGTATTCAAATTGCCTTCGATATGGCTAGCTGTATATCAGTGATATTATCACGTGTGGGAGATTAGGCACTAGAAAGACTAGTGAAGTTGCCCGGAAACCCACTGCTGTCAATGTGGCCTCATTTGCACTTGATCGCTCCGCGAAATGACCTCACCAGCCCGTGTGTGAGCCAGCAGCCTGTTCATGTGAAACCTGCACACCAACCTGCGGCACTGTGCTCCACTTGCCATATCGATCGTTGTTGCTCAATACACACCCTGCAAAACCCTTTTTGATAATAGCACTATTTGAATGAAACGCGCTTGATACAGAATACTAAAAGCCGTCTGTCACTGTGGCACATTCAAACCGTAGCTTATATCAAAATATATAATGCATTATTATACATGTAATTTTGGTGGGCTATGTGAAGAGTTTCTAACTGCTCAATACAACACAGGTCCCTCTTGGTTTGGGGCAAAATAAAGACAAGAGCGCGGTTTTGTAATTCGTAGTAGACTGTAGGCTACTGCGCCAAATGCTTGGATTTAAATAGATTATATTGGATTTTAAGTAACGTTAGGCAATGCTGTGCCACCATCGTGTCTACGGAATAAACAAAAATAAACAACAATTGTCGTATGGTGGATTTTGCACAGGTCACGGTGATGAAGCGCGCGCGCGCGCGCGCGCACACACACACACACACACACACACAGTCACCGTGTCTGTCCACCGATAGCCTCGCGCCCATGGCTTCGCGTCACCAGTCTCTCCTCGGGGCAAGAGTACCTGGCTGCAGACAAAATGGCCGACCTCCGCAAGAGGCGCCTCCGCAGTTGACAGGAAATCACGTGACCTCTGCAGTGGACAGGAAATCGGACGTTAGTCATGAGCAAGCCCCAAGCCCCCAGGATTCGAAATCTAAAGTGAAACCCTATTGAACCGCGCCATCTTGGCTAAATTTGTAGTCATTTGGCTATTTCCGGTGACTTTTGCACTTGCGCAGTTGTGCTATTTTGTCCTACGGGCGTCCACGAACAAATTCACGTTTATGTGAAATGCAATGAAATGAAAACCGGCTTGCATATTAACCTGTTTTTGTCAAATATATCCATTGGAGACATTGTTTTTTATCCAGGCATCTTAGTTTTAACAGGTTAATTATAGCTGAACATGTTTTGTTTGCTAGTAGATGGTATTCATTCCGTTCGCGATAATGTTATTACAACCTCCCTATCACTAAGTCCCCCTCCCCCTCACACCAATCCCAACAATACTCAACTCCCAATAACTGAGTTTGTGTTGATGTTTCAAAATTAGTGATTGGTGCAGGGTTTTAAGATATATCTCCTGCAGAAGTGACAGGCTTGTGCTCAGATGAGGAGCAGGCCTGCTGTCTCAGCTGCTCACATTGATTGTTCCCTCTCAACACAAACACAACAAATTCTATCAGCAAGTATCAAACCATAGTCATCTGACCTGCAATGAATGTAGCCTACTGTTTTTATTGTTGACATATTCATCAAATCAATTTCTTTATTTTTTTTATCCTGATGGAGACTTTGTAGCGGCAATGGCAATAATTACACTCAATGTTAATAATCATAATAATAATAATAATAATAATAATAATTACACACAATAATTGCAATGGCAATGATTACACAAATACAAATACACACATGTGCAACATAGTAGTAGCAGCACTCACCACGATATGCAATGTTTAAAACACAGTACTCAGTACTCTAGCATTGATTGTACTCGGATCGTTAATATACAGTGTGTGACATTGTAATAGCAGCGTTCAGACACAAGTGTCCAGTGTTTAAGTTCTCAGTACTCAATACTCATAGTAATGATTGTGCTAGGCTCATTACCCAATAATAACAGTGCTCAGCCTGTTACTCGATACTTATCTCAATGTTAAGTGTTATAAGTGATCAGTATACAGTACTTAGTGCAGTCTATGCAACAGTATGCTACAGGTCACTAGTGTCCTTTGTTCAGTAGCCGTAGGGGGGCATGGAGCAACTGGGGAACCAATCACCTCAAGGCAGCAGAGCTTGACCACAGCCTGGAGGTAGGAGGGAGCTGTTCATTTGCCCTGTAGGCTTGCACCACAGTCCTAAACTGGATGGGACAGCGCAGGGAGCCAGTGCTGAGAACGGAGTAGGGAAGTTGTGTGGAAGAGCATGGGGCTGTTGAACACCAGGTCAGCAGCAGCTTTCTCCAGGAGTCTGATGGCCAACGCTGCAGGATGGCAGCAAGTAGGGAGTTGCAGGAGTCCAGGCGGGAGATGACAACAGCCTGGATGAGCACTAGCGCCGAATCACACTCAGTTTTCTTTCCTAGCACAAAGTTTGATAAAAGAGATGAGTATTAGCAAAGGCAAGGAGAATGATTATATCAGTGTACAATGAGCTATGATGGGGAAGAATTACACTATTCATTTGATTTTCAGGCATGGCATATACATGGCATGCTTACTTGCAATGGTAATAATGCCTTCAGGTAATAACAATAACCATGCTTGATTAATTTGATGTATAATGTGGCAAATGCTATAGTAGCAGCAGCAAGCATCAGCCCACTTTAGCTAAATAACGCCAGACAAGATTACAGACTGTAATCAATGTATGAACAATGTCACATTGAGCATGCTCAACATTGTTAAAATTGAAATACATCTGAAACCTCCGAATGTAACGTTAACATTAACTAACGTTAACTAAAGTTAACCCTAAGCCGTTAGCATTAGCTACCGTTAGCATAGCTACCTAGCTTAGCATTAGCTACCGTTAGCATAGCTACCTAGCCTATCAATATAGTTGACGTTAATATAAAGAAATGTAACATTAGATAATGTTAGCTTAGTTATTCAACATTGACCCACTTACCCTCTAGATCTTTTCCAACAATGTCCTAAAGTAACCACATGTCATGATCATTTGCATCATAGACATACGTTCATATCTATGATTAGCATGATCATAGCAGCTTCATTGCTAAAAGCATAGCAAATGTTAGCCGACGTCATTGCATGACTTCCTTAAAACTATTCAATCAGAGGCAGAGTAGGGCGGGTCTTCCTATGGTGACGTGTTTTCCGCCGAGTTCGCAGGACTCATGAAAGCGCGCCTAGCGTCCCCGAGGCTCGTTCACAGCACATGTTTCAAATGGGCTTGATACAGGTATTGGTGGCTTCAAAGACAAAAAAAACCAATTGAATTAAAAGTTTATATTGATATGATTGGTCTCTGATGCTGAATGATACCCAGCAAAATTTAGTTTTCCTTTTCTAGCCCTATCTATCATAATCCACAAACCATGGGAAATAAGGGTCTTGGGCCGCATGCCGTCACGTGACTTGCAATACCGAGCTTTGGCCACTACGTCAAATGGCTTCATGCGCCGGTGAGCAACTTTCATTGAAATGAATAGGCAGCCATTTTCAATGCCGTCTCCAGTTTATATTATACCTCCATGTAATCTATGGAGAGGTCTCTTGGACCCAAACAAAAAGTCACACCCAAGTGGTGAGGTAAGCGGTGCAGGTTTATGAGCAATCTCTACTGCCCTCTAGCACTGGTGTGCAACGGTATTGGCGACTTCTGATTGGTCTAAATCTCATGCTTTAAACGAACACACATCATGTCACATATAGAAGCGACTGCATTTACGTTGTATTCATATTTTTTCTCAATAATTTATTTAGTTCATGTAATTTTGTCAATTTGTTCAGATTTTCACTCACATTCAAATATCTAAGGGATGCTGTTTAAAAAGGTTTTGGAATATTCTGTGTTGTTTGAAAACCATGCTTGCCATACACACGAATGGTGGCTGCACTGCTTAAGAACTGAAGATGACATTCATTAACCTTTATTTAGGAAAGTCAACCATGAACCATTTCAAATTTGCAGTGACAACCTGTGCAACAATACAAACTACTGTAGCCTATGTATGTATGTATGTATGTATGTATGTATGTATGTATGTATGTATGTATGTATGTGTGTAGCATTTGTGTGTACGTACTGTATGTATTATGTAATATCTAAGCATACTGTTTAGAGTATATAGATATTTTGTTCATTTCTTGTAATTTCTCTTGTAATTTTTCTTTGTAATTGTATTTGATCTATTATGTATACTATCTATCTATGTATTCCGATGTACCTTTCCCACTGCTACTGTAACTTTTCCACTGCTGAAACCCCATATTTCCCCCACAGGGATTATTAAAGTATATCTTATCTTATTGTACTACAGTTGTTAAAGTCCTCGTTGTTGTAATGCAATTGTTTTTGTACTACAATGTTTACTAATAATAAATAAATAAATAAATAAATCTACATATAAGATCTACACAAGGACGTAGCCAAGGTAGAATGTCTTTATAAAACAAGGACCAGATGATAATCAGAATGATACTACTACTGAAGGATAAACATCACTGACTACAACTCAACATCCACCCAGACAACAACCCAAGAACCAGACAGTAGCTAGTGCTTTAAAACCAAACTCTTTTAATATAACCATAAAATCAGTTTAACTATCTACTTGTACATGGCTAACATGAATATCTGTACAAAAATGCAGTAAAAATAGTAATTAATATATACAGATGTCAGATGTCCTTTGTGTAAGCAGGCAGGTATGTCATACATGTAGAATGACAGGATGATGGTCCCATACAGGTTTTACATGTCATTAAAGATACTACTCCTCCAACACAACAGCAGGATGAAGAAAAAAAAACATTAACAAAAAATAAAGAAGAAAATACAAAGATTTGGACATTAAAATCATATACATAGTACATACATATACATATATATATACATATGCCTCTCTCTCTCCCTCCTATCTTCTAACCAGGTCCAGGTCCAGTGGATGCCCCACTGTCACCAGCAGACCTCCCGGAGTCCCATAGATACCCCCGTGTCTGCTGTGGATGTCGTAGCATGTCCGTAGGATGTCCTCTCTCCTATGATGCTTTTTTAGCTTCTCTTACTCTGAAATGTAATTTAATGTTATGTATTGCTTTATAAATGTCCTTAGCCGGTAGACAAACATACTCCTGGAGCTTGCTCGATCGCCTTGTTGAGAGGGGTCAGGGAAGAATTTTTACAGTTCACTTATCTGGCCCCCGGGTGATTACTATTTTTTTGCTTCCCTCTGGAATATGTAGAGAGTGGGTCGTATGCCCACCTCCCTTGTTCTCTGTAAAGCGCATTGTGTTGCCTCTGGGTATGAAATGCTATACAAATAAAGCTTTGATTGATTGATTGATTGATATACATAACTGCCAGCCTGTGAGGTGGTTCTAGCTGGTTAGGGACAGGATCAGGATCTAGATGGGTTAAAGTTAGGGTCAGGGTTAGGTTCTATATAGATATAGAGATATAACAAAAACTGTTTTCCCCTCACAAAAGCTCAGTAGTGCTAAAATGGCATATTGTGTCACTATCTGTTGGGTCGAAGAGAAACTTAGCATAAATCCATAAATACAGCACACAAAGTACTACATCCTCAAGCAAGAATCATGCACAGTCAAAATATCATTGAGAACCTTTAATGCTTGCACAGTGAGGGAGGATGCAAGATTGGTGGAACTTGCACACTGTGCAAGGAGTGTGGAGTGGAGATTCTGGGTGTCCAGCAGCACTGAAGAGTACACCAGAACTCAGACCCAATCATGTACAGCAGAGTGGGAAGGAGCTTGTTCATCACCTCGACTGCATGGTGCATTGAGGCCCAGGCAGCGACAGGTGGTGTGAGATGAATGTTGAGCTCCTGGGTGCGGAAGGCTCTCCTTTGGGTTCAAAAGCACTCCGAAAGGTTCCTTATAACAGAGTTTGACGGCAACCCGGTCACTACCATCATGTGTACCTACCCACCAACGTGGCTCCACTCGAGGAAGTAGAGAGGTTCTACGAGGACCTTAGAGTAGCAATCTCTGCTGTTCCAGCACACAACTTCTTTTCAATTCTGGGAGAATTTTGGGACCAGAGGATGCACACTTAATGTACCACGATGCAACAAACCGAAATGGTGAACTTGCGACCCTTCTGATGGAACATGAGCTACTGCTAACACCCTGTTCCAGAAAAGAAGAGGAAAAAGATGGACCTTCCAGGACCGGGCTACCAGTATGATTAGACAGCTAGACTACATACTGATAAGGGTGTAGAATATTTTTAACTGATCTAAAGTCAAAAAGGATTTGCCAAGATTCAAGATTCTCAAAGAGGTTAAAGCGGACATGCTGTTTCACCATTGAGGATAATCAACTCCCGTTGCAGAATCAGATTGAACAGATCAGAGCCATGACTAATTCGCTACACATCGGCGAGGTGTCCCTTTTCACAGATCTGTTTGGTTGGTTGCAGGGCAATCCGCTCATATCTTTCTTACTGCAGCTAGCGGCACTGTTTGTTGTGGCTGTGGTAATGATAGCGGCACTTGTTTACACATCTCGCTGTATCAATAGCAGGGCATGTTCCGCAAGGAGGTCACGTTTGCACGTCAGTAGACTGGAGATGAGAGGTCCAGTGCCCGCAGGTTTTCTGTAAGAATGTTCTAAGTGACACATGTGAAGCTATGCAATGTAGGGCGTATCTGTATGGATGTAATGTTCATACATGAAGTAACCTAATAGGTAGTTATTTTGTTTTCCTTTGAAATTGTAATCCTGCTAGAGGAAGCAATGATGGGGTTATTATGTAACTGTGCATCTGTTTATCTTAACAAGCATTTAACACATTATTAATAACTCATTAACTAACACAGGGGTTCTCGACCTGTTGTAACTTAAGGCCCACGTTTGATTGTTTAAAAAATTCTGAGGACCACATTCCAAAATACATGAGAAAAAAATGGTGTAGCTATTTTACCAAACAGATTTCTTTATGAAAACAGAAATTAGAAAATGTATCAGCCCTCAAGATCCTCCAAGAGGTACTGAACCATTTCCTCCAGCCTGCTAAAGAGGACAGCTGACAGCTCATCTGGCTGGCTGAATATGGACTCATCCATCTCCACCATGCTCTCCAGAAGTTTCATCAGCTGGACCTGAAAGCAGGGAGACACATTGACACATGTTATTACCCCATACAAACATCCAGAGCGTGATGTTAACAAAGGCAAAATTGACAAAGAAAGTGGAAGTGTGTACCTGGAGGACCTCCAGGAACCTTTTAGCCCGCGGCTGCCACCCAGTGGGGGGTTTAAAAACGTGGTCCAGGACCTGGAAGAGGTGGTCAAGGAATCCTTGCTCCTCCTTTTTGGGGAAAGAACACATTAACTAAGTCAGAGTGAGATTTTCTTAATGAAGTTTGAAATACCTTCCATCAACACGCTAATTACAGCTTACTCTCTGTGCTGGTGGGGGGACACCGTTCCTCATCTTTCCCATGAGGATGTACTCATAAACAATGTCCAGGAAGTTGGCGTGGTACACCTAAATAACAAAAGACAAAACAACGCAGAAATGTGCTGCTTAGTGGAAAATCAGACAATATCAGAGCAGAAGGTCCCATATACAGTAGACAGAAACTTATTTGGACAGAGGCCAACTCCCTCTCTATACCAGCCTTGTGGCCTGGGGCTTCAATGTAGCTCACCAGGCGGTCAAATGCAGCACTGATGAACCTGGGATCCTGACCAATCAGAGACCGAGATAATCATTGAGTTGATTTGTGAATCAAGGGAATTCACATTCCCTGTGGCTCTCAGCCTTAGATGCCTGGTTAGGTCTACTGACCGTCTGGTTGAGGGTGACCAGCCCACACAGGACCATCTTCCCTGCCACGGTCAGGTAGTTTTTGGTGGTGTCCTGAGTCAGGAGGGACTGCAGAAAAACAATGTGAGCTCAAATCGCACATCTAGACTCATGTACATGGACAGAATACAAAGGAAGAGACACGCTTGTACATAATGTGAACTCACGTCATATGCCTTGCGAAGGGTGGCCATTTTGGCACTTAACCCCTGGATGATTCTTTTTTTCTGCAGATGTAGCCTGAGCAGAAGAGCAAACATGTCAGCGCTGTCCTGGCTATGGCTGGATATTGCTCACTGGCTCCTTAGAAGAAAACCTTTACAGTATATGTATCAAACGACATAATAAAGTGTCAGACTGCCAGTCTAACAGGACTAACATGAGGCAGGAAGCATCCCTGTCTCCCTCCTCCTCCTCCTTCTTCTTCTGCTTCTGCCTCTTTCTCTTCCTCCGCTTCTTCTTCTCCTTCTCAGTGGACGGAGCATCCTGTGACTCCCCATCAGCATTCCCGGGGCTATGGGCGCAGCCGGGGCCGTCGGTATGGTTCTGGGAATATTCGTGGAACGTCCGAGCAGCTGTCCAGTGGGAGGGGTGGACCTGGCCGCTAGGATCCACGTAGAACCCCGAGAACTCCACCGTCACGTCTCGCTGCTGTTTTAGAATGCAAAAGCACCCGATCAGTAACTGATTCATGTAGGGGTGTATCAAAAAACAACACCTGGTTAGTGCTGAAGGTTTAATGACCACTCACGCCAAAGCCATCAAAAAGGGTGAGGCAGGTGTTCTGCTTGTGGCTGTAGGAGATATACTCCTCTAGAGCACCTCCCACTAGCTAAAGAAATATAAGCAGACCAAACAAGGATGATAGGTATTTTCATCTCTCACGTTTGTTAAAAATGTTTTTTTTTAGTTTTTTTTTTAATATATATTACAAATAAATGAAGAAATGTACTTTAACTCCCATGACATGGTTTGTGGTAGAGTGAAGGATCGGTGCACCCTTCAGCATCAAGAGAGAGGTAACCATAAAGTTAACATTTTTTAGGTTCAGGTCAGACACACACTCTTTAGCAAAGGAAAATAAATGAGTATTTGTTACTGGGGCACACTATAAAGTCAATAAACAAACCAACACGTTACCTGCAGGTTGACTCTAGTCTGTAGATCGCTCCGCCACAGTTGGGTCATACGTCCACTGGTCAGCCACACGTATTGAGTCGTGACTGAGAATTGCTACACAACCCAAACATTGGTTGGCACAATGACAATAAAGGCATTCTATTCCAATAATAATAATGCTAACAATTATTATTGCTATTGTTATTATTAATATTAACCATAATAGTTATTATTATTGTTATTGTTGTTATTATTACTACTATAATTATTATGTAGGAATGACATTACAGAATTTCACACTGACCTCAGAATCAGTGCAGAAGGAGTACTCAGACTTCAACTGGTTACAGTATGACTGTGTGGTTGGCAGCCTTGACTCTGGAGGGGCCTGCACACAACCAGCACATACACATCCCCACACCTTACAACTATTGTTCCTCTCACACAGCAGTGCACTTGATTTAATATTTCAACTTTAACAATTTGCAAAAGCAATTACGCAGTAATAGGAACACATTGAAGTATTTACGATAAACCATGTCATGTCAATCAAAGAGATTTGAGTTAATGCTTGACATATAATAGAGGATGTAACATTGACCTGGAATGGGACAACCGGACCACAGCAGGTGTTGTTAGCAAGGTGCCGGCCGCTCTCCTGATTGACCTCCTTAAAAGAAAAAACAACAAAACAAAAACCCTCAGAAGAGCTTTAGAGAGTTTTCAGTTCATTGATAAATGTACCCACTATGCTCATGGGTCTTTCTGGGCTCTCACTCTGTAGATGGTGACCGGGCCACAACGCATTGGACTGTACTTCCACGGTAGAAGTAGGCGCTGGCCAGTCTCCCCGCCAACATCCTGCCAAAAGACACACAGTACAGAGCCTGTCCAAATGATGCCTTTATAAGGTCTACATTTATTTGATGAATGACTTGTGGGAAACAATGAGAAGTGAAACTTTACTTGGGATGGTTCAGCTGTTGGGGCGTCAGGAGCGATGGGGAGATCATCTGGAGACTGATGATTCAGGTCTTGAGAACAGAGAATTAGCGGGTTACTCAACGAACCAGAAACCAACCAACTACTGCAGTTGGAGTTCACATGAAAATCCATGGCTGCGTTCCGAATTGCGTTCTTCCATACTATATAGTATGCCAGAAACTGATGAAGTATGTCTTAATACTGTACATAGTATGCAACATGCAGTATGGCAAAAATACCAGGATGTCCTACTACATCCGGTCGTATTTTGCAGTATGCAAGCCAGCACACTTTTCTGGCTATTTTGACCCACAATCCTGTGTTCAGCAGAAATTGTCACATGTGCAAGTTACACTGGAGGCGTTTTGATAAATCCCAGCCGTGGACGAATGTCGCTTCATGGACAGACAAATTTGAAAGCGCAATGTAATGACAAGGTAGTATGTCCCAATTGGATGCATACTGTGTGCAAAGTACATACTTTCTAGGGGCAGCTGTAGTACGTACTGGTAGTAAAAAGTAGAAGTATGCGATTCGGAACGCAGCGTATCTGTTCAGATTCTGGTTTGCTCTTTTCAGTGTCAAGCTATTTTTCCATTGGCTGATGATCCGTCGCAGGTTTTGACCTTTCAGTAGGGGTAGTGGCTAGTTCCCATAAACACAGCGACTAGTCAAACCCTAGTCTGACTCAACGGATGTAGGTTTTGGCAATAAACCTTGTCACTGTCAATCAGTGGCGAGACTGGCGACGCAAATTAATCTGATTCGGGCCGAGAGATTAACCCTGACTTTAACCCTACAGTAACCTTAACCCTGAAGGTCCTTGGCGTTTATGGGAACTAGCCTTTACCCTTTTGGCAGTTGGCAAAAGGCCTTGACCACACCCCAAATATATAAGCCCCTCCTGTTATTGGTTTCATGAGCATTATGGGAAAAAAAGATTGTTTTACTATTGGCTGATCAGGCTGATCCAGTTCATTGAGCCATTCCACAATCAGCGGTGAGTTCAATCTGAAAACCATTTGCTCCGTTTTGGTTTCCAGGTTGAACAAAACATTTTCTCTGTGTTACCCAATCAGCAGAATGTTCCAACACACCACCGTTTCCGTTTCAATAAACGCTTCGCTACGTTTTGTCTGGGCTGAACTCGCCCGAGATCAGCCACATGAAGCCCTACCCCCCACATAGGCCTACCCTATGATTGGTCGATTTTTATGTCAGGATGGTAGAAGTATTTCTATTGGCTGACAGCATCAGCGATCATGTTTGGCAACTAGCTACCATGGCAACAGCCAAAGTAAATTGATAGGTCTTATATATTTGACCACAACAATAAACCAAGAGAGGTCTACAGTACCAACTTCTACTGAATTAATTATCACAAAACTTCAATTAAAAGCCGAGTCCCAAATAGACGCCTGTCCCTTTTATTCGCCAGGTCTGGCTACACGTTTTGATAAAGGCCGGCCTCAATTAGAAGTAGGTTCTACATTAGCCTTATTGTTTATCTGGTTGCCATGCAACGCTGCAAATCTTTTTATTTAATTTTATGTGTATGTAACGTTAGTAAAACATTTGCCCACCATGGCAAAACAGAGAAAAAAGTATGGGCCAGACTGCGTAGGTGGGGGAAGGAACCAGGCCAGCGATGAGCTAGAGATTAAAATGTGCAAGTGGATCCATCGCATGCGGGCACAAAATCTTGGTCTACCACAGGATGATCAGGATTAAGGCTAAAGAAATCTACCGGTAGCTGGTTTGTTTAAATATTTTTTAGACGAAGTAGGCTAGTACAAATAAACAGGCTTGAAATAACTTTTTTCGTATTTCATCGTTTCTAGGCCGGTATTTGCTAGGCCTTCCTCTAGTCCTCTCTCTCCTGCATGAGGTTGTTCTATTGTAGATGCGCTGTCTCGACGCCAGATCAAATTAATGATTCATAATTGATATGTTATTCGATAGATAATTTTTACACAGGTAGGCTAATATTCATACTGGTTTAAATAAACAGTTTGAGAGTATTTCCCATCTTTGCTGAGTTTTGTGGGAAAGGTATTAAAGGCCTGCTCCATATGACGCTGTCCCAAATATAGGCCGGTTGAGTTCAGCGATTGAAGGAAATAAAAGCCCGGGCTATTAATTGAAGTTTTACGGTAGAACATATTTAGAGCAAACTCTAATGCATAGGGTTATGCATTATTTAATTGGCCATATGAGCTGCATGGTTACCTTGGACAAAAGACATCAGCATATGAAGGCTAGTTTGCTGCTCACCTTCCTCAGATGAGGGTGAGGATCCCCAGAACCTCTTGTAAATGTAGACGCCCCCAGCTGCTGTCAACACCGCGCCAGCCGTCCACACCAACGGGTGCACTGTGTTGCGCCCACACTTGAGTAGCAAGTTGCTGAACATAATTTCACTTTAATAACTAATCTGCAATAACTGTGTCTTTCTCCAAAGCTATCCACATGCGCAATGACCAAATTAATCTGAATGTTTAGTTAAACAAAAACATGTTCATGGGTGTCATAATTGAACCCAATTCCAAATTCCAACTAAAAATTCTAAATTCCATGGCTTCCCCCTTTATGATGTCATAATCTATCAGGCCCCCAGGATCAGCTTGGCGCATTGAAGCCACCATGGGCTTTCAGGCCAAGCTCGGTATTGCAAATCACGTGACGGCATGCGGCCCAAAACCCTTATTTCCCATGGTTTGTGGATTATGATAGATAGGGCTAGAAAAGGAAAACAAAATTTTTCTGGGTATCATTCAGCATCAGAGACCAATCTAATCAATAGAAACTTTTAATTCAATTGGGTTTATTTGTTTTTGAAGCCACCAATACCTGTATCGAGCCCATTTGAAACATGTGCTGTGAACGAGCCTCGGGGACGCTGGGCGCGCGTTCATGAGTCCTGCGAACTCGGCGGAAAACACTTCACCATAGGAAGACCCGCCCTACTCTGCCTCTGATTGGATTGGAAGTCATATGTAATGACGTCGGCTAACATTTGCTATGCTTTTAGCAATGAAGCTGCTATGATCATGCTAATCATAGATATAAACGTATGTCTATGATGCAAATGATCATGACATGTGGTTACTTTAGGACATCGTTGGAAAAGATCTAGAGGGTAAGTGGGTCAATGTTGAATAACTTAGCTAACATTATCTAATGTTACATTTCTTTATATTAACGTCAACTATATTGATAAGCTAGGTAGCTATGCTAACGGTAGCTAATGCTAACGGCTTAGGGTTAACTTTAGTTAACGTTAGTTAATGCTAACGTTACGTTCGGAGGTTTCAGATGTATTTCAATTTTAACATAATGTTGAGCATGCTCAATGTGACATTGTTCATACATTGATTACAGTCTGTAATCTTGTCTGGCGTTATTTAGCTATAGTGGGCTGATGCTTGCTGCTGCTATAGCATTTGCCACATTATACATCAAATTAATCAAGCATGGTTATTGTTATTACCTGAAGGCATTATTTCCATTGCAAGTAAGCATGCCATGTATATGCCATGCCTGAAAATCTAATTAATAGTGTAATTCTTCCCCATCATAGCTCATTGTACACTGATATAATCATTCTCCTTGCCTTTGCTAATACTCATCTCTTTTATCAAACTTTGTGCTAGGAAAGAAATCTGAGTGTGATTCGGCGCTAGTGCTCATCCAGGCTGTTGTCATCTCCCGCCTGGACTCCTGCAACTCCCTACTTGCTGCCATCCTGCAGCGTTGGCCATCAGACTCCTGGAGAAAGCTGCTGCTGACCTGGTGTTCAACAGCCCCATGCTCTTCCACACAACTTCCCTACTCCGTTCTCAGCACTGGCTCCCTGCGCTGTCACATCCAGTTTAGGACTGTGGTGCAAGCCTACAGGGCAAATGAACAGCTCCCTCCTACCTCCAGGCTGTGGTCAAGCTCTGCTGCCTTGAGGTGATTGGTTCCCCAGTTGCTCCAAGCCCCCCTACGGCAGATTGGCTTTTTTCTGTCCTGGCCTCACAGTGGTGGAATGAACTGTGCACTGATGTCAGAACAGAGACAATAATACACACTGTTCATAGTGAGCCTAGTTATTATTGATTAACTTGGACAGTTTCCTCTCTCCTTGTCAGTCATTAAAATATGTTCAGTGTTTCACAATACTTATAACATTTCATTATTTTGTCAAACACCATTTCTGAAACAATCATCGGTGTCAGTATACATTTCCCTCCAATGTTATTTCTTGCCCATTTTTAACCATTTAACTACCAGACTGTACAAAATAATTGCACACCTATAGTATTTTCTATTGGTGATTTTTTTAAATTTTTTACAAGGTATAGCCTACTCCTCCACTTTCTCACAATGTTGGTATGAAATGGCAGTCAAACTATGCAATTATGTTCCACACTGTTTCCACCCAAATTTCCAACAAATGTGGCCACCACACTGTTCAGGACATTCACAGGTCTTGCTCACAGGGATCGGTAAAAGAAATGGACATGGTTCCTCCATAATGTGCTAAGGCTCTGCTTAGATCAAAGGCTTGGTCATCAGAAAATATCACAAAGATAGTGATCACAAAACGACAATTAAAAACATGTCACCAACTGACCAACTTGACATGCAAAAAAACTCACGTCTTTGCACTGTCCTGCTCCCAGTCCTGTGTCTACAACAGCATATGCCTTAACCCTAGTCAAATTTCTAGTATGTGTGAACCATATACATGGCAGTAAACAGATCTTGAGTCATACAAACTGGAGGATGCTTGACTCATACAAACTACTTTAACTCAATTTCAATAAACAACTCCAAAATATGGCAGACAGAAGATCTGAGCAGACTAGGTAGATGACTGGATGATCTTACAGAGAACCAAGGGAAATTGACTGGTATTAATGCTAAGGGTAATGAGGTGCAGCTGGGCAGAGCAGAGACAGGTGGCAGGTGATGCAGGAGATGGGAAGGCGAGTAGGCAACAACCAAGCATGAACTGGAACTGGACCACTGGCTGGCTCCCCTTGACTGTCCAACCCATCCATCAGCACCAGCAGAGTGGACACGATAGAGCCAGAGAGAGAGAGAGACAAATGCAACGCAAGGTTAGTTTAGTTCCAATCGCCCATGTGCAAAATCAATCAAGTACGCAGCCAAGCTGAAGAACCGAGTTACACCGGAGGCAGGGCTCCGTGACAGACAAGCCTCACCTGTGTATCTGGTTCTGTCTGCTGGAGCGTACTGGGGCCAGCCGGTCTATCTTGTGGAAGAAGATGAAGGAGGGTCTCATTAGGTTGACCTGGGGAGAGACCAACAAACAGCCATCACAAGCTCTCAGTCAACACTGAGGATGATGGGTGTCCTGTCCAATAATTATACTCCCCTCCCCCAACCGCCACAGTTGCCCCATTGGCTAACCTGGTCAAAGAGAAGGCAGAGCTGATTATGTGTTCTGATTCACCAACCCACTTGCTAAGGCAGTCAGCTCCTTTCCTTATAGACACCTTTGTGTTTCCCTGCCTACACTCGTTAGTCTGCATAAAATCAGTGGACAGTTCATTCCACCACTGTGAGGCCAGGACAGAAAAAAGCCATGGCCACGCCAATCTGCCGTAGGGGAGCTTGGAGCAACTGGGGAACCAATCACCTCAAGGCAGCAGAGCTTGACCACAGCCTGGAGGTAGGAGGGAGCTGTTCATTTGCCCTGTAGGCTTGCACCACAGTCCTAAACTGGATGGGACAGCGCAGGGAGCCAGTGCAGAGAACGGAGTAGGGAAGTTGTGTGGAAGAGCATGGGGCTGTTGAACACCAGGTCAGCAGCAGCTTTCTCCAGGAGTCTGATGGCCAACGCTGCAGGATGGCAGCAAGTAGGGAGTTGCAGGAGTCCAGGCGGGAGATGACAACAGCCTGGATGAGCACTAGCGCCGAATCACACTCAGATTTCTTTCCTAGCACAAAGTTTGATAAAAGAGATGAGTATTAGCAAAAGCAAGGATAATTATTATATCAGTGTACAATGAGCTATGATGGGGGAAGAATTACACTATTAATTTGATTTTCAGGCATGGCATATACATGGCATGCTTACTTGCAATGGTAATAATGCCTTCAGGTAATAACAATAACCATGCTTGATTAATTTGATGTATAATGTGGCAAATGCTATAGTAGCAGCAGCAAGCATCAGCCCACTATAGCTAAATAATGCTATACAAGATTTCAGACTGTTATCAATGTATGAACAATGTCACATTGAGCATGCTCAACATAATGTTAAAATTGAAATACATCTGAAACCTCCGAACGTAACGTTAGCATTAACTAACGTTAACTAAAGTTAACCCTAAGCCGTTAGCATTAGCTAACGTTAGCATAGCTACCTAGCCTATCAATATAGTTGACGTTAATATAAAGAAATGTAACATTAGATAATGTTAGCTAAGTTAGTCAACCTTTACCCCACTAACCCTCTAGATCTTTTCCAACGATGTCCTAAAGTAACCACATGTCATGATCATTTGCATCATAGACGTATTTCATATCTATGATTAGCATGATCATAGCAGCTTCATTGCTAAAAGCATAGCAAATGTTAGCCGATGTCATTACATATGACTTCCTATCCAATCAGAGGCAGAGTAGGGCGGGTCTTCCTATGGTGACGTGTTTTCCGCCGAGTTCGCAGGACTCATGAACGTGCGCCCAGCGTCCCCGAGGCTCGTTCACAGCACATGTTTCAAATGGGCTCGATACAGATATTGGTGGCTTCAAAAACAAAAAAACCAATTGAATTAAAAGTTTCTATTGATGAGATTGGTCTCTGATGCTGAATGATACCCAGAAAAATTTGTTTTCCTTTTCTAGCCCTATCTATCATAATCCACAAACCATGGGAAATACGGGTCTTGGGCCGCATGCCGTCACGTGACTTGCAATACCGAGCTTTGGCCACTACGTCAAATGGCTTCATGCGCCGGTGAGCAACTTTCATTGAAATGAATAGGCAGCCATTTTCAATGCCGTCTCCAGTTTATTTTATACCTCCATGCTGTCCACCGATAGCCTCGCGCCCATGGCTTCGCGTCACCAGTCTCTCCTCGGGGCAAGAGTACCTGGCTGCAGACAAAATGGCCGACCTCCGCAAGAGGCGCCTCCGCAGTTGACAGGAAATCACGTGACCTCTGCAGTGGACAGGAAATCGGACGTTGGTCATGAGCAAGCCCCAAGCCCCCAGGATTCAAAATCTAAAGTGAAACCCTATTGAACCGCGCCATCTTGGCTAAATTTGTAGTAATTTGGCTATTTCCGGTGACTTTTGTACTTGCGCAGTTGTGCTTTTCTGTCCTACGCGCGTCCACGAACAAATTCACGTTTATGTGAAATGCAATGAAATGAAAACCGGCTTGCATATTAACCTGTTTTTGTCAAATATATCCATTGGAGACATTATTTTTTATCCAGGCATCTTAGTTTTAACAGGTTAATTATAGCTGAACATGTTTTGTTTACTAGTAGATGGTATTCATTCCGTTTGCGATAACGTTATTACAACCTCCCTATCACTAAGTCCCCCTCACACCAATCCCAACAATACTCAACTCCCAATAACTGAGTTTGTGTTGATGTTTCAAAATTAGTGATTGGTGCAGGGTTTTAAGATATATCTCCTGCAGAAGTGACAGGCTTGTGCTCAGATGAGGAGCAGGCCTGCTGTCTCAGCTGCTCACATTGATTGTTCCCTCTCAACACAAACACAACAAATTCTATCAGCAAGTATCAAACCATAGTCATCTGACCTGCAATGAATGTAGCCTACTGTTTTTATTGTTGACATATTCATCAAATCAATTTCTTTATTTTTTTTATCCTGATGGAGACTTTGTAGCGGCAATGGCAATAATTACACTCAATGTTAATAATCATAATAATAATAATAATAATAATTACACACAATAATTGCAATGGCAATGATTACACAAATACAAATACACACATGTGCAACATAGTAGTAGCAGCACTCACCACGATATGCAATGTTTAAAACACAGTACTCAGTACTCTAGCATTGATTGTACTTGGATCGTTAATATACAGTGTGTGACATTGTAATAGCAGCGTTCAGACACAAGTGTCCAGTGTTTAAGTTCTCAGTACTCAATACTCATAGTAATGATTGTGCTAGGCTCATTACCCAATAATAACAGTGCTCAGCCTGTTACTCGATACTTATCTCAATGTTAAGTGTTATAAGTGATCAGTATACAGTACTTAGTGCAGTCTATGCAACAGTATGCTACAGGTCAATAGTGTCCTTTGTTCAGTAGCCTGATTGCCTGGTGAAAGAAACTAGCAGAAACCCATCAATCACAACTGTCTCATGACCGTGGACTTGGCACACATGGTGTAGCAGACCCCACATGTTGACGGACATGGCTGCGTGAGAAGAACTAGGTCAGCTATTACTCATAACTCTACAACTCTTCGATGACGTCTAGGTCCTCTTTGCAATCGCTCGAGGAGTCGAGCACCATGGGTTCATCGCTGGGGTCGATCTCTGCCTCCATCATGGCGATCTTGAGAATGTCCATTGGAGGCTAGGTTAGGAGAAAGAAAGGGGAAAGAACAGAGAAAGGATAGGATCTGAGTCCCAAATGTCAAATGCACTTTTTCAAGTTGCCTTAGACTTCCATCATTATACACAAATCAACTTGAACCTGAACACGGTTCCTAATGTCATTGGAGAGAGAGAGTGCTCACCTGGCTTGCTGTCTTGTCTGCAGCCACTGGATGGTGGGCGTGCAGGGGCGGGAGCAACGACAGCTGGGTGTGGATGGGCCTGTGTTGAGAGGTGGGGGCCTGCTGGGGTGTGACCAGGGGCTTGGTGGGGGTCCCCGGGTTGGAGGGCTGGATGGAAGGCCCCCCTGAGGCAGACGCATATCTTTAACCATTACATTCATGTTGTCTATCCATGTAAATAAACCAGTACAGTGTGTCCGTTTATTGCTCTACATCAAACATACCATGCCTGGTCTCACGGCCACATCTACTACTCTGTTCATGCATAACACAGATCGGCACTATGCACAGAAAACAGTATCAGTATTGAGGAATAAAATAAAGTGGGAAACCAAGTTCTCCTATGCCAGTGTACCTCCACAGCTGACTAGCGCGGGGCACTGACGTTACCTCTAACTCATACGTGCCTAACAAAATAAAAGTCCCCAAGGTGTATTCACAATCTGACCGTTACATTACATTTTTCTTAAATACACTAAATAAAATGAATGTAATCATACAATAGGCTACTCGCCAGCTAGTAGTAGCCCACTAACCTTGGCTGTCAGGCTAGTAACGTCAACTGCGTGCTACACTGGCTGCACACTCTGGGAGTTAGCCAGACTAGTTCCCGATAGTAAAACTGTCCAATACAACTTCCAATAAAGAAGAAAACATCTCCCTAGCATCCGACCAGCTAACTACAGCTGCTGCCAATTAGCGAGCTAATGTAACGTGATTCAAACAGTTTGTACTCAAACAATATCTATTTTAAACTCAATTAAACTAATTCATTTACACAAATATTGTAATAACTGCTTAGCTAGCTACATGACCTGCAACAATGACGCAATGAAACATCGCTAGCTAACGTTAGCTAAATGCTTAGAGCCACTTGGGATAAAGTTTGATAGACAACACTGAAGAAAAGACAACTAACCTTGTCTTTTTCGGAAGTACCAGAGGCTTCTCGGCAACAAGTGGACTAATAAAGAATAAATAAAGAATATCTTATCTTCTTCTTCACTGGAATTAATGGTGGCTCGCAAACAACAAATATCTTCTCTTATCTGACTGCACACTGTCATTCACAAAAAAACTACAAGAAGACGACCGTCCAGTTTCCTGTCAACTGTGGCGGTCACGTGATTTCCTGTCAGTTGTGGAGGAGCCTCTTGCGCATGCTCACAAAAAAACAGAACGGATTTCCTATCAACTATTTCAAGAAGTCATGGAAGAAGAGTGCCGGATACATAATATCACACATTTGAAGCCACTGCAAAGTCTTAGCCGCCAAAATTATAGATACAACAACTGTTCTTCTTCCAGTCCAGACCAGAAGATTATGCGATGCGTCATTCTAGGCGCTTCCCCTCTAGACCGGCGAAACAACTGCGAAAGAGACAGGCCCCAGACTAGTCCACCGATGACATTCTTATTATTATTTTTCTTTAAATTAATGGCGGGTCGCGGACCAACTAAAGGTGCATACCGCCACCTACCTTACCGGAGTGTACTACCTCAGGCGACACACTTCAGGATACTAAAAAAATTAAAGACAAAGGAGGAAGAAGGATCAAATCCTACGACCCAGCCCCGTATCCCTAAGTCAAAGAATGCCCTACTACAGTCCCTCACACCCTCTCCTGAGCCCAACAACCCCTGCAAACCCCATCCCTGCCCAAGCTCACAATGCCTACTGCGCAGAACAGACCTCTCAGAGTCATAGTCATAGAGTCAACAGTCTCAGGAACCGCACAGGCCTCACACAACCCTGAATCACACTTCGCCATCAAATAAAGAGTGGACCTCAGCCCAGTATGGCCAAACCTCAACCTAGCCCTAACCACATCCTCCCTCCTGCATCTTCCCCTGAACTCCTTCACCAAAATAGAAGGCTGAATGCCATAATAATGCCTCACCGTAGACCCCGCATCCCACTCCCCCTGCCACGACCCCCTAACCACCGACCTAATCAGAGACTTAGCCTCAACCCTCCCAAATGAAACCCCCAGGACAGTGTCACCACCCAGGCGCAGCGCAGCCTTCGCCAGTACATCAGCTCTCTCGTTGCCACCAACACCAACATGAGCAGGAACCCAGCAGAACCTCACATCCAGACCAGCCCTCTGTATCCGCAGCAGCATCACCCCAAGCTCAACCACCAGGTCAGGACGGAGCGCACCTCTCGACAACAAACTGAGGAGCGCGGCAGCTGAGTCCGAGTAGACCACCACTCTATCCGGCCTCACATCTCCCACTGCAGCCCAAGAATGATGGCCACCAACTCAGCCGTGAACACAGACAAACGGTCGGGAAGCCGCTTACTAACACCCACATCAAACTCAGGTACGAACAGTTAAGTAAAATGTCCGCCGCACATAGTCGAGCACCAGGGGGCCGATGCCAGCTCCACTGCAGGAACCGGGAGAAGCCAAGGCGGGACAGCCCCCCACACAACCGGAGGCCCAACCTCCAGAGTGCCCAAACCATACTCTTCCGCCAGACCAGGAACAGTCCACCCAAACCCGGTGCCACGCCGCAGGCGTGCAGACTCCCAGCCATCACATAATACCAACGCCGCAGGCCGTTCCCCCTGAGAGCCCCGCAGCTTAACCCAGTACGCCAGGGCCAGCTTCTTACGGCGCAGAGACAGAAGCAGCTCACCAGACTCAACCAGGAGCGCAGCGGTGGGCGTCGACCTAAATGCACCCAAAAAAAGCCTCAGGGCCCTGAACTGAATGCGATCCAGCCGTTCCAGCACGCAGCACGCAGCAGCTCCATAGACCACACAGCCATAGTCAAGTGAAGAATGGAGCAAAGCCCTATACAGATCCAGCAGAGAACGGCCATCAGCACCCCAGTCATGCCCAGAAACAGACCTCATAAAATTCAGGACCTTCCGACACTTTGACTCAACCTGAGAGACATGCACCCGCCACAGACACTTCTCATCAAACCACAGGCCCAAGTACTTGAACTGCGACACCCGTTCCATAGGCTGCCCATACAGCATGAGCTGCACATGTTCCAGTCGCCTCCTCCTAGTGAAAAACATGTAACAGGACTTAGCCACAGACAACTTAAAGCCCCAGTCATAAGACCAGCTCTCCACCCGGCCAACAGCCGCCTGGAGACAGGACACCACATGCGTCACATGCCCCCCCCTCTTCCAAATAGCACCATCATCCGCATAGAGCGACGCCCCTATACCATCGCCAACCGAGGAGAAGACATCATTAATCGTGATGTTGAACAAGACCGGGCTAATGGCGCTGCCCTGAGGAATGCCGTTGGCAACCTCAAAGATGTCCGACAGAGCGCTGCCAACCCGGACCCGGAAGGTCCAGCCAGAAAGAAAGTCTGACACCCAGTTAAAAAGTCGACCACCGACACCAAGGCGGCGCAACTTAATCAGGAGCCCCTACCTCCACATGGAGTCATAGGCCTTCTCCACATCAAAAAAGACCTCAGCCATGACTTCCTTATTACACACAGCCTTCTCTGCTTCGTTGCTGACCCGCACAAGAGCATCCATCGTAGACTTGCTTGCCTGAAAACCATTCTGACACGTGCCAACAACGAGTATTGTTGTTTAATATTTTCACTTTCTTGTGAAAGTAACTGTAATTACTAATTTTCAGTAGCTTGCCCAACACTGGTGAACAGACTCCTAAGATTTATACTGTACCCCAGTTTTTAAATCAGGAGGTCCCTGAACAACCTATATGTGTGCACGCACGCGCATACACGAATGTCACAAAGCACTAATCGCAGCCACAACAAGCCACAACAAGCCACAACAATGTGACTTATGAGTTTCCATAATTGCCACTCATAATTTCACAATTTCACAGAACAAACACCCACTTGCTTAGCTGTGGGGCTTATAGTAACGTAATCATTATGCCAACACAACACCAAAAAGCATTAAACCACTGGCCAGCATACTACCTGTAAATTCCCCCATCGAAGTCTCCTCACAAACTCCGTAGGCATGCAAGTAGCCTTCCACAGTAGCCTATGGGCCTAGTGGCCCATATCTCAGGTGTAGTCTACTCTATACACGTGTGTCCCCCATGGATGTATTGGCTTGGTGACGCGGGGCTAGTGTGGAGCGCGGGGCTATCAATGTTCAGATGATATCTCCCTCTGCTGGACGATTAAAGTAAAGACATCTTTTGTGTTCATCGTAGGCCAGTGTATTTTTATGTATTTTGTATGACTCCTTCAATTTCAATTCATTGTCTGATTTATTTATGTTGTGAATATAATGACTATAACTATGAGAGTTGTATCCACAATGCACCTAACCACCTAATATTTCTGTCCACATTAGAATTACATGAACAAACTAAAGCAGAGGTTAATTGTATCTACTGTAAGCTTACTACATGGTACACAAGCAATATGGCGGGGTATGCTGCAAAGCATCTTCTGCTACCAACCCACCAGCGACCCTATTTTCTCCACGTGGGATTTTTTACAATTCAGATCTTTGATGCGGGCAGTGATGCATCATATAGTTCACGATAGCTTTCCACAAGCACTATAAAAGTCTTTCCATTTTCTCTGCTGATGTTTTCACAGGTGAAACGAAAGAGGAGTTTATTGCATACCAACCCTATCCCAATTGGCCACAGCCACGCAATTTTCGCCTTGAATATGCATTAATCCACTCCAAACTGCTCAAAACTTTACTGACTGCTCGATCTACAATAAGACGACCAATTTCATTCAACAACTGTACATAATGACGACATGCATCGTGGGCGGGGGACGACAGGTTCACTGTGCACTTGTTCAGTGCAGTAGCAGTAGTAGATATCACGGTCCACCACACATCAATCAATCAATCAATCAAAGCTTTATTTGTATAGCGCATTTCATACCCAGAGGCAACACAATGCGCTTTACAGAGAACAAGGGAGGTGGGCAGACGTCCCACCCCTACATATTCCAGAGGGAAGCAAAAAAACAGTATCACCCGGGGGCCAGATAAGTGAGCTGTAAAAAATTATTCCCTGACCCCTCTCAACAAGGCGATCGAGCAAGCTCCTGGAGTATGTTTGTCTACCGGCTAAGAACATTTATAAAGCAATAAATAACATTAAATTACATTTTCAGAGTAAGAGAGGCTAATAACATCATAGGAAAGACATGGCTTCTGAAGACAATGGCACAGAATTGAAAACAAATGGTAGGCTACTGTGCATTTGGCCATATCTTGGCCAAAGAGTTTATTTGTCATATGCACTGGGGTGTTACGGGAGTGTAGAAACTACAAAGAAATGTTTTATTGTAAGAAATGATACACTGAAACACTGTTTATGTTTTCCAAGAAACTCAGTTTCCATCAGATACACACACAACTCTTATTAGTCATGAAGGGTGTGGGAATTCATCTCAGGATTTCAAGCTGATGGGGAGATTGTGAGAGTGGTGGGCTGAGGCAGACCACATTCTTCCCAGGGAGAGTGATCCTGTAGCCTACTGGCCCATGGGCCGCCTCCCTGGCCCGACGCTTCCATCTCCACCGCACACCGTCTCAACCACGGCAATGGCACACAAGCATTTACCCACAGCTGGTGGTGAGAAGACAGGCTTCCCCATGTCGGTCTGTGTTCCCCAGCTGTCTGCATGTGGTCTCTGTGTTCTGTGGTGGGGTTGAAGCAGGTCCCCGCAGGGCCCCCGCATGCCGGAGGGAACACAGCAGCAGAGGAGGGCTGGTGGTCTGGGGCTGTGCTGCTGAGGAATGCTGCATGAAGGACACACACAGCTGCGTAGACCAATCAGCTGGCTCAGAGTCCAATCCAGCCCCTGTTTAATGATGACGGAGACGGCGTTGAAGAGGGAGTAGGTGCAGCAGACCCCCAGCAGTATGAGGACACCGTTGGCCAGCTGGTAAGCCCGGCTATCCTCGTGGTGCTCCCTCTGGCCGCTCACCAGGTCCCCAAACCCCACAGTGCTGAACGCCACGAAGCAGAAGTACAGCGACTCAAAGTAGCTCCAGCCCTCCATGGCTGAGTAGAGGGCCGCAGTGCCGCAGGCCACCACTAGGGCGGCGAAGAAGAGTATGAAGGTAACATAGTACACGGGGGGCCTCCAGGTGTTCCTGTCTCCCTCGAGGCCTCTGGACTCTCCTCCCTCGACATCCTGCTCGGTCACGCCACCTCCTCCTGACACGTAGCTCTGAGTCTGCATGCCGGCATGACACTGCCTCATAATGGCGGCCAGCATGGTGATGACTCGTTCCAGGAAGAGGTTGAAGAAGAGGATGGTGGCCGAGCAGCCAATCAGACCGTAGATCACCAGGATGAATTTACTCAGAGTGGTGGAGGGGGCTGTCATGCCGAAACCTGGCAGAGGGACAAAGGATGATGACTATTCATTTTCCAGTCATTTACATTTTACAGCTGTGTGTGGAAAGGCTTCCCACAGGCATTTTGGTACCACTTTACATTACAGCTTGGTAATAACAGGGTAATGCCAGGGTAATACCATGGTAATACCATGGCAATTACCATTAGTTACTAGTAATAGTTACCTGTGTAGTTACCAGGGTAATGCCATGTTAATATCTACATTATTACAAGGAAATTACCAGTGAATAACAGTAGGCCAAATCAGCCTCTCCACACGGCCCTCTATCTGCGCAGGCCAATCAGCATCCGATTGAAAATCTGACCGGATTCTCATTGGTGTCCACGAATCATAGCTTGTTCTTAAAAGTTATTGCTGTAGCTTCTGCAGGTTCACTTTTTTCAGCACTGTATTTAAACAATAACACACAAGAGGGAGTGCTTTCACTACCCCACAAATACACACACTCTCCTTTACCCATAATTGATCTGGAAGATGTACACCATATCTGACCACTGTACAGTATTAACATGCTCACAACAACCAAGACAGATTCAGTTTTATTATGTTTGTAGTTCTAGAATGTCTCTCTGTTCTACAACGGGGGTCATGAAGATTCATCATGTCAAATATTCTAGATTCTTAAACTGCCTTGGCTGTTGAATGTGTACCCAGATTTATAGTGAAGGTGCTAACCTTCCATTGACACCCTCTCTGGGAGAGAGGATTCAATGATGCAGGGTCAACCTAGGGTCAAACTAGGCCATGGTTTGAACATTCTTAAAATGCAACCTTCCTTCCTACATCCTTTTGTGAACTGATCACTGATCTAACATGACTGGATAAATTGCCCAGCTGTGTTGAAGAGCACACACCTAACCCCTCACCACAGGTTATAGATTCATTCAAGGAAGGGGAGGAGGATTTAGTGATGACAGGGATGAATCTCATTTATCATGAGATTAATTGTAGGTACACAGAACATGTCTATATGTCAGGCAGACAGATTAAAGATATAGATCTATAAAGATCAGCGAGACAGATAATTTCTTTATCGTCAATGTAATGGAAAAGGGCTGTGTGTTTGAGGTGTACAGTAGTTAACTTTTTTTGTTTGGAGACGAATCATCTGCGACACACCGTGAAACGAATGTAAGCACACATAGTTGGTAAATATGAAGGCTGTTGGGAGGAAATTGATCTGCTGTCAATTGTGTCAATCGTTCCCCTGCATTTCCATAGTGACGCTGTGAGATAAGTTGAGGGGGGGGGGGTGGAAGGGGTTGGAAAAGGGGGGGAGGAGGCGGCATTCTAAAGGTTGATTGCTCTGCCAGGACTAATGCTGGTGATAGATAGTTTCTGCATTAGAACACAACTGGTTTGTATGTGAAATGAATGTGTTGTTTCATTGTTGCTTGTGACAAAGAGACCAAAATAGACTTCCATCTTCAAGTAATTTCCAGTAACTGTGGGAGGACCGTTTGTTTACAAAGGGATAATTGGCTACAGGGGCATACACTCCACACTCCCAGCTATACTTGGAAACTAATAAAGTGCCTTTTAATTGACTCCAGACCATCATTACTGGCCTACAGCTCTAGTGAAATCAGATGACTGAATGACAATGATGATGACTGAAGTCAGATTGAAATTTGAAAAACTTTTAGCGGACAAAATTATTATGAATGTTTCCAAAAAAAATGATACAACAAAAAAATGACACAAAACAAAAAACTGACACAAAAGTGTTTTAAAATCTCAAAAAGATACCATTAAACAAAACAAAAAACATGAGTTTCAACCAATCAACTGTGCTAAATCAACAGAAACATTAACATGCTTTGGTCCAGATGCTACTACCAGACTTACCTATGGTGGAGACAACGGTGCCCACAAAGTAGAAAGACCCAGTGAAGTCCCAGCAGGCTCTACGGGAGTCCATCCGGATGCCCGCGGCACTGGCCTCCTCATAGTCTGCCAGCAGGTCCCTCAGGTCCTCGGGGCTGAGCCCATGGTCACGTCGGAACCCCTCCAGCCTCCCCTCCCAGCGCAGATGAGCCTTCAGCTCGCCAGGTCTCTCCAGGGCAGAGAAGATGGCCGCCCCAGCCAGCATGTAGAGTGCGATGATGAGCCCCAGGAGGAAGAAACAAGATGTGTCTCTGCTTGGGCTCATAGATGGGCAGCCGCAAGAGTCCTTCATGTTCATCACCTATTGACTGTGTACAGCATGTGTCATTTCCTGAAATAATTTCAATTAGTTATCTATGCTGTTCTATAGGCTGCTCCCAAAAAGGCAAACCCCGCCCAGCTGACACTCCAGGCACAGGAACACGCAAGCAAACAACAATTAAAAAGGGTTTACAAATTATCTAGTATACTGTACAGTACACTGTAGTTGTGCGGTCTGACAGTCCAAATTGTATGGCGGTATGATATACGATTGTTAATTCCTACCTTTCACTTACAGTACTTGTCGAAGGCTGTCTGTATAGTCTGACAGTCTTCAATGAAAACTTTGAGGTCCAGAAGTCACTGTCTGCTCACAGCCAGCAGCAAACACCTACTGTTCCATCACATTGACACATACAGTAGGCCGTGTGTGTCATGTTCTGGTCAGATGTCTTCTCTCATAGACAGACGTCCTCTCACGGACCGAGTGCGTGTGAGAAGGGAGACCAGGTCCACTACAGCTGTATCATGTGTTTAGTCACTCCCACGTACTGTAGTCTTATTGTGAGGTCCACATTTTTCAGATTTCAGAAAATGCTTCTCTGATGATCTCCATACTTCTCTAGAAGCAGCTGATCAAATGAACTGCAGTTATTTCGTGCTGGTCAGTTAGTGTGTGTGTGCGTGTGCATGCGTGCGTGTGTGCATGTGTGTGGTCCCTAACCTCTCCAGGTGGCCTTGAGACAAATCTTTTTTTTTTATTAGCACAGCTTATCTTCCCTGACATAATGATCTTTTATGACTGTAATGTAATGAGCAGCACACACTGACATGAACATGCATTCTGGGTAAAATGTGCTTCTGACTGCAGTACTCGGACAGAGAAAATGAATAAAAAGGAAAACCTGGTGGAAAACCATGAAAATGGCAGCATACAACCTTAAAATGTACAGAACATAGCAGCCCAGTCCGCCCATCCTTGCCCCAGCTCCGGGTGAAACGTAAATCCCGGCTCCTCCTGTTCACATGTCAGAAGTGTCCTTGGGCAAGACACCGAACCTGTCACAACCCATGCCTCTAACCCTGCCTCTCTGCCTGCCCCTAACCCTATCTCCGAGAACGAGTCCCCTGGCACCTCCCAGAGGGCGCAGAGGGAACTGCGGGCTCGTCGGCGTGAGCAGCTGCCGGTCATTCCGGTGATTGCACCCCATCCTGGCCAGCCACCACCTGCAGCCCATCAGCCCAGGAGGTTAAGAAGCCACTCCACACAGCATGCGGCGCCAGATCGTTAACCAACCAACCTATTCCTGCCTGACCCACGCCGGTACGATTACCCCGCTCCTGCCTGACCCACGCCTGTACGACAACCCTGCTCCTGCCTGACCCACGCCTGTACGACAACCCTGCTCCTGCCTGACCCACGCCTGTACGACAACCCCGCTCCTGCCTGACCATCGCCTGTACGACTACCACGCTCCTGCCTGACCATCGCCTGTACGACTACCACGTCCCCGCCTGACCCACGCCTGTCTACGGATCACGTTACTGCCTGCCTCTCCCCGGATCGCAATAAACGTGCCTACGGGCTTTCACCCCAATCGTGTCTGCTCTTGGGTCCTCCATCCAAACCCTAACAGAACGATCTGGCCAAGACATGGACCCAGCGGACGTCGACGCCATACGCACTGCCATCGCCTGCCAAGGTACGCTGATTGGGAGACACGACTCTGACCTCCAACATGCGGCCAGTGCCATGCAGGGCCTCTCCACCAGCGTGAACGCGCTCGCCACCCAGGCAGCCCAAACCGACCAGGGCCTGCAGGCTCTCACCCAGGAGTTCCGGAACCTGATCGCCCACCTTACCCCTCTCCAGGCCCCAGCACCACCCCAGGACCCAGCACCACCCCAGGACCAGCCCGCCGCTCCAGCTCCTGGCGAGGCCGCTTCCCCCGCTCTGCCCCGGAGAGAGCCCAAGCTCTCCAACCCCAGGCCATTCGACGGCGACCTGGCTGAGTGCGGGTCCTTCCTGATGCAGTGCAAATTCATTTTCGCTCACCAGCCTAGCCGGTATTCTGGGGACGCGGAGAGGATTGCCTTCGTCTCCAACCTGTTGACCGGCCAACCCCTCCGCTGGTTTGAAGCAGTCTGGGAGTCAGGGGCGGCCTGTTTCGGGTCCTTCGAGACTTTCTGTGTGGAGTTTAGAAAAGTTTTCGACCATCCAGCCCACGGCCGCGACTCCGCCTCACGCCTGCTCCATCTCCAGCAGGGCACCCGGAGTGTGGCAGAATTCTCTGTGGAGTTCCGCATCCTGGCTGCGGGGAGCGGGTGGAACGATGCCGCCCTCCAGACCGCTTTCCGCTCAGGCCTCACAGAGACTATTAAGGATGAGCTGGCGCTCAGGGAAGATGCCACCTCCCTGGACAACCTCATCTCGCTCGCCGTGAAGGTGGACAACAGGTTCCGGGAGCGCAGGAGAGAAAGAGCCACCCGTCCCTCTGGCTCTGTCCGGCCCCCCAGTCACCGTCCCCCAGGCCAGCCGGCCCCCTTCTCGTCTCGCCCCGACTCCGCCCCCCTGCGCTCCTCTGCTCTGTCTGCCTCTCCATCCCCTGAGGACGAGCCCATGGTATTGGGCGGGGCTCATCTGACCGCTGAGGAGCGCCTCCGGAGGGTTACAGAGGGGCTCTGTTTCTATTGTGGCGGTCCTGGACACACCCGGAACACCTGCCCGAACCGCCCAAAAGCTCCAGCCCGTCGGTGAGAGGGGTGTCACTGATGGGCGGCGTACTCACCCCCAGCCACCAGGGGCGCCTGCACTTGGAAGCCGTGGTCACATCTAACAACCGGCCATTCCCCGTACCTGCTCTGATTGACTCGGGCGCGGACGACTGCTTCATCGATGCCACGCTCGTCCGTCAGGCCGGCATCCCCACACAACCCCGGGACACGCCCCTTGCCGTTCACGACCTCAGCGGGAGACTGCTGGCCGAGGTCACCCAGGTCACAAAGCCCTTGGAGATCCGTCTGTCTGGCAACCACCACGAGACCCTCTCCCTGCTGGTGATCTCATCACCCCAGAGTCCCCTCGTCCTGGGGCAGACCTGGCTCCGGCGCCACAACCCCCACATCGACTGGGAGACCAACAGGGTGATTGGCTGGAGTCATCACTGCCACAGGACCTGTCTCACCTCTGCCACCCCGCCTACAGAGGGCGTCAGCGCCTCACTGGAGCCACCTGACCTGTCCACGGTTCCCTCCATCTACCATGACCTCGGAGAGGCGTTCAGCAAACAGAGGGCCCTCTCCCTGCCTCCTCACCGCCCCTACGACTGTGCCATTGAACTGCTTTCAGGAGCGCCCCTGCCCTCCGGCCGTCTGTTCAACTTGTCTCGTCCTGAGAGAGAGGCCATGGAGAAATACATCCACGAGTCCCTGAACGCCGGCCTCATCAAGCCCTCCAGCTCACCCGTAGGAGCGGGCTTCTTCTTCGTGGGCAAGAAAGACGGCACCCTACGCCCGTGCATCGACTACCGGCGATTGAACGACATTACAGTCAAGAACCGCTACCCCCTGCCGCTCATCGCCTCCGCCTTCGAACCGCTCCAGGGCGCCACAGTGTTCTCCAAGCTCGACCTCAGGAACGCTTACCACCTAGTGCGCATCAGGAAAGGAGACGAGTGGAAGACGGCCTTTAACACCCCCCTCGGGCACTTTGAGTACCGCGTCATGCCCTTCGGCCTAACCAACGCCCCGGCCGTGTTCCAAGCCCTAGTGAACGACGTCCTCAGAGACCTCCTCAACCACACCGTCTTCGTCTACCTGGATGACATCCTCGTCTTCTCGCGCACCATGGAGGAGCACACCGGGCACGTCAGGCAGGTCCTCCAGAGGCTCATGGAGAACAGGCTCTACCTCAAGGCGGAGAAATGCGAGTTTCACGTGCCCACGATCCAGTTCCTGGGTTTCGTCATTGAGGCCGGGAGGGTGAGGGCTTCCCCAGAGAAGATCAGGGCGGTGGTTGAGTGGCCGGTCCCCACCACCCGCAAGGAGCTCCAACGGTTCCTGGGGTTCGCTAACTTTTACCGGAGGTTTATCCGGAACTACAGCCGGGTGGCGAGCCCCATGACAGCGCTGACATCCACGGCCATCCCCTTCGCCTGGACCCCTGCGGCGGACGTGGCCTTCAAGGCCCTCAAGGCCCTGTTCACCTCCGCACCTGTCCTCATCCAACCGGACCCCTCACTCCAATTCACCCTGGAGGTTGACGCCTCCGACACGGGGGTTGGGGCGGTCCTGTCCCAGAGGGCCGTGACGGACGGCAAGCTCCACCCCTGCGCCTTCTTCTCCCGCCGCTTGGAGCCGGCCGAGAGGAACTACGACGTAGGAAACAGGGAGCTTCTCGCGGTCCAACTCGCACTGCAGGAGTGGAGGCACTGGCTGGAGGGGACGGAGCAGCCGATCATCGTGTGGACTGACCACAAGAACCT
The DNA here is from genome assembly GCF_949987555.1 of Borostomias antarcticus. Classification (NCBI taxonomy): domain Eukaryota; kingdom Metazoa; phylum Chordata; class Actinopteri; order Stomiiformes; family Stomiidae; genus Borostomias; species Borostomias antarcticus. Next base: position 14,093,690 of record NC_140234.1, read on the forward strand.
GATCTACATCCGGGACGCAAAGAGGCTGAATCCCCGGCAGGCCAGGTGGGCTCTGTTTTTCGGCCGCTTCAATTTCACCCTGACCTACCGACCAGGGTCCCGCAATGTGAAGCCAGATGCTCTCTCACGCCAGTTCTCGCCCCCGGAGCGGAGTGCAGAGCTGGACACTATTCTGCCCTCCTCCTGTGTGGTGGGTGCTCTCACTTGGGAGGTAGAGGGGATCGTGAGGGAGGCCCAGAGGACTCAGCCAGACCCAGGCGGTGGTCCGGCAAACCGCCTCTTTGTGCCTGACCGGGTCCGTACCCAGGTCCTCCAGTGGGCCCACACGTCCCAGTTCGCCTGTCACCCAGGAGCCAGCCGCACGCTAACCCTGCTTAGGCGCCGGTTCTGGTGGCCCACCATGGCCGTCGACACCACCAAGTACGTCCAGGCCTGTACGGTGTGTGCCCGGAGTAAGTCCTCCCACCAGCCCCCTTCAGGACTTCTGCGTCCCCTGCCTGTTCCCGGCCGACCCTGGAGCCACATTGGGTTGGACTTCGTCACCGGTCTCCCCCCATCCCAGGGAAACACGGTGATCCTGACCATCATTGACCGTTTCTCGAAGGCTGCCCACTTCGTGCCGCTGCCTAAGCTCCCCTCTGCCTCTGAGACTGCGGACCTGCTGGTTACTCACGTGGTCCGTCTCCATGGCATCCCCCTCGACATTGTGTCAGACAGGGGGCCGCAGTTCACCTCTCGGGTCTGGAGGGAGTTCTGTCGGGCTATGGGGGCCACTGTCAGCCTGTCCTCGGGCTTCCACCCCCAGACCAACGGGCAGGCGGAACGGGCCAACCAGTACCTGGGCACTGCCCTGCGGTGCATCACGGGCCGGAGCCCGGCCTCTTGGAGCGAGCGCATCTCCTGGGTCGAGTACGCCCACAACACCCTGCCCAACGCCTCCTCAGGTCAGTCCCCGTTTGAGTGCTCCCTGGGTTACCAACCGCCCCTTTTTCCTGAGCAGGAGGAGGAGCTGGCTGTCCCGTCAGTCCAGGCCCACATTGACCGCTGCCGCAGGATCTGGAGGACCGCCCGCTCGGCCCTGCTCCGCTCCACCCGCAGAAGCCAGCGGTATGCCGACCAGCGTCGGACCCCGGCCCCCAACTATGTGCCTGGCCAGGAGGTCTGGCTCTCCTCCAGGGACATTCCGCTGCGGGCAGGTTGCAGGAAGCTGGTCCCCCGCTTCCTCGGCCCCTACGTCATTGAGTGCGTGGTCAACCCTGTGGCGGTCAAGCTCAGGTTGCCCCCCGCCATGAGGATCCACCCGGTCTTCCACGTCTCCAGGATCAAACCTGTGAAGGTCAGTCCCCTTTGCCCCCCAGGCGATGCTCCTCCCCCCGTCCGCCTCATCGACGACCATCCGGCCTGGACTGTCCGGCGGTTGCTGAGGGTCCGTCGCCGGGGCCGGGGTCTGCAATACCTTGTCGATTGGGAGGGTTATGGGCCTGAGGAGCAAAGCTGGGTGCCCCGCAGGCACATCCTGGACCCCTCTCTTGTCCGGGATTTCCACCGGGCCCACCCTGGCCTGCCTGGTCGGTCGCCGGGAGTCGCCCGTAGAGGGGGGGGTCCTGTCACAACCCATGCCTCTAACCCTGCCTCTCTGCCTGCTCCTAACCCTATCTCCGAGAACGAGTCCCCTGGCACCTCCCAGAGGGCGCAGAGGGAACTGCGGGCTCGTCGGCGTGAGCAGCTGCCGGTCATTCCGGTGATTGCACCCCATCCTGGCCAGCCACCACCTGCAGCCCATCAGCCCAGGAGGTTAAGAAGCCACTCCACACAGCATGCGGCGCCAGATCGTTAACCAACCAACCTATTCCTGCCTGACCCACGCCGGTACGATTACCCCGCTCCTGCCTGACCCACGCCTGTACGACAACCCTGCTCCTGCCTGACCCACGCCTGTACGACAACCCTGCTCCTGCCTGACCCACGCCTGTACGACAACCCCGCTCCTGCCTGACCATCGCCTGTACGACTACCACGCTCCTGCCTGACCATCGCCTGTACGACTACCACGTCCCCGCCTGACCCACGCCTGTCTACGGATCATGTTACTGCCTGCCTCTCCCCGGATCGCAATAAACGTGCCTACGGGCTTTCACCCCAATCGTGTCTGCTCTTGGGTCCTCCATCCAAACCCTAACAGAACCCCAAATTGCTCCCAATGAGCAGGCTAGAACCTTGCACGCCACTGGTGTGTGAATGTGTGTGTGAATGGGTGAATGAGAGGCCTTCATTGTAAAGCGCTTTGGATAAAAGCGCTATATAAGTGCAGTCCATTTACCATAGTCCTGCATCAGCGGATCGGACACTTAATCAATCAAATACTGCATGTGCATTTTGAGCACATCTGGGTCAGAGCTGTAATTCCTATGCGCCCGAACTGCCTGACCAAACCCCCATATTTCCTCTTTCAAAACCTATTTACAGTAGAATTAACAATTTTTATAAAAAGTAAAAAGTTTATTAAGTATTGAATATTTTGCATTTTGTATACTGTATTGACATGCCTTTTTATTTTTATTTTTTATGTTTTTTGTCAATGTAAGTGTACAGCTACTGTAGCTACCATTTCCCATTACTAATAGCAGCTAACCTATTTTTCATAAGAGCCAATTTCTGCCAGTCTGCCACACAAATTCAGTTCAAGTTTAAAGGTATTATGCTCCTTTTCCTAAGTTAAAGGGGGGATAGGTAGTTTGCTTTTGGCTTTATTTGGTAAAATTGCAATAATATCCTTTCAGCTATCAGTAACAGAAGTGCTCTGAGAATAAACTTGGATCTCCGTGTTTACCGCTGCCTCTGTATTTTAGATTCAAAGAATGCACCACGCCCGAATGTATTGACCAATCAGGGTCTCGCCACACCTACCAGTCATGTTTGGAGGGAGGGACTACATCATGATTGACAGGAGGAAGGGGCGGGTTCTTTTGAAGATGACCAATCGGAGGCCTTGTTGACGTCAAACTACCTACCCCACCTTTAATGTAGGTCTGTGGGGACCCCAAAACTTTGTTTTGAATAATGTTTGTTGAAAATATACCATTCATATTAAAGGGGCACAGCCACACTTGTTTCAGTTGATATTTGGAATAAATGCTTAAATTCTGTGTGTACATGCCTTTTAAAAATCACTGTCAGTGTACCCGTTTCCTATGGGAAATACTGCGTCAAGACTTCAAAGGGCAAACAAGTCCAGTGACGTAACACTTTGAAGTCCAGTGATGCCACCCTTTGAAGCTTTGCCGCAATTATTGACAATTGTGTACATTTTTATTTTAATCTGATTTTAGAGAAGAGTACAACCATCCTGTGTATAATTCATCTCCTTTTCACCTTTTTAGCTGCACATTGTCTGCTGGAGAACATGAAGCAGCAGACCCAGATGATAGCAGTGATATCAGTGTAGTGTATACTAGCATGGCAATTTAGATACAAGTATCATTTGTTGCTTCTGGTTTACCTGGCTAGCTGACTGTAAATTAAGCCGTGGGGCCTTGCTAACAAAATGGAGAATAAAGTGCTACAGTTTTCATTTGATGATTCACAGCTACAAAATAGTAGCAACATTTAACTTGTAGACAGCTGTAAAAAGCAAAAAACCTATTATCAAAATAATGCATTAATTATGGATAAGTTGTCATATAGAATGTCATGTAAAATTGCCATATGAACTGAGATTATTAAAGGAGTGGGACTCCTGGTCTTAATCTGAAGAGGTTTATACCTAACAGATACAAGTTCCAGCGTCACTTGGCGGTGCAACATGCTCTCTTACATTATTGCTGATAATGTGGGAAAAAAAAACACAAATTGGAAAGGAGCCAACAGCAAGCTTGTTATCCAATTCAAAGATGAATAAGTTCATTCAATGTCAATGTCTTCATTATCTGTAAGTGCTCCTCATACTAGAAGATTCTAGAATTGATTTACCTAATGAAGCAAGTTCTAAGTTCTAAGTTAATATTAAGTTCTCTGTTAATATTGGAATGTTAATGTTTGTTATACAACGGTATAGATCCGGTCCATTGTCTCTATTGGCCGTGGCAGTGTCCAGATCAATGTTTACAAAGATGTGCTGTAGCATTGTCGTTGCCTGGCAACGTTCCCTTTTTCAGCAGAAGTATTCGCAAATGATTAAGAAATAGTACCATTAAAAATACATTTTAAAGTTCGTATTGTCTTTCTTTTTGAAATATTGATGGATAAATGTGGCAACCGTTGTATAAAAGCATTATGGAACTCGAAGCTGTGGGATGTCACGGATAATGTCACGGCTAGCGGGGTGTAACGGCACTCCGCTGCGCGTCGTGCCTAATCACTCCTGCTAGCCGTGGCGATATCCGTGACATCCCACTGCTTCTCGTTCCATAATGCTTTATTCTCAAGTGCTGTACAGAAGTCTTCTGTTGGCAAGTGTGTGACCCAAGAGCAGATAAATAAACACTGCATCTGAAGGTTTAACCTGGCTTCAGATCGCACTGGAGGCCGAGAAGAGCAGTACAGTTGTTCTTCACCTCTGTCACCTACAGTACCTACACACCTCTCCCTCTACTCTCTCCCCTCTCTCTTCTTCTACTTACTCCTTCCCCCTCTCTTTCTCTCTCTCCCTCTTCTCGCCCTCCCCCTTTCTCTCCCTCTACTCACTCTCTCTCTCCTTAAACAAATGATTTGCACAGTTCATATTTTCTTTCCTTTTTTCCAGGTTATCTCTGCATTAAGGCCATGAACAGCCATGGAAGATTAAGATGTTTATCATCTATTGGCAAAGGTAAAGGGATGGCACTGGTGTGCACTTGCCCTGAAACGTGAGTCCTCTCCCTCGGTGTCCCCCCTATTCTAATTGGGAAAACATTGAACTTGGAGGATACTTCTTGTAGCAACACAACTGTGTCGAGTTGTTGAGAGTTGTTGTGCTTGTGTGAAAGTAAAATGAGGAATTTCTCCTCTCAAAGTTATGAGAGGAATAATTATGGTACAACCAAATGCCATATCACATTCCATGGGACGTCAGTAGATAAGATTGGTTCCCCAAGAGTGTCCTTTTAATTGTTTTACTGTTTACTTTTACTTTACCTTCTTGACTCTGCGTAATCCTGCTGACTAACAATCAAAATCAAATCCTTTATTTAACCAGACAGGCATCACTGAGATTAAAATCTCTTTTTCAAGATTGATCTGGCCAAGAAGGCAGCAGAAACAAAGTTACAGCAATAAAAGAAACATAACAACAGACAATAGAGAGACATGCAACTGAGACATGAGAATCAGTTGTAGGGCAAGTTATCAAACACAGACCCCGTTTACAGCTTGCATTAAAATGTGTCTCGTATCGAGATTGTATCTAGAAAAGGATTTAGCCTGATTACATTTACACATAGCGTTTTCTCTGGTTTTCTCAGAACTGCGCCCCCACAGGCTCTGCGAGTAAGTGCACTTTCGTACTATCGTAAAGTTATCAGATTGTCTTTTTCTTTTTCTGGCTTCCTCTGTGATGTTTCGCTTCGGTTTTCTCACCTCTGCCATTATATCATTGCATGTTCTATATCTATGGATTGCATACATCCATGCATGAGATCCATAGACGGCGGAATAGTTAGCTACTACTGTGTTGTTTAAGCACAACGTTGCTCATGCGCACTTCGACTGAATGCTTGCGTCCCGGGGGCGCGAGTTTTAAAAGGTTAATGTCAATGTATTATCTTTCTGACTGTTTGGATGATTCAGCTTACTTTTAGTAAATCTAATTGGAGAATTAGCACCAGACATGTTTGTAAAGGTCCAAATATCGCGATGTATTGCTTTAATATGTGTTTCGAGTATCTTCAACCCGATCAGTTTGAGATCCAATGACTCTGTCCAGCTGACAATCGAACGTCACATCCTGCTTGTGCTTGAATATTTTCGTCCGACCAAATTGAGAGTAGACACTTTAGCTGTGTTCGGAATCGCTCCCTATTCACTATATAGTGCATTATATAGGCCGTCAGCCATTTTGTTTGTAGTGTCCGAATTCTCCATGGAATTTTCGTTCCCTATATAGTCCACTATTTATTACCTACAATTCACCTTGATTTCCAGGGAACAGTGCATGTACCCTACATTTTCTCCGATCCCTAGGTAGTTCACTACATGGTGAACCCTATATAGGGAATAGGGAGTGAGGGAACGAGGGAACGATTCCGAACACAGCTTTTGTCTCATTTGGACTCCAACCTTGACCAGGACCATTTTAATGCTTTCTTGCTAGCTGCCATGGAAGCCTGCTCCTTGCTGGTCTGGAACCGGCGCGTTCCAACGGCTACGTATTTCCGCCCACGTTGTTGATATGTGGATTAAAAACGCAGTTCCATTTACACTTTTATTAAATGTGGTCGAAATGCGTCCCTGACCACCTCCCGAGGTGGTTTGGCCGATCGAATCGCAATCCGTCCTCAAAATGTTTTGTCATTTATACCTGTACTTTCATGTGGTTTAGCATTGCAATCTGATCACCAAAAACACATTTTAATGCAAGGTAAACGGGGTCACAGTTGCACTGACCAAGAGAACTGGTTTCATAGTCTTTTAAAATGGATTTAAATTCACCCAGTGTAATCAATCCTGGCAATTTCAGGTCATTTTGCAACTCATTCCATGTCGATGGAGCAGCATACTTAAAAGCCTTTTTTCCTAGTTCAGTTCACACTCTAGGAACAATCATTTGAAAAGTATCTTGGGAGCGAAGGGCTTGCTGGTTTTGCCTGATGCACAACAGAACTCCTAGATAAGGGGGTACCTTAATTTGCAGTAGCATATAGAATGCAATGGTGCACTCGATTGCCATACCTAGTAACAAAGCGTAAGGCAGAATGGAAAACAGTGTCCAGCTTTCTAAGATACTGGTCAGAAGCATTCATGTACAGCAAATCACCATAATCGAGTAGGGGTAAAAACGTAGTGGAGATCAAGTGCTTCCTAACCTGAAGAGAGAAACAAGACTTGTTTCTAAAAAAGAAGCCAAGTTTAATTTTCTGTTTAGTGACCAGTTTATCTATTATGTGACTTAAATGTTAAATTCTCTTCCACTATGATGCCTAAATGCTTATATGAAGCAACCCTTTCAATTTCAATCCCTTGAGTAGTAGATAGCTTAGGAAGAACAGCTGGTAGTCCTTTACTGTACCTTTTGAAAAAAAAAACATATTTTGAACAACATCAAAGACAGATTGCAGAAGCTTCATGGTTTGGACAACACAAGGGGATGAACAATAAATAACAGTGTCATCTGCATAAAAATGGTAAGCAGCATTAGACAGCTTATTACAAAGATCATTGACTATTATTGTGATTGTAGCACATAAAATCTTGAAATAGGATCAAAAAGACGAATTTCAAGCAATCTATCACGATGATTATAGCACATTAAATCTTGAAATAAGACCAGAAAGACTAATTTCATGCAATCGATCGCTATGATTATAACACAAACAATCTTGAAATAAAATCAAAAAGACTAATTTCAAGCAATCTAGTTAAGTCTATTTAATGCAAAATGACTATTATCACTCAAAAACAAGGTTACATTTTAGCATCAAAATACTTAAGAAGCCGTGTACTAGGGATAGGGGTGGTCTAGCACTCCCGAACGTACGAATTATATAATTTGTCTTTTGAGATGGCCACATTTAATTAGTTAGGCATTGGGATGAATCTGATTCCAATTTGGATTGGGTCAAAATAGAAAAGTCTATAGTCGCTCCTTTCAAACCCATACAGGTCCGTTCACAGATTAGGCAGATGGATGGTGAAAGAAACCCCATATTAAAGTACTCCCAGTGGGTGTGGTCTGAGGTATACAAAATGATGGGGAAATCTAAATACAGCCAGGTATATTCTTGCATATGGAATAACCCTCAAGTCAAGATAGGGAAACGTTCATTTAGTTGGATTAATTGGCAGGGAGTAATATATGTGCGATTAATGATTTATATAGTGAGACAACATTTAAGTCATACCATAAGCTAGTTGGCCAGTTAAATTTGAAAGGGGAATTTTGGAAATACCTACAATTAAGGAGCAGCATGGGGAGTGTGTTCAAACTTGATAGGGGTTTAGAGGGATCTAATTTGATACAGAAGCTCTTTGATCTACCGAGCATTATGCATAGTGCCTCAGTGTTCTACAAGGGCATCATAAATTTGAAAGGTGAGAAGTGTGAGAATTTAAGGTTAATCTGGCAAAGGGATTTGGGACATGATATTTAAGAGGACACATGGCATGATATCATATCCAATACTGGGTGGGCTATGAGAGATATTAGAAGTAAATTTACTCATTACAAAATTGTTCATAGGTATTATTACACTCCTCTGAAATTATTTAGGATGGACCTGATACAAGATAGAACATGCTGGAAATGTAAGGACGTGACTGGTACATTTTTTCATGCTATGTGGGAATGCTCAATGGTTCTCCCCTTTTGGAAAGAGGTGCTGGTGGAATTGGGACAATGGATAGGCCAGTCTTTGCCAGACTCCCCAAGGTTTTTCCTTCTTGGCGATAAAACACTTCTACCACAGGGAGTCACTAGAGCACAGTTTTGATTAATACTGACACGTTTCATTACAGCAGCAAGACTTGTTTCCGTAACTGGAAGAGTCTAAAAACACCAGAACTCACTGAATGGGTTAAACTTATGACTGAAACTGCTTTCTTTGAGTATTCAATAGCCAAAATGAACAATACAAAAAGGGCATTTAAACAGGTCTGGGATCATTTCTTCTTGTATATTAAGGGGTTACTGCTTTAAGGGATGTGAGTTAATTCGAGATTATATATTGCTGTGTAATGAGGATATATTTTTGTGAGTTGTTGTGGGTGATGTACTTGGCTGTCTTTGTTTTTGTTTTTTGTTTTTCTTGGGATATTTGGTTTATTTTTATTGTATTGTATATTTTGGTTATTAGAAGTAATTTATGAATCAGTGTGATATGTTGTATTATTAATGTATAATGATTGAAAAAGAAACTTAATAAAAACTTAAAATTACAAAAAAAATGATGGGTTTAGGCCAGATCTGAGCTGGAACAGACCTTGACAGATTGGGGTCAGATACAGTATTAAAATGAACTCTTGATCCTGGCCGGATGTAGGCCAGAGGCAATACCATTCATGGTACATCTGGGACAGTTCTGGGCCTTTTTTAAAAACTGGATCCATGCCAGTGTACGTGGGGTACATATCTGGGGCCTCATTTATCATTGAGGTACGCCTTCTTTTACACGGTCTTTTTCGCGATTTCAGGCGTACGCCATTTGCCCCCCCCACATTGCGATTTATCAAGCCGAAAGGGCGGAAATTTAGTCGCCTTTCTCCGCGCTTTTGTAGGACACCTCTCAACTTGTCCTACCGATTTACACGGTGTTCTACGCCCTCTTTGAACACAGGGGGAACTGGCGACGCAGGTGGTGCGTCGGTGAATTACTATGTTTGACGGAGAGAATAACGGGGGACTCACACGCTTGCGTTTGATGCGTCAACTTTGACGGATGGCGGAAGGCGTGTCTGCCGCACGCAACAACAACCAATCACATTGTCCAAAACTGCGCTCGCAACAGCCGAGTATATTCTCCGAACCTGCTAGCGCGAACTATTTTGAAAACCCACCCGGCTTTTCGTTTAGTGCTATCATGGATGCTAATCTGGTCGAACGTGTGGCAATCGTTTATGCATTGTGGTTGAGGCAACGTGAACGTGGTGCCCGCAGGTATTGGGTACATCCTATCCTGAAAACAAACAATTCAAACAGCGATTGTCCTCCATCTTGGTATCGAAAAATGTGAAAATCCCGCCTTGCGATGACGTCTTTCTCCGTCAAGACATCTGATTGGTCGGCAGCTCCGGCAACGCATCTGAAAGTTGAAAATGTTTTAACTTTCGACGCTAGCAACGCAGGCAACGCAACGCACCGGGACAACAACGGAACCAGAATGCCATTCGGCTGCAGCCATTGAAAGTGAATGGCATCCGTCAAAGTTGACGCATCAAACGCAAGCGTGTGAGCCCCACGTAAGAGCGACAGTTCATGAACGCACAAACATGTAGGCTAATAGCCCAATTCAGCACCAACATATATCGCAATGCTAGATTAGACGTGTCCTCTAACCGGCTCATTAATGGTCCGATATGGATTTGTTCCCCAAACTGAACCTATATGCGCTGTCCCAAACCTTTCTACTGGCCGAGATAGAACTCCAAAGAGGTGACGGCGATGGCGACTGCACCCACATATTCATAAGGGCACCATCAGTGAATGAATACGTCTATGTGAATCGCAAAAATGTGCACACTATAAATACCCAAATCATATGTGACGCCGACATGCTCATCACAAGTGTAGTGGCACGGTGGCCTGGCTCCACGCATGACTCATTCATCCTGGCGCACAGCAGGGTAGGGGCTAGACTGGAGGCAGGCGCTGCGCGTGACGGCTGGCTTGGTGTGTGCATAGCCAAGATACATATTCTTTGTCTTTTTTACCTTAATCTTTATTAGCATTTTCCATCCATACAACGACAATACCATAAAACATAAAAACTTACAATAACAGCTTATGGGTACTTCCATCCATGCAGCTTTTTTTTCTTACTCAAATATGACAATTTTAATACTAGTGGTATCATCACACTTCCTTCTATAATCCATCCATTTTTCCCATCTCCCTTCAAACTTTCCTTCCTGCATCCTCAATGCATAAATAAATCTCATAAATCTCCTCCACAACACCCACCACTGCTCCTTGGTTGGGGGTTCCACCTTATACCAAGCCCTCATTATTGTCTTTTTACTAGCAACCAATAGTACTTTCACTAGGTATCTGTCCCCTCCTTGTACATCATTCTGTTATGTTTGCCAAGATGTATATTCAAAGCTGATAAGAATGAGAACCAGTCAAGACCCCACCACAAAATGAGGACCCAAGCCCTCAGCCCCCTCCCCGTCATGAGGTTTACCAGCGGGGCCAAAGGGCCCACACTGAGGTCATGCGCCAGCTATGAAGACACAAACAAGTAAGGTTCACATTTCTACCATTTTATTGTCTGTTGGTGGGTGACTGTGTGAGGTGTGTGAGTGCGTTTGTGAGTGAATGTGTGAGGTCCGTGAGTGTGGTAGTGAGTGACTGTGTGAGGTCCTTGAGTGTGGTAGTGAGTGACTGTGTGAGGTCCGTGAGTGTGGTAGTGAGTGACAGTGTGAGGTCCGTGACAGCATGTGTGAGGGAATGAAGTGCAGTGAGGATGTCCTGTTGGCTCTGGTGGTGTAGTGTGGTGACCTCCACCAACTGCTGCACAACTGCCCCACAACTGCCCCAATCCCTTCTGCCATTTCCCTCTGGGCCTCTAGGGTCATGAGCCTCCAGCACAGCGTCTGATAGGAAGCCCAGCCCTCAGGGAACCTTGAGGCAGGGACGCTGGCAGCCGGAGGTGGAGGCGTGGGCGGTGGAGACGGAGACGGAGGCGCTGGAGATGGCACTGGAGGTGGAGGCCGGTGCGCTGGAGGTGGAGGCACTGGAGGTCGTGGCGCTGGATGTAGAGGCTGCAACCGGCGGGGGCACGACCGTCAGGTCAAGGACCACTGCAGACTCCCCCTCCTCTGAGTCCCACCCCACGTCAGAGTCTGGAGAAACAATTTCAGTCATTTTCTTTGAGTTTGTCTGTTAACTTGATTATGCATTAAACATTTTATTGTGTAGCCATATTCAATTGATATGTTTTTCTGTTGGCAGCCAAATAAATGCTTAAGTGTGATTTACCGGGTGATTTAGATGAGAGTCTTAATTTCCCAGAGGGGAAAATGTTTCATGTGGTCTAACATTATGAAGTGGTCATCTGTGTTATCGTTCCCTGTTTTTGGTCCTAAATCAATCATAGCCTACCACAGAATGTGTGGAATGTTTGCTTTCCTCACACATAATACAGCATGTCCGTGTAGCCTACGCCACATACAGGATGCACCAAACATAGTAGGCTACCTAAACTAGGAGCAATCAGACAAATGTAGGCTTGTACAAATAGCTTACCTTCCGAAGATGATTTTCTTTCCTCGCGTGGACCTCACCAACAAGCACATGCACCTCCGTCTCCGAAATGTTTCTCTTCTTTCCGCGTTTTTCCATAAACGTATTTGTCTTTCCTAATGCTCCACGCTATATTATGTCGGTTCCTTCCGGGGTATCCCCGTTGTCGCTGTCATAGTTTTGACCATATATGGTTGGATTTGGGCGTGGAGAGGGCGGAACACGGGGCGCGTGCGCGTACGCTCTCTTCGCCGCCAGTCTCGGATTTCTCGTGCAGAAAAGAGCGTACGACTTTTTTGATAGATCCGAAAAGTGTGTATATATTCTCGTCGTACGCTCGATTTCGCATTTTCCGCGTTTTCGTCGTACGCCCTCTTTTACACCGGAATTTACACGCTCTTTGATAAATGAGGCCCCTGGAGCAGCAGTTGCGTCATATCCTGAGGAGATCCGTCCCAGTTTGAGTTTGCTGTGTGGGTGATTTGATGAATTTGTCTGTATGGAACTACTTACAGTATACTGCCACACTTCCTTCACCACAACCACATGAATCACAACTGCGTCAAATAGCCTTCACCCAGAGGGGAGCTCATTGCATCACAATATTAAGCTGAAAATAACCAGTCTGAATTGAGTACAATATCTTCTGTTTTTAATGTTTTGGATCCCAGTTTGCTATGTTTAGTTTAGTTTATTAAAATCCCCATTAGCTGTTACAAATGATACCGCAAAAAACAATATACAAATATACAACAAAAAATACATAGTAAGGTTAGAAGAAAAAAACATAAATAATGATATAAATAAAAAAATAAAAACAAATGAACATTGTCATTGAGTCAGTAAACACTAACATTGGTTATTGTTTACTCATTTACAAGTAGGCCCACATAATACAAATTAATTTTTTCAACTATTCATCAAAGTTCTTAGATACATAATGATCTGATTAAACTAGAGCCAGGACTAAGGGGCATGGGGAGTCAGCTTTTAGTTCGTATGCCCCCAGCCTTTGGAACACCCTGCCAGAGGACCTGAGAATGTCTGGACTGTGGTCATTTTTAAGCAAGATCTTGAAGCATACCTTTTTAACATTGCTTTTACCACATAGCATTACTTGTTTTAATATCTTAGCGTTTTTAATTTGCACTCTGTTTTTGTAGTTTTTATTTTATTTTACACTATTTAAAAATAAAGTAGGCCAAAGTAATTTTGGCGGAACAGGGTGGCGACAGCAGGTAGCAAAAGCAGTTGCCTGCATGATTAAAAGATAAAGATTGCGCGAGTGGTTGATCAAACTGTTTATCAAACAAAGACTATAGTTTTATTCTGGTGTTACGATTTGCAAAAAGGATTCTAAACAGGAAGTGTTCCCAATTCAAGGGTTGCATTCTAGGCCGGATTTGAAGGATGCTACGTCACAGCGGGCGTGCTGTCCCAATTCATTCAGCCTACAGAAGCTGAATCCCAATCTGAGTGCGCAAACCGAACTTGCGGCCCCTCGCACTTGTGGCCTGAGGCCTGAGCACTTAATTGACGTCAGCTGGAAGGGCCAGAGGGTGCAGGGCCGTGAATTAAATGGGACAGCACTTCCAGGCTGCGTTCCGAATCGCATACTTTTACTTCTTACTACCAGTACCTACTACAGCTGCCCTTAGAAAGTACGTACTTTGCAAGCAGTAGGCATCCAATTGGGACATACTACTTTGTCATAACATTGCGCCTTGAAATTAGCCCACATCCGTCGCTGTCCATAACGCGACATTCGTCTACAGCTGTCACGACTCACACATGTGACGCACATTTCCGCTGCGCACAGGATTGTGGGTCAGAATAGCCAGAAAAGCCTGCTGGCTTGCATACTGCAAAATACGACCGGATGTAGTAGGACATCCTGGTATTTTTGCCATACTGCATGTGGCATACTATGTATTGGGACATACTACATTCTGTTTTGGCATACTATATAGTAGGGTAGTAGGCGATTCGGAACGCAGCCCCAGTTTCGCTCAATGCCCCTCCCACTTCGTTTTCATTGGCTGCCGCAAACCTCCGACGCAGAGGCTGCTCTGACGCTCCCTTCAGCTCTGCAAATTGACCGATTGAAGTCTGTTTTAATTTAATAATAATTACAAAATTATGTTGGGTGGGATATGTTTGCAGCATGTGGATTTCAAGATAAATGTTGTGTTATCTGCAAATGTCATCATTTATGTGTGATGCACTCGGATCATGACTCGGATGCACTCAAGCACTGTGTCACATGAGACGCGGTGGGCTGTGGGTATTTTCTGCAAGATATTAGAAGTAAATTTACTCATTACAAAATTGTTCAAAGGTATTATTACTGTGAAAGGTATTTTTGATAAAGTGCTATTATAGTTGTTTAATACAAGGCCTGTCTATTTAGGCCTAGTTATGCTTCAATACTGCTGTACACTTTGTACTTTTCCAGAACACATAGTACGCATGAAAAGTTGTTATTATCTGTGTTCCAGTAGCAGATAAGTTGACTGCCAAGGACACACAACCTCACAATGAAAAGCCTGTCTGTGTTGCAGTAAAAGTAACTAACAGGGAACCCCCTAATCACATCGGCTGAATGGAAAACGAAACTAGTGAGCTCATAGGACTAGCATTAGATAAAAGTTTAAACCAATCAGGTACTAACACATGTAGTCACGCGCCAATGTATTGTGTGGAATAGTATATACAGAACGTCCCGACATTCGTCGGCGCGCTTGCACAGACAACACTTGTGTCTCTGTGTAACCGTCCCTTTGCTGCAATTGTAAGGTAATAAAGTAAGTTTCTTTTACTCTACTCTGTTATATTTCGTGTCCTCATTTGACAAGGTTGTGTGATTGTGTTGGTCCTTGGGAGGAGAACCCTGTGGTAGGCTACTGGTGAATTCAATCTGAAGTGTTATAATAGTACTTTGTGAGTGTCCAAATGTCATAGGTCAACCGAGTCCAGCCACCACATTTCACTGGTGTCAGAAGTGGGATTCCAGCTGATCTGCCCGCCTGAGTGAGCCTCCGTTGGACTGATCACCCTCCCACGTATCAACTTCCTAGCCAAGCCGTCGACGGAGGTTGAGGGCGGACGCAGGGTCGCTCAGAGGGGCAGGGAGGCCTGGAATCCCTCCCTAAAAAGGACAACCAACACACCAACTGGAGGATTTGCTTTTCTGACATTATAGTAAGTTCCAAACGTACACCAATTGTTCACAGAGTTGAAAATTCCTTTTTAATGAGAGTATATACCTAGGGCTACGCTTGAGACGTACGGCATAGGATATAAAGAGATTATTAAGGTCCACACATACACATTGGTTGCCACGGTGAGGTTTAATGCTTGCTACATTATAACTACATAGTCCGTCCATAGACCAAGAATTCCCGCACCCAAAACATCGGTTATAGGCTCACAGAGAAGTGCTGCGCCCGTGTTTAACATTTTAGTTGTTGAAGAATTATTCTTTTGGTTGGGTTTTCAAATTCATTGACTGTGTGAAGTGTTTTATCCGAGCGGTGCGAAATAGAACCATAACGACTCCGATATTAAACAGTGTTGCTGTTCCACATAAAGTATGTTCCACATTCTGACTAAAGGTACCATTCTGTTCTACTACTATTCTACTACTACTGTTCTATTACTATTACTATTACTACTAATATTCAAGAAGTTGTGATTGAAGTGACTGTTGTGTTGTGTGCGTTAGAGACATTGCCTTACAATTGCAGCAAAGGCAATTACACATATTTGTAACATTACACATATTACTGTCATGTTGCTCACGGACGTGGTCACGTGAGCAAAGGGGGGGATTAGTCAGATCCTTACCCGATCCTGGTACTGCCCAGGCATCACACAAACAGCAGAAAAAAATGTGTCAAACCCCGACCCACCACTGCCATCGAGAAGATCAATCAGGCAAGCAGGGGAAAACAGCGCAAACATACAGGTGACAAACGAAGAAGAGGAGGCCGAATTTCTCTCCAATAATCACGATCCCCTAGTAGGTACAGACCACCATGGACCCACCCAGGAGGCCAGGAACGCCCTTCGCCGCTGCGGAGGAAACATGGCCTGCGCCCGAGCTGTCCTCACCAGTCAAGTCCACAACGGACCCTGCTGGGTGTGCCATGAGGGAGTCAGGAAGGACTCCTTCGAGGGCATCAGCAGCAAAAATGTGAACTTCAACAACACTGCACCGGTGCCGAGGCCAGACAAACGTTCTGTCCTGGAGAACCGTGAAGCCCTCGACCTAATCACCGCCAAGGAAGGTGGAGTATGCAAAATGTTAGGCATAAGTTGTTGTTTCTTTATCCCAGACGCCAAAGACAATGTCACTAACTATCTCAAACATAGCGCCACCATGATTGAACAAGTTTTGAGCCAGGTTGCCCCCACCGGAGGAGATCTGCATTGGCTGACCGAGTTCTTCTCTGGCTGGGCGGGGAAAGCAGTCTCCATGATCGTGAGTGTCCTGGTTCTAATTGGAATACTAGTGTTCTGTGGCATCCCTATCTGCAAGTGTTTCATCACCAAAGCAACCCGAGCCACCCTGGGAGCAGACGCCACCGAGATGGTCCTGCTGCAGGATGAAGAAGCCTCCCTGTCCCCAGCCCAGCAGAAGGCTTGGGACCTCCAGAAATACCATGAGGCTAACCCTGGAGTGATCCACCAGTAGACAGGCAAGATCTGAGCACATACACACATTTCCAGACACTGATAACCAACATACACCCCACACTGGGACCTCCTAACTCGGGTAGACACGAGAGCCTTTTGGAGTCCTGAAGACCAAACCACCAAGAAGCTGAGTAACTGACCAAGAGGGTCAACCCAAAAGCAATAATACTGTTGTAAATTTCACTATTAAAGACTCATGCCATTCCTGACATTTTAAACTGTTGTTTTATGATTGTACTAGTTACAGTACAGTAACTATGTTCTATTATGTTTTATACTCTGTTTTAAAGTCACTGGGCTATTTAGATGTGTTTTCAAGTACTCTGTTATTCCCCATTCTGATAGCTTAGCTTAGCATCATTCACCAGTAATGTTAACAGTAGAGTGATCCATATTATGGATCAAATGGGGGAAATGTGAAAGATATTTTTGATAAAGTGCTATTATAGTTGTTTAATACAAGGCCTGTCTATTTAGGCCTAGTTATGCTTCAATACTGCTGTACACTTTGTACTTTTCCAGAACACATAGTACGCATGAAAAGTTGTTATTATCTGTGTTCCAGTAGCAGATAAGTTGACTGCCAAGGACACACAACCTCACAATGAAAAGCCTGTCTGTGTTGCAGTAAAAGTAACTAACAGGGAACACCCTAATCACATCGGCTGAATGGAAAATGAAACTAGTGAGCTCATAGGACTATCATTAGATAAAAGTTTAAACCAATCAGGTACTAACACATGTAGTCACGCGCCAATGTAGTGTGTGGAATAGTATATACAGAACGTCCCGACATTCGTCGGCGCGCTTGCACAGACAACACTTGTGTCTCTGTGTAACCGTCCCTTTGCTGCAATTGTAAGGTAATAAAGTAAGTTTCTTTTACTCTACTCTGTTATATTTCGTGTCCTCATTTGACAAGGTTGTGTGATTGTGTTGGTCCTTGGGAGGAGAACCCTGTGGTAGGCTACTGGTGAATTCAATCTGAAGTGTTATAATAGTACTTTGTGAGTGTCCAAATGTCATAGGTCAACCGAGTCCAGCCACCACATTACACTCCTCTGAAATTATTTAGGATGGACCTGATACAAGATAGAACATGCTGGAAATGTAAGGACGTGACTGGTACATTTTTTCATGCTATGTGGGAATGCTCAATGGTTCTCCCCTTTTGGAAAGAAGTGCTGGTGGAATTGGGACAATGGATAGGCCAGTCTTTGCCAGACTCCCCAAGGTTTTGCCTTCTTGGCGATAAAACACTTCTACCACAGGGAGTCACTAGAGCACAGTTTTGATTAATACTGACACGTTTCATTACAGCAGCAAGACTTGTTTTCCGTAACTGGAAGAGTCTAAAAACACCAGAACTCACTGAATGGGTTAAACTTATGAATGAAACTGCTTTCTTTGAGTATTCAATAGCCAAAATGAACAATACAAAAAGGGCATTTAAACAGGTCTGGGATAATTTCTTCTTGTATATTAAGGGGTTACTGCTTCAAGGGATGTGAATTAATTCGAGATTATATATTGCTGTGTAATGAGGATATATTTTTGTGAGGTGTTGTGGGTGATGTACTTGGCTGTCTTTGTTTTTGTTTTTTGTTTTTCTTGGGATATTTGGTTTATTTGTATTGTATTGTATATTTTGGTTATTAGAAGTCATTTATGAATCAGTGTGATATGTTGTATTATTAGGTGGGCTAGCTTGCAGAAGCTAGCCCAACTTGTGATATTCCCACTATTTCTTTCTTTCTTTCTTTATTATTATTCTCCCCACTTTTTTGAACCTTAACTAGTTCTTCATACTTTGTGCTAGAAACTTCATTACAACTTTAAAATGTTCATGACGTTCAGCTCTTGAACGGATCCATTCAGATTTTTGATATTTTTTATAGTTTTTTAGAAATTTAACTTTTAAAACTATTTTTTGTCCCATTGAAACTGCTTGAAACTGCTTTTGGAATGTTCAGAAACTTTGTTTTTAGAGTGGTGGCAGCAGTTGCTTTGAAAATATTCACACATTTTGTAAACTGCTGACACTCCTACAGTTTTGAAAGCTCACACACATATTATAAATCAAAATGTTCACACAACTGTGCTGATTCGTACAATGTAAGTATCTAAGCAGTGTGACTTATACTTTTCGCTGTATGATGATTTGTTTGGCAACTGCGCTCCTCATTGAAACGTATGGCAACGCACTCTAGCTATTGAGCTGCTAATTTTGCATTTTTACTCTTTTTCTAACTTGTCGCTATGCCTACAGTTTTAACAGCTAATACACATATTATATATCGAAACGTTCCCATAACTGTGCTGATTCGTACAATGTAAGTATCTAAGCCGTGTGACTTATAGTTTTCGCTGTATGACGATTTGTTCGGCAACTGCGCTCTCCATTGAAATGTATGGGCCCACACTACCTTGTGAGCTGCTAATTTTGCATTTTTACCCTTTTTCTAACTCGTCGCCATGCCTACAGTTTTTAAGCTACACGGACATATCATAGCCTAAAATGTTCAGCATTTTCTCAGGATTCCTACGGTGTCAATATCTAGGCTGTTACCTTTATACTTTTTGAGAGAGAGCTGTCTGAAGCCAACATGCCTTTCCATTGAAGTGAATGAGAGGATGCTCACAGTGTCAGTTGGGATTTGAATTTGGGGACACGTGCAGGCTCTCTGTACAGGCACCCTTTTATGACTACTCTGGTAGCATTCATATTCATTCCTCCCTTCCATCTTTCCTTCCTTTCTTCCTTTCCTTCCTTCCTTCCTTCCTTCCTTCCTTCCTTCCTTCCTTCCTTCCTTCCTTCCTTCCTTATTTCCTTCCTTCCTTTCCTTCCTTTCCTTCCTTCCTTCCATCCATCCATCCATCCATCCTTCCATCCTTCCATTCTTCCTTCCTTCCTTCCTTCTTTCCTCCTTCCTTCCTTACTTCCATCCTTCCTTCCATCCTTCCTTCCTTCCTTCTTTTCTTCCTTCCTTCCATCCTTCTTTCTTTCTTTCATCCATCCATCCATCCATCTTTGTTTCTTTCTTTCATCCATCCTTCTTTCCTTCTTTCTTTCATCCATCCATCCTTTCTTTCTTTCATCCATCCATCCATCTTTCTTTCTTTCATCCATCCATCCCTCTTTCTTTCTTTCTTTCTTTCTTTCTTTCTTTCTTTCTTTCTTTCTTTCTTTCTTTCTTTCTTTCATCCATCCATCCATCCTTCCTTCCTTCCTTCCTTCCTTCCTTCCTTCCTTCCTTCCTTCCATCCATCCATCCATCTTTCCTTCCTTCCTTTCATCCTGCTTTCCTTCCTTCCTTCCTTCCTTTCCTTCCTTCCATCCTCCCTTCCATCCTTCCTTCCTTCTTTCTTTCATCCATCCATCTTTCATCCATCCATCCCTCTTTCTTTCTTTCTTTCATCCATCCATCCATCCTTCCTTCCTTCCTTCCTTCCATCCTTCCTTTCTTTCCTTCCTTCCTTCCTTCCTTCCATCCTTCCTTCCTTCCTTCCATCCATCCTTCTTTCCTTCCTTCCTTCCTTCCTTCCATCCTTCCTTCCACCCTTCCTTCCTTCTTTCCTTCCTTCCTTCCATCATCCTTCCATCCTTCCTTCTTTCTTTCTTTCATCCATCCATCCATCCCTCTTTCTTTCTTTCTTTCTTTCTTTCATCCATCCTTCCTTCTTTCCTTCCTTCATTCCTTCCTTCCATCCATCCTTCCTTTCCTTCCTTCCTTCCTTCCTTCCTTCCTTCCTTCCTTCCTTCCTTCCTTCCATCCTTCCTTCCTTCCTTCCATCCTTCCTTCCTTCCTTCCATCCTTCCATCCTTCCTTCTTTCCTTCCTTCCTTCCTTCCTTCCTTTCCTTCCTTCCATCCATCCTTCCTTCTTTCTTTCTTTCATCCATCCTTTCTTTCTTTCATCCATCCATCCTTCTTTCTTTCATCCATCCATCCATCCTTTCTTTCATCCATCCTTCTTTCTTTCTTTCATCCATCCATCCTTCTTTCTTTCATCCATCCATCCTTTCTTTCTTTCATCCATCCATCCATCCATCCATCCTTTCTTTCATCCATCCTTTCTTTCTTTCTTTCTTCCATCTTTCTTTCTTTCTTTCTTTCTTTCTTTCTTCCATCCTTCTTTCTTTCATCCATCCATCCATCCATCCATCCTTTTTTTCTTTTTCTTTCATCCATCCATCTTTCTTTCTTTCTTTCTTTCCTTCCTTATCTTAAAAGAAATATTCAGAATGACACTCTTTTTCAGGCTGCAAACTCATTAATATCTTTTCTCCTCTTTCAGCTATTGAACTCAATAAAACTATGAGTTATGATGAGTGGTCTAATCTATTTTTGAGTGTAGTACTAGCAGTACTTATAACAAACACCTACTGCTTTTCACTGCTACTGCTTCTAACCTCAACTTCCATACAACACCTCCACAGCTACTGCTCCGCCCGGAGTGGGCTATACACACATGGTCTCCAATGAGGGGTGCATGGGGATGGCCTGGCAATCACTGATGTGCCCCCCACAACCTCTGACCTGAGTGGGCGGAGTCTCGCCACCATGCCACTATCCACACCACCGTCCCCACATCTCAGACCCTGAGTTGGCTAAAGACGCAGTTTTCACGGTTGTGTGCATGTGGGTGGTCAGGGGAGCAGTACACTGTCCTAGACCGGCTCAGCCCCTGAGTGAGCTACAGACACACGGTCTTCACTGTTGGATGCATGGAGATTTCCCGGATGTCAGTGCACTGCCCCCGACCTGCTCTGACCGTAGACGGTGGAGTCTCGCCATCACGCCACTATCCACGCCACGGACCTCACAACACAGCCTCTGAGTTGGCTAGAGACACACAGTCTTCACTGGTGAAGGCAGGTGGGTAGCTCGGCATGGCCTACACTGTCCACGACCGGCTCTGACCCAAGGGGGCGGAGTCTCACCCTCATGCCACTATCCACGCCACGGCCCCACAACTCAGCCCATGAGTGGGCTAGAGACACATGGTCTTCACCGGTGCGGGCGGGTAGGTAGCCCGGAGAGGGGTACACTGTCCTCGACCAGCTCTGACCTGAGGGGGCGGAGTCTCACCACCATGCCACGCCACAGACCCCACAACTCAGCCCCTGCCTGGTCCGTAGTAGTTCTAGCAGTAGCTGTTACATACAGCTGCAGCAACTAGCCCACCTCACATTTTCTCCAGGAAATGTACTTTCTAGTTAATGTATAATGATTGAAAAAGAAACTTAATAAAAACTTAAAATTACAAAAAAAATGATGGGTTTAGGCCAGATCTGAGCTGGAACAGACCTTGACAGATTGGGGTCAGATACAGTATTAAAATGAACTCTTGATCCTGGCCGGATGTAGGCCAGAGGCAGTACCATTCATGGTACATCTGGGACAGTTCTGGGCCTTTTTTAAAAACTGGATCCATGCCAGTGTACGTGGGGTACATATCTGGAGCAGCAGTTGCGTCATATCCTGAGGAGATCCGTCCCAGTTTGAGTTTGCTGTGTGGGTGATATGATGAATTTGTCTGTATGGAACTACTTACAGTATACTGCCACACTTCCTTCACCACAACCACATGACTCACAACTGCTTCAAATAGCCTTCACCCAGAGGGGAGCTCATTGCATCACAATATTAAGCTGAAAATAACCAGTCTGAATTGAGTACAATATCTTCTGTTTTTAATGTTTTGGATCCCAGTTTGCTATGTTTAGTTTAGTTTATTAAAATCCCCATTAGCTGTTACAAATGATACCGCAAAAAACAATATACAAATATACAACAAAAAATACATAGTAATTTCAGAAGAAAAAAACATAAATAATGATATAAATAAAAAAATAAAAACAAATGAACATTGTCATTGAGTCAGTAAACACTAACATTGGTTATTGTTTACTCATTTACAAGTAGGCCCATATAATACAAATTATTTTTTTCAACTATTCATCAAAGTTCTTAGATACATAACGATCTGATTAAACTAGAGCCAGGACTAAGGGGCATGGGGAGTCAGCTTTTAGTTCGTATGCCCCCAGCCTTTGGAACACCCTGCCAGAGGACCTGAGAATGTCTGGACTATGGTCATTTTTAAGCAAGATCTTAAAGCATACCTTTTTAACATTGCTTTTACCACATAGCATTACTTGTTTTAATATCTTAGCGTTTTTAATTTGCACTCTGTTTTTGTAGTTTTTATTTTATTTTACACTATTTAAAAATAAAGTAGGCCAAAGTAATTTGGGTGGAACAGGGTGGCGACAGCAGGTAGCAAAAGCAGTTGCCTGCATGATTAAAAGATAAAGATTGCGCGAGTGGTTGATCAAGCTGTTTATCAAACAAAGACTATAGTTTTATTCTGGTTACGATTTGCAAAAAGGATTCTAAACAGGAAGTGTTCCCAATTCAAGGATTGCATTCTAGGCCGGATTTGAAGGATGCTACGTCACAGCGGGCGTGCTGTCCCAATTCATTCAGCCTACGAAGAGTCCTCCGAATGCAGCCCACAAATGCAGCCTACTTTTGACGAATTTGAAAGATACAACTGATGGATCCTTCGCGGCCTCCCTCCCAGAATGCGTTTCGGTCCGGATGAATTCCTGTACCAGCCGCCATTGCTCGGATATTAAAACGTTTTTAAACCGCTTTGATGTTAATATTATTACTTTTTAATAAAATGTCATGCCTGATAGTACCACCATAGAATCCCAATATGTGGAAACTTTATCCAAATTACGCCTGTATCTACAAGTTTAGATAGACGATTTAGATCTTAGAGGCATTTTCTGTGATGTTTCCATAACAACAGGACAGGTCGCGCTACCGGCACGCGCTTGGGGCTGCCTAGGCAACAAAATGACGAGTTGGGAATCCTCCGTAGGCTAGGACCCACAGTGTTTGTCGTCATGGTAGAGGAAGTGATATCAATCAGGGACAAACGCAAGCCCCCAGGATTCGAAATCTAAAGTGAAGCCCTATTGAACCGCGCCATCTTGGCTAAATTTGTAGTCATTTGGCTATTTCCGGTGACTTTTGTACTTGCGCAGTTGTGCTTTTCTGTCTTACGCGCATCCACGAACAAATTCACGTTTATGTGAAATGCAATGCAAATGAAAACCAGCTTGCATATTAACCTGTTTTTGTCAAATATATCCATTGGAGACATTATTTTTTATCCAGGCATCTTAGTTTTAACAGGTTAATTATAGCTGAACATGTTTTGTTTGCTAGTAGATAGTATTCATTCCGTTCGCGATAACGTTATTGCAGCCAGGCTAAATTCCTCCAGGGAGCCAGTGACAGGCGAGTTGAAAAGCTTCCCTCCCCGCCAGCAGGAGCTTTGGCCGCTGCTACCGCATCTCGGATAACCCGCTGAGTTCGTGGCTGCTATTTCACATTCGCCCTTGATCAATCCCAATACCGATCCATGTCCAGCTATAATTAACCTGTTAAAACTAAGATGCCTGGATAAAAAAACAATGTCTCCAATGGATATATTTGACAAAAACAGGTTAATATGCAAACCGGTTTTCATTGCTAAATCAAAGCGGGGAGAGCCGGGAACGTGCGTCTGCATTTTGTGAACTTGTTCGTGGACGCGCGTAGGCCAGAAAAGCACAACTGCGCAAGTACAAAAGTCACCGGAAATAGTCAAATGACTACAAATTTGCCAAGATGGCGCGGTTCAATAGGACCTCATTTGTGATAGCGGTCAGTGAATGGAGTGGCTGTATCCAGTTCTATTAATACATCCATGTACAAACGGTACAGGGAAGTGATGTCACACAGGACAAATGGTGGTTTTAACAGACTGATTCTATGGGAACAAACTAAAAAGAAAGTTGTAAAATCCTAAACAGTCAGGTAGGAAAACAGAAAAGAACAAATTGTGGGGGTAACACATTGGTGAGACTGAAATTTCATTAACAGGGAGAGAGGTGGAGATGAGGACGCGAGTAGGCTACGCAGTTGGTGGGATGGGGGAATTTACAGGTAGTATGCTGGCCAGTGATTTAATGCTTTTTGGTGTCATTTTGACATTTGGAGTTGGAACGTGTGTGCGCGTGCACACATTCAGTATAGCTTGTATGTTCCGGGACCTCCTGATTTACTAATTAAGAACTGGGGTGCAGTATACTGTAGGTCATAATCTGTTCACACCAGTGTTGGGCAAGTTACAGAAAACTAGTAATTAGTTACTTTCAGAAAATATTAAACAATAATATATATTAAAAAAAAAAAAAAATGTGAAAGTCTGCCCCCCACAGTGTCTGCTGAGAAAAAGTCTGGTCCTTGTACAAATGTAGTTGATGACCCCTGACCTAGTTATTCAAACCCACCCAATAAGCCTCCTGAGGGCTTGGGAAAAGCCTTTTTCCATATTATCCTGTTTTCCGCTGCGATATCCTGACCAACTCAACACCTCTCTCATCGACCAGTAATGTCCTTTGTGGTCTCCAAAGCAGTTTTGGAATTCCTTCATCTGGAGCTTTTACGCCCAGTTTAAATTAATGTCTTTGAAATACTGTAGCAATCATGTGGGAGCCATAACTGCTGTAATATCCTTCAGCTTGTTAGCATTTTTCCACAGTTGAGCACTGTGATGTTATCACTGAAAGTGATCATTGTTGTTTCAGTTCCCAGCCCCTCTATCTCTCTGTGTGAACGTACGCCCAGAAGAAGCACCCACTCATAATTCATGGTAAAACCAAGTGCTGTGTCAAGAAGATTCTGCCCTGAGTGCTCTTTGAGACTGATCGCAATCTCATAACAGCCCCTCCCTGGCCTACTTTAACCTACGACCCCGAGGGCTGAGTGGGTAGACACTGTTCTCTGGCGCAGGCTAATACAGCCTGAGGGCATTTCTATATACTGTACTTACTTTCACATTTCTATATAACTCTGGAGATATTTCTATATGGCTTGACACAGCTCCGGAGAAGGTTTGTCTCATCGATGTCAACAGAGCTAGGAATCAGGGTTCCACTAGAAAGCATTCATGCGTCTGTGCTACCACTTACTCTCCTCTCAGTGAGGATATGAAGAGCATCGTTAGAAAACATTGGGATGTTCTAAGAAACTGTTCTCTGATCCTCCTCTCTTTTCTCATTACAGAACTAAAAATGTGATAGACTACTGTTATAGAATTTACATCCAAACACCTTAAACCTTTTGTTCTCTCTCTCCTTTTGTAATTCACCACCTCCCTCAACCGTTCACATAGACAGGGTGGCCTCCAGGAGGTCCACACACCTAGAATCTGTCTACACCAGAATAACCATCCTTTGTCCCCTTTGTCCCCAAGAAATTGCCGCCTTTTTCTCATGTCACATGTCTGTACTCTTGGCCACGCCTGCCATTTTCATATGACGTACAATGGATTAGCCAATCACATCCTGGAAGCGCCATACCTGTGTTTTGCTTGAATAAAAGTCAGCCCAAGATCAGGAGGCTTCACTTCTCTGGATAAACCACTCTTGTTGCGTTGTCCAGAAAGTCCTTGCGCTCGTATGTTTCCTCAATAAACCAGACTTAACCTTTTGAGCGAATCTTGGTAAATCCTTTTTTGACTAGATCAGTTAAAATCCATTACACTACCTCGTACGGGCAGATACTACTGTCCGATCTGTTCCTGTTCAGAGGCGTTTGGATGGGATGACTGGCTTCTTTCCTTGTCGAAACTGTGCAGCATGCGAGAATTCCAAGAGAACAAGCACTTTCACTAGACATGCGACTTCCAAAACATGATATTAGACAGTTCCTTACATGTACATCAGTTAGAGTGATTTATCGCCTGTCATGCCCATGTGGGTTAATACATAGGAAAAACCACAAGACCTATCAAAACACGCATTATTGAACACAAAAGTGCTATACGTAGGAATGACATAAGATCTCCTGTTGCTAGACATTTCCACGAAGCCAATCTCGTTCCAACAAATCTGTTTAACACGTAGGGGGGGCGACCTTGATCAAAAACCTCTAAAATCTGAGTGCAAATTTATTTTTTATAAGACACTGCATCCCGATGGACTCAATGAGGAGTTGTCATTGTTGTCCTACTGAGCACATATGCATAGTCATATATTTTTCAGTTCTATGTGCATTATGTGTGTATATATATACGTACAATATGTGAATCATGAGAATGGGTTCTGTGCATGTACTCCCATGCTTGCTCTATAGAAACATTGTTATTAGGGCCCGAGCACTGGCGGTGCGAGGCCCTATTGAAATTCGAAGGATTATTAGGGCCCGAGCACTGGCGGTGCGAGGCCCTATTGAAACTCGAAGGATTATTATTCTCCTTCTTCTACCTTCTCCTTCTTCTCCCCAAACAAATGCCTTTTTAGCAGCCTAAACATCAATGAAAACGCACGAAATCAGTCCCGGTGAAACTTAGATATTTCATGGGTGACGGAAATGGGCGTGGCAAAACGGCTCAAGAGCGCCCCCTGGAAAGTTGAAAAATGGCGAGCCCCACCTTTCAGTTTGATGTAGGCGAACGAAATTCGGAGGGCATATGTATTTCATCGAGACACACTAAAATGTCTCTTGGAGCTATACCCAACATGCAACAGGAAGGCCGCCATTTTGCTTTTAATGTGCCATTTTGTCCTTGTTTTGACCATTTCCATGCCTCGTACTTCAACAAACTCCTCCTACAGATTTCATCCGATCAACTTCATATTCGGTCAGCTTCATCTTAAGACCTTTGTGATCAAAACTTATCAAAACGAAGTCCTCATAACTCCTTCATACATTATCCAATTTGTCCGATATATCTCACGCTTCATGACGGTTCTGTCCTGAACACATCTATGTGTCAGTATTGCGTCATACTTATAGCGCCACCTATTGGTGAAACAGTAAGTCCTCATAACTGCTACATACATTATCCGATTTGCACCAAATTGCTGACGATTCATGAAGGTCGCATTCTGAACACATCTATGCGTCGGAATTGAGTCACACTTACAGCGCCACCTACTGGTGAAACAGGAAGTCCTCATAACTCCTAAATACGTTATCCGATTTACACCACATTGCTCACGCTTGATGAAGGTCGCGTCCTGAACACATCTGTAGGTCAGTATTGAGTCCTACTTATAGCGCCGCCTACAGGTCAAGCAGGAAGTCATCATAACTCCTACATACATTGTCCAATTTACTCAACATTTCTCACGCTTCTTCAAGGTCACGTCCTGAACACATCTATGCATCGGTATTGAGTCACGCTTAGAGCGCCACCTACTGGTGACAGGAAGTTTCTCTCAGTAATGGACACCGAAATAGCACAGCCTTTAACGGCGCCACACCCCGACACGCGTGGGGTGCGAGGGCCCGCTCACTGCTGCTCGCAGCCCTAGTTTTCCCTTGTTTTCTGATAGGCTTATTGCCTTGATTGACTCATGCCTGGGGTTGCCAGACCACTTAAAGGTTGTTAGATGCAGCTGGGACTAGGGCTGACGATGGTCTGATGACCGAAACGTTCCTTTTATTTTGTAATCACCTTGTCCCTTTATTTTTGCACTTATGTAGAATAAATAAATAAAAAACCTAGTTTTTTGCATCCTTATGCCTCATCTGTCGTGGGTGTGCGAGCCTTTTTCACTATATAGCTAGAAACTCATTTCATAGACACCTTGCCAGTTGAAAGTACTGTAAATGGAACATGTGAGGCCTGAGAGCTGTTGTGCATCGGTGGGAACGTACACCGCTCAGCAAAGTTTATTGTCAACCATTAGGACATACAGAACAAGTGACATATCTTCAACACATCACTGTCATGTTATACGATATGATAGAACTTTATTGTCAGCAATGCTGAAATTGGTCTTGCGACACAGCTCACATATGCAACACATAACAGTACACACATTTGACAAACAAAAAAATAAGTACTACATCCATACACACACACACACACACACACATACATACATACAGTACGTGCATACATACATACATACTGTACATTCATACATACATACATACATTCTAACATCCATCCATACATGAGAAACGTGAACGTTTTGGATGACGAAATGGTGACATGGCTCCTGGAGATGTGCCCGGTTATACTGTATAGCCCAGGTGACCCCTCACCCAGGCTCGGGGTGGTAAAAGGATAGCCCCTCAGCCCCAAGCCTGGCAGGGAGAGGATATAACACCTAACCCGCACGACGAAGAAGAAGAACACATCACTGAGATCATTATATCTTATACAAATAGATTCAAAAATAAGGAAACCGTATAAAATGATACATTATGAAAAATACAAAAGCATGTACAGTATAGCTTTAAAGAGAAACCTGACTCCCTGTCAGGGGATCCAGATAAATGGCCAAGAAAACATTGCATCGCTTTAATACATCACTTTCTAGTAGGCTACTCGGTCTACAGTTCTGTGGGCATCTGGGCCAATACTTCCACTTCCATTTAGCCTCCCTCGCCTTTTGTGTGCAATAATCTGTAAGGATGGCTATACAAGAGTATATTCAGTAACATTTTGTGATACAGGAAATACTTTCCTGAAGACAGATAGCTTAAAGAGTACATTTAATGCTTTGTGATGCCATTTAAAGTCTGATGTCATTTATAGTATAAATATTCAATGTTGTTTGAAAATAGTGGCAGTTGGTAATTTCATATCCATACCCGTTTTCTAATTTGTGACTACTCCTACAGTTTTTAAGATACTGTACACAGACATAGCCTACTGTACATAGAAATATATCTCAAAATGTTCATCTGGTTATATATATATATATATACTGTGCCTTAATGTGCCTTATAGTGCCTTAATTTGTATCATAATATGTGTATGTATATATATATATATATATATATATATATATATATATATATATATATATATATTATGATACACATTAAGGCACTTTAAGCTTATATAGTGTGTATATATATACACAGTGGTGGCCAAAAGTTTACATACACTTGTAAAGAACACACAAAGGAGGTAATCCTCGCATATTCAATAGACCCATAATAAATCAATAAAAGAACCAAACTTCATGATTTTTTTGTGCGACAAAGTGGTATGTGCTCCAATCACTCTATCACAGAAAAATAAGAGTTGTAGAATTTTTTGGAAACTCAAGTATACTCAATGTATACATTACATATTACATACATCAAATACATATAAATGTATTAATATACTGTAAATTCATCAAAAAAGGCACTATTTGTGGTCTTTTATTAGTAAATCTGTCTCGTTTTTGCCCCTACAGGATTCAAGTGTACAGGATTTAGGAACTGTTTTGTGTGTATTGTGTTGTGCTCATACTGTAGTTTTTAAACTTGGAGAGGATGAAATGGACAGGGGCGGGATGGACCTGGCAAGTCCCGCCCTGTGCCTTTGTCCGTCCATACTGTATGTATGTTCTCCCCAGCACAAGAGCAGCAGAACCACAGTGGTGGAACATGGTGAGGAAGTGAGGTAAGGTTCCATGAGGCCGCACTTCCCCTGGATGATCAACAGGTTCTCGACTGTAACATACGCTTGTTGTTCTTCACGGACACACACTCCACGGTCCCTTTGAACACTGTAAACTTTCACACACACACACACACACACCCACAAACAAACATATGAGTGACCATACGCAGAAAACACAGATACCCAGCTTGCTAGAAACATAACACGTCATGGAGAGGTGAAACAGCATTTCTGTTTGATGGCATACAGTAAAAGTAAATTAATGATGGTGTTTACCTTTGTGACAGAGCACCGAGGGGATGAGATCTTCAAGGATTAAAAGTCTTGGCCTTGTAGAAAGTTGCAGGCCTCAGTGGAGTGAATCAGGAGGTTCCCACAGCACTGGGCCTCTGTTCCCCGCGCGTGGCTCAGGTTATGCAGGGTCTCGTTGCAGCACTTCAGCTGGGGGTCTGTGGGGTTGTAGGCCTCCACCCCACAACAGTGCGACTGCTCCACTGACCTGAGGTATCTGTGTGAGGAGAGACCAGACTTGGGTCAAGTACATGGATAAAACACTTTAATTGTTTCAGGGTGCTTTTGTGTTAACTTACACTTTTTTGGGGGGGGGGGTGGGGGGTGGGGAGGGGCAAGCACTGAAGCTACATAGGCCACCATTTTGTTTGTACCTTTTCTTATTAATATAATTTTTCTTCCTCTTCTTCTGTCATTGGAGTCTATGGCAGCCTATAGAACCGTATGGTAAAAAATTGTGCAATTTGGCACACTCATTCATGACAGTCCCCTGACTCTTGTCATCAAGTCTCACGTCATCACCTCGAACACTCTAGCACCACCAACGTGTCAAAGTTGTCAAAGGTGCGTTTATGCACGCAACTTTTGACCCGTAAGTCTTATTTACAAAAACTAGGTAGCGTTGGATTCCTTGGCTCAAGCTGAGTTTAACGCCCTATGATGTCATTTTCGGCCACATTGGATTTGGAACACTTAAAATGTATCTCCTCCTAGGAATTTTCACCAATCCACATGAAACTCAGTATGCACAATCTATAGACCAATGTCTACAAAAGTCTTACAGGGATATTTGATCTTCCGCATTAAGCGTTCGCTCATTACAGCCAATTGTAATCGGTGTTGAATCCGCCAAACAGGACGTGGAGTCATATCTCAGTAACCATTTGAAGTATCAAAACCACATTTGGCACACTCATTGGGGACGGCCCTATGACCCCTGTCAGCAAGTCTCATCGCAACAGCTCAAACACTCTAGCGCCATCAACGTGTCACAGTTGGAGGTGTGTTCATATTGAACCGTATGCCTGATTTTCAAAATTCTGGTGCCTTTTGATTCCTTGGATCAATCCGAGTTCGACACAACCCATGGTCATTTCGACCATATTGGATTGTCTGCCATATAAAATTTTATGAAAAAGTCAAAATAAAATTTACAGGCCACAATTTTCTTCTAATCTTCTCTAACATCGGTACAGATGATCTTCAGACCAAGCCTCACAAAAGTTATCACATTGATTTTTGATTTTGTAAAGCATTCGCCTGTGACAGCCAATCGAAAATGTCGGTGAAGCTGCCAAACAGGAAGTGGGGTGATATCTCGGTAAAGTTTTGATGTATCAAAACCACATTTAGCACACTCATGGCTGACGGTGCCATGACCCCTTTCACCCAGACTATGTTGACAGCTCAAACTCTAGCGCCATCAACGTGTCAAAGCTGGAAGTGCGTTTATGCTGAGCCGTATGCCCGATTTTCAAAGCTGCTGTCGAGATTTGAATGCAGCTATGGCGTGTTTCACTTGTTCTCTTTGATGCAATGGTCGCGCTTCCTGCTTGGCCCCTATATCACTGCTTGCCTCTTCTTCTTTTTTTACTGATAAATTGCTTTCATTGTGCTGGGTGATCTAAATTAAGTGCACTGCAGGTATGTGTCAGTGTTTGACTCGGGTCTATGAGGAGAAACACAGCTCTCAAAAGACAAACACATCCAATCAGCAGGAGGTGTAGAAATGAATAAATCCAAGTTGCTGTACGACATGCAGCTAATAATCAATCATCAGTATTTACCCCTGCTCCCTTAGAGTTAAGAATCAAAATCTGAATCTGGTTTATTTGCCAAGTACATTTTCACTTTGACTCGATGGTTGGTACACAGAGGACTGGTAAAAGAAGCAGCAATGAAAGCAGGTTAATAAGAATATAAAAATGAATACAATAATAGTTCTCTAGAAATTGCAATAACAGCAGTGTACTGTACATCCCTTTGAACTTTTCATTCTTAACTTAATGTGTCCCCATGCTTACAATTAATTTCAGAATTTCCTGCACCTTTCCACCATTCCAACTGCCTTAGCCAAGAATAATATACAGTACTTCAGATCCCCAAGAAAGGAATGTCATCACATAGAAAACCACATACTTAAATTATCCATTAGCAGGAGCCAAACTATCCTTTGATTTCTCATTCCTGAGAAGTCTGGCAAGGTTCAGGCACCCTTTCCCACTGTCTGGTAGCACCGACTAGACTATACTATGTGAAGAGATCAGGACACCAAAGCAGCCCATATTTGCACACTTCTGACGTCAAGCACATCCTGACATCCACGCATGCCTGAATGGAGGAATGCAGACACCCATCCCATGAGAGGCTGACATGATGCTGGCAGACACCCGCATATGTACGCATTCACAGACCCAGCCCTCCCCTCCCACTCCCTCCCTCCCACACACACACACACACACACACACAAACACACACACAGACACACATACAAACACACACACACAATGCAAAACTTATCCCAGGTGTTTGGCCCTCCAGGGATGCACAAAAAGCCAAATACCTCTGCTGATAGATCTGTCTGAAAACTTACTGGAAAAGAGGAAGTGGGGAGCTGTGACCACCCTTGTTTACCCTGTCTGCTAACTGTCTGCTAGTCCACTTGTCTGCACAGAGCATTTGCAATACATTCCGGAACGTGGGTGGATGGAAAAAAACACCCACAGCCCCACAGTACTCATTTAAATCACGTTTCACAATCACAAATGCACACACACACACACACACACACACACACACACACCAATATATTGCATGTAAACTGATCCAAGCTACTGTAGCTCCATCTGGCTACAGTGGGAAAGAATCAGACGCTTCTGTTATTTTCCCCTCTCTCTCTCTCTCTCTCTCTCTCTCTATCACTCACACACACACACACACACACACACACACACACACACACACACACACACATTGTTCTCTCTCATATACAGTTAGTATAAAAAATATACTGTATGGACAAAAGTATTGGGCCACCTACACATTACACATACAGGAGCTTTTATGACATCCCATTCTAAATTCATAGGCATTAATATGGAGTTGGTCCCCCCCTTTTGCAGCTATAACAGCTTCCACTCTTCTGGGAAGGCTTTCTGCAAGATGTTGGAGTGTGGGCATTTTTGCCCACTCATTCAGAAAAGCATTTGTGATTTCAGACACTGATGTCGGATGAGAGGGCCTAGCTCGCAATCTCCGTTCTAGTTCATCCCAAAGGTGTTTGATGGGGTTGAGGTCAGGGCTCTATACGGGCCAGTCAAGTTCTTCGACACCAACCATGTCTTTACAGACCTTGCTTTGTGCACTGGGGCACAGTCATGCTGGAACAGAAAAAGGACGTCCCCAAGCTGTTCCCACAAAGTTAGAAGCATAGAATTGTCCAAAATGTCTTTGTAAGCTCAAGCGTTAACATTTCCCTTCACTGGAACTAAGGGGCCAACCCCAGAAAAAACAACCCCAGACCATTATCCCTCCTCCACCAAACTTGGTGTGTCCCAATACCTTTGTCCATATAGTGTATGTAGAGAAAGCAGCTCACTTGTATCCATTGCAGCAGATCTCCTTGTCAGGTTGGTAGGTCTGTTCACCACAGCAGTGTTTTCCAGAGTAGGGGAACGGCACTCCTTTACATATCGTCTCCCGGTCCGGACGGTAGCGGACTCCAGACTCGGAGCACTCATATGCGACTCCTCCCTCCGGATTGGGATAGAGGCTAACACCACAGCACAGCATCCCATCCAGAGATCTGGACAGCGTCGCTCCACAGCACTGGTGTACACACACAACAGTCAGTGGGTTAATCCATACACACACACACACACATACACAACCATTCACATGCATGCACACACGTGAAGGCAAGACACACGTACAGTAGTAGGCACACTGTACCCATAGTATGTACACGAGCAGGCAACTCACACTCATAAGTCCACAGAGGCAGTTCTCACACCAAAAAAAAATTCTACTCTTACCAGCACCATACCTATCGTAGATCCACCTCCGATAGTGTGCCAAAGAGAAAAGGGGAATGAAGAAGAATGCTTTCAACTGCGGCAGTAGAGCTCAATCCTGGGTGGGGCTTGCTAGCTGTTCTAGCCTCTCTGACCTGGTCCAGATTAAAGGCCTTTTGTAACCTTCTAAAGACTCTGCAAAGATGCAAGCTATTCATTGCAGTAGCCAGTGACACTGCATACTTTAAACATAACTCAGTTACTCAGTCTCTCACGTACTCCATAGCAACATGCAGTCGACATACTGTACAATACAGGACTTTTTTTCACACCCTTGATGAAGAGACATATAAAATAAACCATATGAGTAATGAGCTTTCTTTTATGCTCAAAAAATGCACAAAATTATATTCTTTAATAACAATGCATTGGCATGAACCACAATCAAACCGTTTATATTTTATAACTAGAAAGAACGATTGTTGAGCACATACCTCCGCCCATGAATGCATGTCATCAGCATGTATATATACTTAGAGGCAACAAATGTAAAAAAATATATACAGTAGGACCCCACTCATCTGAACTTCAGAGATCCGAACCTCCCGGTCTACCGGACAGGCTTAAATTATTTTAATTTTTTTAGCCTGCTATCTGATTACTGGTGGGATTTTCATTACAGTACTGTATCCTACTGTGAATAAAAACAGAACTATATGTAGACCTACATGTTGCCTGTAGCCTACTGTCACGTTTAATTTCTTTGTTACTCTAATGTCGAGCATAAAACGCAAACGAGTCTGCTGCGAGAGCTGCATTCCTTGGTGCCAGAAAGCGCGTCAGCAACCTGAAGCAGAGGCGCATCGAGTCATTTTTCGTTCCCAGTTAATGGACTTCAGGAACACAGACGTGTTGTGAGCATGTAGATTAGCCTACTAAACCTACTGTATTTGTTAAATAATAGCCTACAGCCTAGGCCACGTTAGCCTACATCGGTTGTTTTAGAGACTTTCTTTTAGGCTACAATAGCCTAAGACACGACAACTTGTCTGTCATTTCATTTATTTATTTATTGATTATAATTTGCTCTAATTGTTCTAATGTTGGGTTGTTTTTAGGCTATACCATTTTGTTCTACAAATACAGTAGCCTATCAATGCAGCGTACGCCTCATTTGAGAATAAAGTACTGTATTTGATCAAAGCACGCACTCAATTGGAAATTCGGTTATTTTATTATAGGCTATTGTAGGTCTATTATAGGCTAGGCTATATGAGTTAAGTTGGCTATTTGATTGCAATTTTGATGCATTTTCACAAGTAATTAAGGTTATTTATCTGTCTATTATGAGTCTATATGAAAGAAGTATACCACTTATTGAATTTGGTGCATTTTAACATAAGTTTCAGTCATCCGGACATTTCAGAGATACGAACGACCTTCGGTCCCGTTGGGTTCGGATAAGTGGAGTCCTACTGTACTGGTGGTACATCACCATTGCAGATTATGAGCAGCTGGGTTAGACACAGCTGGGGTCAGCCAAATGCTCTGCTCTCTGATGTATCTCAGCTACTGTACCTAGCTAGCTAGCTAGATATGACAGGACCGACAGCAGGAATCTAGCTAACTATGAGCATAGCTATCTAATTCAAAACAGTTGATCTTCGCCATGATTAAACAAGTCCAAATGAATGAAGGCGAATGGGCGGCCGTGTGTGGGACAGGTGGCTCTGTGGCGCCCCCCTCGGGTCGGAACCAGTAGGGGGCGGTTCGATCCACAACTCCCCCAGTCCAAACCCTGTGTCACTAGCGCCCCCACACAGGGAGCTGGCTTCACTCAAAGTTTTGCTTTAATTTGTGGATCCGCCCAGTGATTCAGATCCGGTCCAGAAGCTATAGCTATAAGCCACGTCTTTAATGCATAACTATTGTGTTATATACACCACCCAAAACATTGAACATCTTCTGCCTGATGGTTCGCTGTCTGGCTGCCAAAGGCATACTGATGTGCTCTTCCAAGCGTCGGCATAACGCCAGTGCAACTCTTCTCACCGCACGGCACACAGTGCCTTTTTGGA
Source organism: Borostomias antarcticus (assembly GCF_949987555.1). Classification (NCBI taxonomy): domain Eukaryota; kingdom Metazoa; phylum Chordata; class Actinopteri; order Stomiiformes; family Stomiidae; genus Borostomias; species Borostomias antarcticus. Next base: position 14,130,341 of record NC_140234.1, read on the forward strand.
TGTATGGTGTCCCCCACCACATTTTGCATCGAGCCGGTTGCAAAATATCGCAACGTGATGCAGACCTGAAGAGACGGAGGTAGCCCTGTTCAGGTCCAACTGAGGCTGGATGTCGTTAGCTAGCATGTTGGTTATAGACATAATTCGCTCTCTAAACCAATAAAGGGCGTGGATATCTACATCGTCATTTACATTTATGGGATGTGTTCGGTCTTACGTTTGGGCACACAGCTTGCATACAGCTTGCATCCAATCCTGTGCAGCTCAAAGAGAGGTGTGTTGGTTTACCTGGGTTTTCCCTAGATCCCTTGTGGAGAGATGTCCTCCACAGCAGGTCTGCTTCTTTGGATCATACCCCTGAGACCCACAGCAAGCTGCAGAAAGACAGAGAGAGGGGGATGGATGAATGGAAGGGGGAAGGAGAGAGAGTAAGAGAGAGAGGGAGAGAGATTGAGGTTGCTACTTAGGCACAAAAAAACTGATACAGTAGCTGGCAACACAAACATTTTACAAGCATGGCATACTTACCTACTAGACTGACACTTGAATCTTTCACACCCTAGACCTGTCTGCACAATCTATTCAGTTTAATTTTACTATTTGGCTAATAAATCTATTAGCCTGCATTTAAAGTACCTATTGTTAACTTAACAATATACACACACATTCTTATTTCCAGCAGTCAACATCAAGTATCTAGTACAGAGGAACAGAGTTTAGCTTCCTAGTATAGAGAAAACTACACTACAGAAGACTACATGGGGAAATTATAGTAAAATGACTTCATATTCATATTTTGGGCTGGAAAACATTAGTCATGAGGAGCCATTGGGTTGGGATTTCCCTACAGTAGCTTCCGGTTGGCCAGGATTCATATTTGTGGCTGGAAGACACTGAAAAGAAAGGGACTTCCCTAGCTTCTTGTGTTCGGGTGTGCCAGGGAAACAGGGAGCTAGCCAGAAATCATCTTAATCAGAGTTAACAGAGGCCAACATGGGGAAATTACAGTACAATGACTTCATCTTCATATGTCGGCCCTGACGACACTGAAAATAAACGTTCCCTAGCTTCCTATGCTTGTGTGCCGCCCGGGACACAGGGAGTTAGCCAGAACATTGCACAGCATGGATGTCCAAAGTCTTCACGTGCCAACCTCACCACCAATGGAACATACAGTAACATCTGAGGTCTGTCCCCCTCCCCAGGGGGCACAGTTTAGTGGCAGTGAGAAAGGGGGATGACGTCAGGGAACAGGGGATGACGTCAGGAGGGAACATGGATGACGTCAGGGAAGTATTTTTGGTCGACTAAGTGATTTGATTTTTAGGCAGGGATTCTACTTTAGTGAAACAAAAGGGTCTCCTCGTCGTGCGTCATCTTGTAAAGGGAAGCCCGGTGCTCCTCAGGAAGGGACTGTAGAGTTTTGAAGGAAGAGTCACTGGAGCCACTGTATATCACAACTTTTTGTTCCAGAAAAAACAAAATGTAATCTATTGAGTCACTCTACACAGGGCGAATTTCATAACAATTTCTCTCTGGACTGGACGAAACTTTGGCCCATGTATTTCTATGGAACGCCAACTGCCCCACCGGGGAACCGCCCGGGGAAACGATTGCCTCCTGAAAAACAACTGCCCTGTCGGGCCTGGTCCCCGGACGGGTTAGGGCTAGGGTTAGGGTTAGGGCTAGGGTTATATGAAAAGGATAAGAAAATCGTTCAGTGGAGCGCGATTCAATAGACTAATAGTTGTATCCTTGGGAGCGAAAATTAGTGAGACCTGGCTCAGAAATACATGGGCTAAAGTCGTGCGACTGGCCTCCTGGAGCACATTTCATTTTCAATTTCATTTCATATACTTTATTGTCAACACAGATGTTGATTTCACTGTTGACTTCATGTCATTATGACAATGAATCATCATCGAAGTCTAGACGGCATCCTTTCCCCCATTATATATATATATTATGAAGATTATGAACAGGACACTCAAACACTCAAATACTGTATGTCATATGCCATATAGAGCCATTCATAACAACAGAAAACCCAGTGAAAACAGGTTCCAGACAGAAACTCGTTCAGTTCAGAACCTTTTCAGAGCTCCAAACAGCCAAGTTCGGACCTAGGAAGGGTTTATCTGGAACCTTCCTGTCAGACCTAAAAACCTTGAAACTGGAACCTTTTTTCAGTAGGTTCTTCTATTGATACAAATGTCTTTGGATATCACACTTTTTTGTGTGTACTAGTCGAGAGTGGGGGTGTTTCTTCCTGCCTTCCTGAGTAACGGGGAAAGATAATGTTGTTCAGGAGTTGGATGGATCATCAATCACAGGGGTGTAGGACATGGCGGTCGGTCTCACCGCAACAGGAGTGTGTGTCCGCGTCGGGCTGGCCCTCACGAGAGGCAGGGTTGACACAGCAACGTTGGCTCCTAGGGTCAAAACAGGAGCCGCGACCACAGAGTTGCTCCCCCTGTGGACTGGGAGTGAAATGCGGAGACACACATGAGCATATTTGAGGAATGGGATATATGCCTCCTCTCAACACCACTGAACATTTAGGATCACATGCTCTGATGTACCTCTTTTTCTAAAATAAAAATAAATAAAAAACTGGTTCCTTTGATGGAGAATGTTGCAGGTTTGCTCCCCATTACGTGTGGAGTAAACCCTCTAAACACTGAGGAAGTCTTGAATTGCTCCCAGTGTGTTTCTAGGCTCGTCCGTTCCAGGTTCTTTAGTAATTTTGCTGGCCTGACTATACTGTATATACTACACTATAACTCAGTTTGCCTTAGGAATACATCCTAAAGGGGAGCTGTGGTGTCTATCAGCAAGCTTTATTCAAACTGACTGACCTGGTCTATGCCACTGCACATGATCTACTGTAGCTGTATAGGGTTACATTACATTAACCCTCTGTCATCCTGAAGAGGTTAGTGTTATTTTGTTAATGTAGCTTCATTGATTTGCCAGAGAGAAAAACTTACCAGTTAGGGGGGCGGTCGCTAATGAGGTTTTTCTGTAAGAGAGAGATTATCAAATCAACACACACACACACAGATCTTATCAGCTTGGGTTTTGCATTAATGTTGCCTGGTAGGAGTGGGCAAGTCTGTACAAGATCTGTACATCAATGACAATGAACATTTTCAGTCGCTTACAGTACCTGCTGTGCCACAGCTAGTTTTACAGGCTTGAATGGTTGAGCTTGGACTGGATTCAGGAGAAAAACACAAGGAAACACTATCAGTTCGGCTATTCACATTCACCAATCTACAACCTGCATCATGTGATTCAAGTGTGACATAAGTCGCGTTCTTTGCAGTGGAGGAGTTGGACCCGTCTTCCCCAAAAAATAAACTCTCACTGTGGCGCTAAACCCTAAAACAATACAACATACTGTCGCTGGCATGCACCAGCAGTCGGCGAAGATGTGTAGGTACAGTAGCATGCATCAATGACTGGTGAGTGCTGTCTACACTGGAAGTTGTTTTTTCAAGTCACATTCTTTATTGCTCACCTCACCATGTCTACATGGACAAGAACAGACATATTTGACAAGTATCCTAAAAACAGATGACTTCTGAATATGCTTGGTATAAGGGCCTATTACCGGCTCTATTACTACCTACTGCCTTCTATTACACCTTAACATTGCTTGCTGCTGCTTCTGACTTTTTCTAATTAGTTGTATTATTGTGTGTGATGCTCAGTTTTATTGCCCCAACCCCCTTACTTGCTTTTAAATAATGTTATGATTTTTATTTCAATTTATGTATTTTAAATCATGTGTAAATGTATGTTTTTTTTTGTATTTATTTAACCAGTTTTAATGTATAAATGTGATGTCTTTGTAATTATTTTATTAATTGTACTGTAAGTTTTTGTTTTGCTTTCTTTTGTAACCAGGGCACCATTGCAAGTGAGGCCCTGGTCTCTTTGGCCCCCCCTGGTAAAATAAGGGGTAAGACAAAAACCACAAACATAATTAAGCCTTTTGTAAAGTGTCCTGACACCATGTAATAAAATGCACTTTAAAGTTTGATAAAATGTGAACCTGGGGATGGGTCCTGGTCACAGCATGTATGGGTGCGAGGCACCACCTGCAAGCCAAGCTCAATGGACTCAACGGGTGTGTGGCAGCAGCAGTGGGAATGAGGGTTGTACCAACCACCTCCACACCGTCTGCTCTGGGGGCTCTCTGTGGGGAGAAGCTTTGGATTAGATTTGCCACTAATGCACACGTGGACATTCTCATCGTAGGCAACTGCAGATGAGGCCATGGTAAGGATGATAATGTAAACCCTTTTAGTCCTGAAAGTTCAGTGCCAAAATTCTGAATGTTAATTAGATTGTCCCTATATTACTAGAATTGGCAGTTTCGCAGCTTTCAGGAAGTGTTGAAATGTGTAGATTTTTTATTATTTTTTCATAATTTTGTCGGTGATGCTGTATGCTTCAAAACGTAATCATAATGTCAATGGTGATGACGTGATGATCCTGTTGATGATGATAATAATCAGAATCAGAATCAGAATCAGAATAATCATTTGTTAATATAATCAATACATAATTATTAGGGATGCAACGATCGCAAAATTCTGGGCCGATGCCGATGTTTAAAATAACAATCCGGCCGATGGCCGATGCCGATGGCCGATGTTTATTTTATTTTATTTTTATTCCCCCTTTTGTGCCAGGGAAACAAAGAAATTAAGTGTTTGGTTCCAAAGCGCCAATTTTTATTTCACTTTAATTTGAAAGAAATCTACACGTGCATTTGCGGCGTTACGTCACGGATCTCCTCCGAATCTGCAGCTGGGTAGGCTACGTTTTGCAACAAAAAAAGCCCTAATTGTTGCGACATAACATCGGCCACTACCATCGGTGAATGTCATTTTATTTGCCGATGGGCCGATGGCAGTCAACAAGGCCAACATCGGCCGATGCCGATGTTCGACAGATGCATCGGTGCATCCCTAATAATTATACATCCATAATCAGTGGTATGGATTTACAAGAATATTGCTTTTGGCAACACTTGATGCTAATCTACAGTACATACACTCAAACCATCAATTAAGTGAAACTTTGTTGATGTGCAACAACTGGTTGGGCTAGTGATAATTGAAATGTACTTCAATGTTTGTTGATAGTTGCCATGATGTGTGTGTGTGTGTGTGGGGGGGGGGGTGGTATGTGGTTGTGGGAGATTGTCACACATCACTAATACGATGCACTTTAACTGAAATAATCTTGAAAAAACGTGCACCTGCTGAGGGCGGCTCATCCTGGTCACAGCATGTATGGGTGCGAGGCACCACCTGCAAGCCAAGCTCAATGGACTCAACGGGTGTGTGGCAGCAGCAGTGGGAATGAGGGTTGTACCAACCATCTCCACACTGTCTGCTCTGGGGGCTCACTGTGGGGAGAAGCTTTGGATTAGATTTGCCACTAATGCACACGTGGACATTCACATCATAGGCAACTGCAGATGAGGCCATGGTAAGGATGTAACCCTTTTAGTCCTTAAAGTTCAGTGCCAAAATTCTGAATATTAATTGGATTGTCCCTATATTACTAGAATTGGCAGTTTCGCAGCTTTCAGGAAGTGTTGAAATGTGTAGATTTTTTATGTTTTTTTCATTATTTTGTCGGTGATGCTGTATGCTTCAAAATGTAATCATAATGTCAATGGTGATGACGTGATGATCCTGTTGATGATGATGATGATGATGATGATAATAATCATAATCATAATCATAATCATAATCATAATCATAATAATCATTTGTTAATATAATCAATACATAACTATTAGGGATGCAACGATCGCAAAATTCTGGGCAGATGCCGATGCCGATGTTTAAAATAACAATCCGGCCGATGGCCGATGGCCGATGTTTATTTTATTTTTATTCCCCCTTTTGTGCCAGGGAAACAAAGAAATTAAGTGTTTGGTTCCAAAGCGCCAATTTTTATTACACTTTAATTTGAAAGCAAACTACACGTGCATTTGCGGCGTTACGTCACGGATCTCCTCCGAATCTGCAGCTGGGTAGGCTACGTTTTGCAACAAAAAAAGCCCTAATTGTTGCGACATAACATCGGCCACTACCATCGGTGAATGTCATTTTATTTGCCGATGGGCCGATGGCAGTCAACAAGGCCAACATCGGCTAATGCCGATGTTCGACAGATGCATCGGTGCATCCCTGATAATTATACATCCATAATCAGTGGTATAGATTTACAAGAATATTGCTTTTGGCAACACTTGACGCTAATCTACAGTACATACACTCAAACCATCAATTAAGTGCAACTTTGTTGATGTGCAACAACTGGTTGGGCTACTGATAATTGAAATGTACTTGAATATTTGTTGATAGTTGCCATGATGTGTGTGTGTGTGGGGGGGGGGGGTGGTATGTGGTTGTGGGAGATTGTCACACATCATTCATAAAATGCACTTTGAAATAATCTTGAAAAAACGTGCACCTGCTGAGGGCGGCTCATCCTGGTCACAGCATGTATGGGTGCGAGGCACCACCTGCAAGCCAAGCTCAATGGACTCAACGGGTGTGTGGCAGCAGCAGTGGGAATGAGGGTTGTACCAACCACCTCCACACCGTCTGCTCTGGGGGCTCTCTGTGGGGAGAAGCTTTGGATTAGATTTGCCACTAATGCACACGTGGACATTCTCATCATAGGCAACTGCAGATGAGGCCATGGTAAGGATGTAACCCTTTTAGTCCTTTAAGTTCAGTGCCAAAATTCTGAATATTAATTGGATTGTCCCTATATTACTAGAATTGGCAGTTTCCCAGCTTTCAGGAAGTGTTGAAATGTGTAGATTTTTTATGTTTTTTTCATTATTTTGTCGGTGATGCTGTATGCTTCAAAACGTAATCATAATGTCAATGGTGATGACGTGATGATCCTGGTGATGATGATGATGATAATAATCATAATCATAATAATAATTTGTTAATATAATCAATACATAACTATTAGGGATGCAACGATCGCAAAATTCTGGGCAGATGCCGATGCCGATGTTTAAAATAACAATCTGGCCGATGGCCGATGGCCGATGTTTATTTTATTTTATTTTTATTCCCCCTTTTGTGCCAGGGAAACAAATAAATTAAGTGTTTGGTTCCAAACGCCAATTTTTATTTCACTTTAATTTGAAAGCAAACTACACGTGCATTTGCGGCGTTACGTCACGGATCTCCTCCGAATCTGCAGCTGGGTAGGCTACGTTTTGCAACAAAAAAAGCCCTAATTGTTGCGACATAACATCGGCCACTACCATCGGTGAATGTCATTTTATTTGCCGATGGGCCGATGGCAGTCAACAAGGCCAACATCGGCCGATGCCGATGTTCGACAGATGCATCGGTGCATCCCTAATAATTATACATCCATAATCAGTGGTATGGATTTACAAGAATATTGCTTTTGGCAACACTTGATGCTAATCTACAGTACATACACTCAAACCATCAATTAAGTGAAACTTTGTTGATGTGCAACAACTGGTTGGGCTAGTGATAATTGAAATGTACTTGAATGTTTGTTGATAGTTGCTATGATGTGTGTGTGTGTGGGGGGGGGGAGGTGGTATGTGGTTGTGGGAGATTGTCACACATCATTCATAAAATGCACTTTGAAATAATCTTGAAAAAACGTGCACCTGCTGAGGGCGGCTCATCCTGGTCACAGCATGTATGGGTGCGAGGCACCACCTGCAAGCCAAGCTCAATGGACTCAACGAGTGTGTGGCAGCAGCAGTGGGAATGAGGGTTGTACCAACCACCTCCACACCGTCTGCTCTGGGGGCTCTCTGTGGGGAGAAGCTTTGGATTAGATTTGCCACTAATGCACACGTGGACATTCTCCTCATAGGCAAATGCAGATGAGGCCATGGTAAGGATGTAACCCTTTTAGTCCTTAAAGTTCAGTGCCAAAATTCTGAATATTAATTAGATTTTCCCTATATTACTAGAATTGGCAGTTTCGCAGCTTTCAGGAAGTGTTGAAATGTGTAGAATTTTTTTTTTTTTTTTCATAATTTTGTCGGTGACGCTGTATGCTTCAAAACGTAATCATGATGTCAATAGTGATGACGTGATGATCATGTTGATGATGATGATGATAATAATAATAATCATTTGTTAATATAATCAATACATAATTATTAGGGATGCAACGATCGCAAAATTCAGGGCAGATGCCGATGTTTAAAATAACAATCCGGCCTGTGGCCGATGCCGATGGCTGATGTTTATTTTATTTTTATTCCCCCTTTTGTGCCAGGGAAACAAAGAAATTAAGTGTTTGGTTCCAAAGCGCCAATTTTTATTTCACTTTAATTTGAAAGCAAACTACACGTGCATTTGCAGCGTTACGTCACGGATCTACTCCGAATCTGCAGCTGGGTAGGCTACGTTTTGCAACAAAAAAAAGCCCTAATTGTTGTGACATAACATCGGCCACTACAATCGGTGAATGTCATTTTATTTGCCGATGGGCCGATGGCAGTCAACAAGGCCAACATCGGCCGATGCCGATGTTCGACAGATGCATCGGTGCATCCCTAATAATTATACATCCATAATCAGTGGTATGGATTTACAAGAATATTGCTTTTGGCAACACTTGACGCTAATCTACAGTACATACACTCAAACCATCAATTAAGTGCAACTTTGTTGATGTGCAACAACTGGTTGGGCTAGTGATAATTGAAATGTACTTGAATGTTTGTTGATAGTTGCCATGATGTGTGTGTGTGGGGGGGGAGTGGTATGTGGTTGTGGGAGATTATCACACATCATTAATATGATGCACTTTAACTGAAATAATCTTGAAAAAACGTGCACCTGCTGAGGGCGGCTCATCCTGGTCACAGCATGTATGGGTGCGAGGCACCACCTGCAAGCCAAGCTCAATGGACTCAACGGGTGTGTGGCAGCAGCAGTGGGAATGAGGGTTGTACCAACCACCTCCACACCGTCTGCTCTGGGGGCTCACTGTGGGGAGAAGCTTTGGATTAGATTTGCCACTAATGCACACGTGGACATTCTCATCATAGGCAACTAGAGATGAGGCCATGGTAAGGATGTAACCCTTTTAGTCCTGAAAGTTCACTGCCAAAATTCTGGATATTAATTGGATTGTCCCTATATTACTAGAATTGGCAGTTTCACAGCTTTCAGGAAGTGTTGGGGCGGCTGTAGCTCAGTTGGTAGAGCGGGTCGTTCAGTGATCGAAGGGTCAGTGGTTCGAATCCCAGCTCCGACTGTCCACATGTCGAAGTGTCCTTGAGCAAGACACCTAATCCCAAATTGCTCCCAATGAGCAGGTTAGCACCTTGCATGGCAGCTACCGCCATGTGTGTGTGAATGGGTGAATGAGAGGCCATTGTAAAGTGCCGCTAAGGTGGAAAAGCGCTATATAAGTGCAGTCCATTTACCATTTGAAATGTGTAGATGTTTTTAAACGTAATCATAATGTCAATGGTGATGACGTGATGATCCTGTTGATGATGATGAAAATAATAATAAGAATCATAATCATAATAATCATTTGTTAATATAATCAATACATAACTATTAGGGATGCAACGATCGCAAAATTCTGGCTCAGATGCCGATGCCGATATTTAAAATAACAATCCGGCCGATGGCCGATGTTTATTTTATTTTTATTCCCCCTTTTGTGCCCCGGAAACAAAGAAATTAAGTGTTTGGTTCCAAAGCGCCAATTTTTATTTCACTTTAATTTGAAAGCAAACTACACGTGCATTTGCGGCGTTATGTCACGGATCTCCTCCGAATCTGCAGCTGGGTAGGCTACGTTTTGCAACAAAAAAAGCCCTAATTGTTGCGACATAACATCGGCCACTACCATCGGTGAATGTCATTTTATTTGCCGATGGGCCGATGGCAGTCAACAAGGCCAACATCGGCCGATGCCGATGTTCGACAGATGCATCGGTGCATCCCTAATAATTATACATCCATAATCAGTGGTATGGATTTACAAGAATATTGCTTTTGGCAACACTTGACGCTAATCTACAGTACATACACTCAAACCATCAATTAAGTGCAACTTTGTTGATGTGCAACAACTGGTTGGGCTAGTGATAATTGAAATGTACTTGAATGTTTGTTGATAGTTGCCATGATGTGTGTGTGTGGGGGGGGAGTGGTATGTGGTTGTGGGAGATTGTCACACATCATTAATATGATGCACTTTAACTGAAATAATCTTGAAAAAACGTGCACCTGCTGAGGGCGGCTCATCCTGGTCACAGCATGTATGGGTGCGAGGCACCACCTGCAAGCCAAGCTCAATGGACTCAACGGGTGTGTGGCAGCAGCAGTGGGAATGAGGGTTGTACCAACCACCTCCACACCGTCTGCTCTGGGGGCTCACTGTGGGGAGAAGCTTTGGATTAGATTTGCCACTAATGCACACGTGGACATTCTCATCATAGGCAACTAGAGATGAGGCCATGGTAAGGATGTAACCCTTTTAGTCCTGAAAGTTCACTGCCAAAATTCTGGATATTAATTGGATTGTCCCTATATTACTAGAATTGGCAGTTTCACAGCTTTCAGGAAGTGTTGGGGCGGCTGTAGCTCAGTTGGTAGAGCGGGTCGTTCAGTGATCGAAGGGTCAATGGTTCGAATCCCAGCTCCGACTGTCCACATGTCGAAGTGTCCTTGAGCAAGACACCTAATCCCAAATTGCTCCCAATGAGCAGGTTAGCACCTTGCATGGCAGCTACCGCCATGTGTGTGTGAATGGGTGAATGAGAGGCCATTGTAAAGTGCTTTGAGTGCCGCTAAGGTGGAAAAGCGCTATATAAGTGCAGTCCATTTACCATTTGAAATGTGTAGATGTTTTTAAACGTAATCATAATGTCAATGGTGATGACGTGATGATCCTGTTGATGATGATGAAAATAATAATAAGAATCATAATCATAATAATCATTTGTTAATATAATCAATACATAACTATTAGGGATGCAACGATCGCAAAATTCTGGCTCAGATGCCGATGCCGATATTTAAAATAACAATCCGGCCGATGGCCGATGTTTATTTTATTTTATTTTTATTCCCCCTTTTGTGCCCCGGAAACAAAGAAATTAAGTGTTTGGTTCCAAAGCGCCAATTTTTATTTCACTTTAATTTGAAAGCAAACTACACGTGCATTTGCGGCGTTACGTCACGGATCTCCTCCGAATCTGCAGCTGGGTAGGCTACGTTTTGCAACAAAAAAAGCCATAATTGTTGCGACATAACATCGGCCACTACCATCGGTGAATGTCATTTTATTTGCCGATGGGCCGATGGCAGTCAACAAGGCCAACATCGGCCAATGCCGATGTTCGACAGATGCATCGGTGCATCCCTAATAATTATACATCCATAATCAGTGGTATGGATTTACAAGAATATTGCTTTTGGCAACACTTGATGCTAATCTACAGTACATACACTCAAACCATCAATTAAGTGAAACTTTGTTGATGTGCAACAACTGGTTGGGCTAGTGATAATTGAAATGTACTTGAATGTTTGTTGATAGTTGCCATGATGTGTGTGTGTGTGTGTGGGGGGGGGGGGGGGGGTGGTATGTGGTTGTGGGAGATTGTCACACATCACTAATACGATGCACTTTAACTGAAATAATCTTGAAAAAACGTGCACCTGCTGAGGGCGGCTCATCCTGGTCACAGCATGTATGGGTGCGAGGCACCACCTGCAAGCCAAGCTCAATGGACTCAACGGGTGTGTGGCAGCAGCAGTGGGAATGAGGGTTGTACCAACCATCTCCACACCGTCTGCTCTGGGGGCTCACTGTGGGGAGAAGCTTTGGATTAGATTTGCCACTAATGCACACGTGGACATTCACATCATAGGCAACTGCAGATGAGGCCATGGTAAGGATGTAACCCTTTTAGTCCTTAAAGTTCAGTGCCAAAATTCTGAATATTAATTGGATTGTCCCTATATTACTAGAATTGGCAGTTTCGCAGCTTTCAGGAAGTGTTGAAATGTGTAGATTAAAAAAAAAAAATCATTATTTTGTCGGTGATGCTGTATGCTTCAAAACGTAATCATAATGTCAATGGTGATGACGTGATGATCCTGTTGATGATGATGATGATCATAATCATAATCATAATCATAATCATAATAATCATTTGTTAATATAATCAATACATAACTATTAGGGATGCAACAATCGCAAAATTCTGGGCAGATGCCGATGCCGATGTTTAAAATAACAATCCGGCCGATGGCCGATGTTTATTTTATTCCCCCTTTTGTGCCAGGGAAACAAATAAATTAAGTGTTTGGTTCCAAAGCGCCAATTTTTATTTCACTTTAATTTGAAAGCAAACTACACGTGCATTTGCGGCGTTACGTCATAGATCTCCTCCGAATCTGCAGCTGGGTAGGCTACGTTTTGCAACAAAAAAAGCCCTAATTGTTGCGACATAACATCGGCCACTACCATCGGTGAATGTCATTTTATTTGCCGATGGGCCGATGGCAGTCAACAAGGCCAACATCGGCCGATGCCGATGTTCGACAGATGCATCGGTGCATCCCTAATAATTATACATCCATAATCAGTGGTATGGATTTACAAGAATATTGCTTTTGGCAACACTTGACGCTAATCTACAGTACATACACTCAAACCATCAATTAAGTGCAACTTTGTTGATGTGCAACAACTGTTTGGGCTAGTGATAATTGAAATGTACTTGAATGTTTGTTGATAGTTGCCATGTGTGTGTGTGTGGGGGGGGGTGGTATGTGGTTGTGGGAGATTGTCACACATCATTCATAAAATGCACTTTGAAATAATCTTGAAAAAACGTGCACCTGCTGAGGGCGGCTCATCCTGGTCACAGCATGTATGGGTGCGAGGCACCACCTGCAAGCCAAGCTCAATGGACTCAACGGGTGTGTGGCAGCAGCAGTGGGAATGAGGGTTGTACCAACCACCTCCACACTGTCTGCTCTGGGGGCTCACTGTGGGGAGAAGCTTTGGATTAGATTTGCCACTTATGCACACATGGACATTCTCATCATAGGCAACTGCAGATGAGGCCATGGTAAGGATGATAATCTTAATCATAAGCGTGATTATGATGATCTTGATGATAATGATGATGATAATAATAATAATTAGTATTATTATTATTATGATTGTTATTATTATTATAACTATTAGTATTATTGTTGTTTTTGTTATTATTATTATTATTGTTGTTGTTGAAAATAATATTATAGTTAATATGATCAATACATTGCTATACATCTATAGTCAGTGGTATGGATTTACAAATATATTGCTTTTGGCAACACTTGACGCTAATCTATAGACACTCAAACTATCAATTAAGTGCAACCGTTGATGTGCAACAACTGGTTTGGCTAGTATTAATCAGGGTTCCCACACCTTCTGCAACATCAAATTCAAGGACCTTTCAAGGACTTTCAAGGCCCAATTCCCTCAAATTCAAGGACCCAATATGGCATACAGTAGTTTGAGATGCGGATCAAGATGCACATTTTTATAATAAGTACTAGCCGCTCACAGACAACTATTAAAACCAGGCCAAGTCCAGCCTGGCTTATGTGCGTGGCTAGCTTGTTTCTGTTCAAGACTGGTAGGACGGAAGCTAGTCATGCCACTGAAATAACTGTGAATTGAAATGACATGAGATAATGTCTGATAAATTAAGATAGGTCTTGTCGCCTGGACACATCAGTTCCAATGCTTCCAATGCTAATCCTGCACAATAAGAGCGAGATAGCCAGTTAGCTCATGAGCTCACAACAACTAGCAGCAGCTTCCATAACATTAATGGTAGCGGTCAGTGGCTAAAGCAGTTACACTGATGATTCCTGTAACGTTAGCTATTTTGCTGCAATTGTTCATGGACAGTGTACCTCTCTCCGGGCCACCCACCTGCCCCCACCAGTGAAGACCCTGTATCTCTAGCCCACTCGAGGGCTGAGTTGTGGGGTCTGTGGTGTGGTGGCGAGACTCCGCCCCCTCGCGTCATATTGGGTCCATACTATAATAAACTAAATAGCCTAACTCAAATACTCATTGAATTGCTGAAACTGAACAAGGAACACAGTCTATCTAAGCCTTTTGCTGCCCTCCCATGGCCGAAAACGGTAAATGCAGTCTATCTGCCTCTTGTGGTAGCAACATAGAACTGCAGGTCAACAACGGGGCGGAGGAAGCCAGGGAGGGAGTGACAACCGGACATTTGCTATCATTGGTGTGGTGGCTTACAGCCACGCACAAAAAGACAACTTTAGTTGGTCAGGGTGAGACAGTGATGTAACAGCATTGTCACGTTATTTAATTACATCGTAGTTACGTATTTCAGCAGCAGTGACAGCAACATTGCTGTACAGTCTCCTCGAGGTACGTTAATTTGCGACTATATAGGTAGCCTACAGTGTCAACAACGTCAGCTGTTGGTACCGTCGCAATTTACTAAACTACGACCAGTGTGTCCCGTCGGCTTTATGTACTGTGCTCAGGGCCGTTGCTAGGAACTCCTACCCCTCCGACTTTTCATCACCACTTTTTTCAACCCCCTTTTTTTTATGTATTATTTTTCTGTTTCACTATGTTCTTTTTCAAATTAACCTCTCCATAGACATTGGGTATAATTATATAAATAAATTATGCACTGTGTTTTATCTGTGCTTGGACTGTCTCTGTCTGTAGCAGTTTCATGACTGGAACTACTCTGAGCCTCTTCACTCCCTTCACTCTCTGTTTCTGACTGGCTAGGACCTGGCTCTGTAGACAGTAAGAACAGAACAGTGTCTTCTTAAGATTTGGGAATAAATCTATTTAGCACTGTAGAGTTTACAGGAAGCTGGCTAGGCGGCTGTTGATTGGCAGATAAACGCCTCTCTTATTTCAAGAGCAAATACCCTCTCTAAAAAAACAAAAATTAACTGGGGTGCGTTTCCCAGAGGCATTGTTAAGGCATCGTAGCGCTACGTGCATCGTAAGAACGTCGTTAGGTCCACCTCTAGGTGGCGATTTGTTTCCCAGAACCTTCTTAAGCCAAGGTATACCTTGCCTACGAAGGCTCTGGGAAACAGCTCCACCCAAGGTACATCGTAAATCGCCCTTACGATGTACCTTCCGTAGATACATCGTTAGCCCTCCCTGGAGCCGAAGCGCTGTTTCCCAGAGACTTCTTAGCCAAGGTATACCACAGCCAAGGGATACGTTATGAAGGGCGGTCGGACCCCATCGTAAGCTTTCCCTTGGCGATGCGCTCCGTTCATCCCGTTATAGTTTTAGCTCGATTAGAGAAAAAATATACTTTTAAAAAGGAGTTGCAATACAGCGCACATCTATCTATCCTACCTGCGCGAATTACATCATTAGTGTACACAAAATTAAATGAAATTGAATGATGAAAATAATGTTATGGAGCCTACAGAACACATCATGGGAATGTTGTTTTTAAAAATTGAGCCAAACAACATATAGGGACTATCCATAGCCTAATATAATCCACTCTGTGAACAACAACAACATTTTCTTATGTAAAGGGATAATTTGATGACATGACTTTTCTGTCTGTCTTTATATATTGTCAGACAGATATCCTGGCGAATTGATTAATCCAATGAGGCCATCTAGATGAATAGTCAAATATTCTCACACACGCTCCAGAATATTGTAGAAAGCCTTCCCAGAACAGTGGAGGCTGTTATAGCTGCACAGGGGGGACCAACTCCATATGATGCCTATTCATTTAGAATGGGATGTCATGAAAGTTCCTGTAGGTGTAATGTGTAGGTGGCCCAATACTGTTGTCCTTATAGTGTACTTTGCTAACAGATTCACAGTATTTAGTGATCTTACAAATGCTGTTTGTTATATTGTGTGCCTTCTTCAAAACCTCTACTGTTTTAATGTGGCAAGAAACGACAAATATACAGGATAAAGGGAACTTGTTTAATATTGGTTGGGAAAAAACATGGGCAGGTTTGTTCTTCAGACTTTTGTCCTGTAACAGGCTGTCTTTTTCTGGGGTGGGGTTGTTAGACCCATGCCCAACCCCCAACCTGGAGGGCCAGTTGTTGCTTTTCGTCTGGCCTCTACCCTGAACCTGCCCGGCATGGTTGAACCTGCTGGGGGGTGACCCCACACCAATATAGCCTTCATGGTCATGGAGGCACACAAGCCTTCCCACCACGACAAGGTAGCAACACAGGAAGGATGAGTGGTGTGGTGAGTGTATGTAGTGTGTGTGGTGAGCGTGTGCAGTGTGTCTCAGGCATCTGCATCATCTGCAAGGGAGGAAAATTCATCATGGGGTGTGTGGGGGGTGGGGGGAGAGCGTGTTGATGGGGTAGGTGGTCTGACCGCGCTGGGGTCTCCTCTCCAGAGGACTGGGAGGCTTGGGGTGATTCAGCTGGGGGCTGAGAGGCTTGGGGTGATTCAGCTGAGTGCTGGGAGGCTTGGGGTGATTCAGCTGAGGGCTGGATGTTGGAGGGGCCCTCTCCAGACTCCAAATCAATCACCAGTGAGAGGCTGTGAGGCCGATGATCGATAGAGCCTTCTCCTCCTCCGGGGTGAGGGAAGACGCGGTGCTCTGCCTCTCGGCGCACTGCCGCCCCCCCGGCTTTTGGCTTGACTGGCGAAGTCCTGCCATTTTTTGCTGATGACTGTCCACTCCCTGGGTGGCCCAGGAGTGGAAGCAGCCATCTGCGCTGCAATGCTTGCCCATGCAGCCTTCTTCAATGGGCTATATGCACAACTCCAGTAGGCTACTTCCTGAAATTAGACATGCTTCTTTATTTCCTGTCTTACACTATTGGATGAAATGATTATTCAGGTGTGCCTGATCATTCTGCTGCAGTCAGGCACACCTGGATAATCATTTCATCCAAAGTGTAGGACAGGAAATAGAGAAGCATGTCTAATTTCAGGAAGTAGCCTACTGGAGTTGTGCATAGGCCCTACTGGTACATCTACATTTTGCACTTTTACACTTTCATAGCAGTACAGTAGTTTAGTAATAAGTTTAATAGCCAACCAGTGTCTACCTCATTCACTCAATATCTAAAGCATCTTCTGGGGGCTTGGGGTGGGTGTCTAGATCAGAGGGGGCAACAGCTGATTCTGTGAGTAGCAGGACATTAAAGGTTTTAAAAAGACATGTCAACAGGACCGGCTAGCTAGCATAGCACATTATAATTTAAGCATTCATGAGAATGGAAACGTGTCCTGGCTGCTGCTACTGGATTTTTATGTATTTATTTGGACAGGAAGTATTTGCAAGTGTGCCAGCTGGAGATTTTCCCACATCATTCATAAAATGCACTTTAACTGAAATAATCTTGAAAACGTGTACCTGCTGAGGGCGGGTCCTCCTGGTCACAGCATGTATGGGTGCGAGGCACCACCTGCAAGCCAAGCTCAATGGACTCAACGGGTGTGTGGCAGCAGCAGTGGGAATGAGGGTTGTACCAACCACCTCCACACCGTCTGCTCTGGGGGCTCACTGTGGGGAGAAGCTTTGGATTAGATTTGCCACTAATGCACACGTGGACGTTCTCATCATAGGCAACTGCAGATGAGGCCATGGTAAGGATGATAATGTTAACACTTTTAGTCCTGAAAGTTCAGTGGCAAAATTCCGAATGTTAATTGGATTGTCCCTATATTACTAGAATTGGCAGTTTCGCAGCTTTCAGGAAGTGTTGAAATGTGTATATTTTTTTGATGTTTTTTTTATATACTTATTTTTTTCCTTTTTCCCCCCATAATTTTGCTGGTGACACGGTATGCTTCAAAACGTAATCATAATGTCAATGGTGATGACATGATGATCCTGTTGATGATGATGATAATAATAATAATCATAATTTGTTAATATAATCAATACATTATTATACATCCATAATCAGTGGTATGGATTTACAAGAATATTGCTTTTGGCAACACTTGACGCTAATCTACAGTACATACACTCAAACCATCAATTAAGTGCAACTCTGTTGATGTGCAACAACTGGTTGGGCTAGTGATAATTGAAATGTACTTGAATGTTTGTTGATAGTTGCCATGATGTGTGTGTGTGGGGGGTGGTATGTGGTTGTGGGAGATTGTCACACATCATTAATATGATGCACTTTAACTGAAATAATCTTGAAAAAACGTGCACCTGCTGAGGGCGGCTCATCCTGGTCACAGCATGTATGGGTGCGAGGCACCACCTGCAAGCCAAGCTCAATGGACTCAACGGGTGTGTGGCAGCAGCAGTGGGAATGAGGGTTGTACCAACCACCTCCACACCATCTGCACACAGACACACACGCACACATACCTGTACATAGGCTACATAAAGACAAACATACAGAGAAACACACACCTTGCCAGCAGGTACCATAGTAGGGTTTGGAGGCCTCATCTCCTCAGCATGACTGCCCTGCCCCTATATGCAGGGCTTCATTACAACAGGTGTAGTAGCTTTTGTAGTTTTTTGCCCTTCTACTTTACTGAGCCCTGTCAAAAATAGCAACTAATTAATCATAACTCTCTTCAAATTAGATGTGTGTGTCTTAAATCCGAAGAGGAGAGATCCATCCATCCATCCATCTTCATCCGCTTATCCAGGGTCGGGTCGCGGAGGCAGCAGCTCCAGCAGGGGGCCCCAGACATCCCTTTCCCTAGCAGCATCAACCAGCTCTGCCTGGGGAATCTTTATCCGCTCACAGGCCAGTGCGGAGATGTAGTCCCGCCACCTAGTCCTGGGTCTACCCTGCGGCCTCCTCCCAGCCGGACACGCCTGGAACACCTCCCTAGGGAGGCGCTCAGGAGGCATCCTCACTAGATGCCCGAACCACCTCAACTGGCTCCTTTCGACGCAAAGGAGCAGCGGCTCTACTCCGAGTCTCTCCCGGATGACTGAACTTCTCACCCGATCTCTCAGGGAGACCCCAGCCACCCTCCGGAGAAAACTCATTTCGGCCGCTTGTATCCGTGATCTCGTTCTTTCGGTCATGACCCATCCTTCATGACCATAGGTGAGGGTGGGGACGAAGATAGACCGGTAGATCGAGAGCTTTGCCTTTTGGCTCAGCTCTCTTTTCGTCACAACAGTGCGGTAAAGCGACTGCAGAACCGCACCAGCTGCTCCGATTCTCCGGCCAAACTCCCTCTCCATGGTTCCCTCACTCATGAACAAGACCCCCAGATACTTGAACTCCTTCACTTGGGGTAAGGACTCATTTCCTACTCGGAGCGGACAGGCCACCGGTTTCCTGCTGAGAACCATGGCCTCAGATTTAGAAGTGCTTATTCTCATCCCAGCCGCTTCACACTCAGTTGCGAACCTATCCAGAGAGTGCTGGAGGTCGCAGGCAGCTGATGCCATCAGGACCACATCATCTGCAAAAAGCAGTGACGTGATCCCCAGCTCACCGAACTGAAAACCCACCTCCCCACGGCTACGCCTCGATATCCTGTCCATGAAAATCACAAACAGGATTGGTGACAAAGCGCAGCCCTGGCGGAGGCCAACACCCAAGAGGAGAGATGGAATGTTTATTTTGTCACAAGTGTTCCTCAATGGTACACACATTGCACACACTGTATACATATAACATTGCTCATCTATCAAAAGTGTGTTGTATTCTACTGTATGCTACATTTATATACTGTCAAGTTATATGACAGTATACCAGTTCAATATGGAACAAAGTCAGTGCAAGCTTTTCCTCTCCTTGTGTCCCTTGAAGTAGGTTGAGAGCAGAGGCTCGGTGTAAAGAGCCGAGTCATACTGTAGGCTAGGCGTGTGTGCGTGTGTGTCTGCGCGTGTGTTCTATACTCAAGCTTTGATACACAGAATAGTCTGCTGTGGAGTTTATGCTTTGATGTCCCATACAATCTATTTGATTCCCCCAAAGAGGACGTAATCAGTTAAAAAATAAAAGAATGTGGCCTGTGACATTACTACATCATCAGACATCAGACAGACAAACAGACAGACCGAGACAGACAGATAGATAGATAGATAGATAGATAGATAGATAGATAGATAGATAGATAGATAGATAGATAGATAGATAGATAGATAGATAGATCCATCGATCTTTAACGTCCCAGTCTGCTTACAGTATGTCTTATGAACTGTGTATGTCATCAATGCTTATTATTCTTCTCTGTGTGAGCATGGTGCCGTGTTTGAACACATGAGATCTCAGTGGGATATTGCACAATTACAATTTAAAGATATTAGCTATTTCTAACTGGTTTATAGATAGACCTACAGGGCACGCTTACCTGGAATGGTGCCGGATCAGGCCGGTTGTCACCTGCCCTGTGAACAAAACACACATTACTATAATAACAACATGCAGAGATTTATAATAATTCACAGAGCATACAGTTGTGGGCTATATATGCAACTGTATATACATATACTGTGCACAGTGCACAATGAATACAAATAGACATTAATACAATAAAAAGTAACAAGAATGTTTTGTGTGGCCTCTGAATGCAAAACGGATACACATTGGTAGGCTGCACTGCTGTGTCATTTTCACGTAGTTTAAATTCGCACAGGCCTACAGATACATCTATGCATTTCCGAATACGGTATTTGCATTTGGATACACCCCTATACCAGTGGCGGCTGGTGACTCAAAAAACTGAGGAGGACAGGAGGAAGAGAGGCGAACCGCCCATGGGCGCCAGGGGGCACTTTCCCTCAGTCAGTTATTATTTTAAATATCAGCTTTAAAGTGGATTTAAATCAATTTTAGCATATGAAAAACTGAATAACACTTTCTTTAACTACATGCAGCATTTATTTATCATATTCATGATCAAATAGTACAAAACAACAATAAAACATTGTAAGCAATAGTTGTTGTAATGGATTGTACTCTTCTCTAAAGAGAGAAAAGAATTGATATTGGTGAGGTGCTGGAGAGGTTAGCTGATATATGAAAAATGTTTTTGATTAGAGGACACTGAGGTGTGCTGGCTCTCAAACAGTTTGTCGGCAAATAGATGACAACTGGACAATGAAATACGTTGCACAGCAAATGCAGTATCCAACAGTTCGCTCATGGCTAGCTAGCAATGGTACAGCTATGGGATTAGCTCTTTTGGGTTGCTG
The DNA here is from genome assembly GCF_949987555.1 of Borostomias antarcticus. Classification (NCBI taxonomy): domain Eukaryota; kingdom Metazoa; phylum Chordata; class Actinopteri; order Stomiiformes; family Stomiidae; genus Borostomias; species Borostomias antarcticus. The sequence goes on from NC_140234.1 coordinate 14,151,576, forward strand.
TCAAAGCTGCCACTCTTATGTTGCTATAGCTACAATTATCACAACAATATGAACATTCATTTGAAAGTTTTCCATCCACCCATCCATCACTGGATGAGGAATAAGCACCGCAAAGCGATCAATTCTCACGCAAGCAGGAGCCAGGCTGTGGATTTCTCCGATCCGGTGTTGCGACCCAGTCTCTAGAAATGTTTTGGACGAGTTGCCGACAGTTTGCGCCTCCAGCCAATCTGCGCACCTGCCTATGCCGTAGCCTGACGTGCACCTCGTAGCCCCCGTAGCTAACGTTACCGGCTATAGCCAGCCAGTAGAACTGTCGTGTTCAGACGGCTCTAGCTCAAAAAGTATTTATGTCAGCTTGGGTATTTAGATGGCTAGAATCAAGACAAATAGACGAACAGTTTGATGTATAATATGTCCCATAATACTTTCGGATGTATTATATTATGGAGCTACGAACACACAAAAAGTCTCCAATAGCACAGGGAAGAGAAACACAGACATCAACGCCGACTCAATCGGCCTCACTGTGGTAAATCTGGAATCTGGAATGTGATTGGACTAACAAAATGTCAATATCTGAATCCTGACCAGACAGGGCCGGAGTACTGTCCTCCCTTGCGGTAATTTTTCAGCGTTTTGGCCAATCACAAATTAGCAAGAAAAAAGGCATTACATTGATTTAAGAGAAAGGAACCCGCCCTAAGGGAGGCTAGCCTCCCTTCCATAGATATCTATGGGTCCTCCAGCTGCATGTTATAGATGTCACTGTTGGAGCTTTAGAATTTCAATAATGGGTTTTTATCCATAGGGAAAACCTGCTTTATGAACAAAACTGAGATAATATTAATTATGAATAAATAAATTCATATATTTATATTTTAATCCCTCTCTTCTCTCCAAAAACTGAGGAGGACTGTCCTCCCCTGCCTCAATGGACGAGCCTCCACTGCCCTATACAGTATAGATGATACATTCTGCGCAAACCATGCAGATATACACCCTCTAGTGGGCGCACTCGCTATTGTCTCTGATGCAAAACGTCCCAGTGCATCAGTGTTATTTGACAGGGCTTTTATTGCAGGTCATAATCAACCGTTTAATTGGGATGATTGAAAGAGCGCTGGCTGGCTCAGACTCAGTTTGTAGTCCTACTGTAGCCTATACCCAGCCTTCGTTACAGCTATAATTCATAGGCTACTGTCGCTTTAAGAGAGAAGACGTTTCAACATACGTATGTTGAAGGCTTTCGCACGGGTTGTGCACTGCAGTTTGTAACTACAAACAAGTAGCAACAACACAATCGTAATCACATAGGCAAATCTCTTTCTTTCAATTACCATGAATTTATAGAAAGTAAGTTTGACATTGCCTACTTCTCACCGCGGACATAGGCTACAGGTAGCTAAACTGTAGCCTAGGGGTATGGAAGTAGGCTACTGTCCCAGTGTTAGTGGGTGTGTGTCTGTGGGGGTGTGTCTGTGGCCCAGTCCCAATGTCCACCCTTGCAGACTCACAGATTTAAGGGCGCGCTCCCGTGAAGTCCGCGAGGGATATAAATCTACCTCCATATAGGGGTGTCCCAATATCAAATCGGAAAGTGCATGAGGGCTCTCTGGCAGACATTTTGAGCCCTTTATGGCCCCTTACCGTAAGTCTGCACTTCTGCAGACTTCGCCTAAGGGAATTACTCACAGTTCATATCGTTGTGACGTGAAACACGGGGTTACCTGAAGAACAGCCAACAAGCACGGACAGATCAACCAACCCTAATGTTCACGTTACAAAACAAAATATGTTTTCGTGTTTTCAGCTGGACTTGCCTATCTGCACAAGTAGCCTTATAATTATTTTGCTTTCATTATTTTTAAGTAGGCTATGGGTTATTAACCCCATGGGTTTGTATAATGTGATTTGTGTAAAGTAGGCTATGGTTATAAATTACATCGATTTCTGTTGCTCTAAAATCATACCCAGCTGGCACACGACCGACCTTCAACATTGAAATATAGTTGGATTAATGTCAGTCATAGTTTCAACCTTGAAACAATATTGAATGCTCAATGGTTGAAAAAGGTTGATAAAATACTTATAAATCAACGTTGAAATTCTGTTTAAGATCTGTACGTTGATGTACATCAACATCAACATGATGTCTTCAACCTGCCTTATAGCCCTTTAACGCACAATATGGGTAAAAAGTGGCCCAACGAAGGTTTTGCTTTATATATCTTTGCAATAAATTAATCTTATTGGTCACAAATCCTTATTTTGCACTTGCACAAAGAATGAGATCCAAATTTCCTTTCATGGACATCCGAGGATGTCCTATTATGGACACCGTAGTTTCTTTGGCAATGTTGGTGCGGTGTATGTATCTTGTGTAATGTTTGTCTCCATGGATGTAATGTTTGTCTCGCACTAGCTGGACGTAGCTAGTATCTACTTCTATACAAGCTGAGCAATGTGCCAGTCATTCCCTTGTTGTTCAACTTTTGCCGCTACTTGTAGATGGAAAGGTTAATATATTGTTTAGCTTGTTGGTTTTGCTTTCGCGTTTTAACATAGGCTACATCCTGGGTCGTATTGTGCTGCAGATGAGGTTATGTTTAGAAAGCTAAAAGCTGTTACCAGCCAGCAGATTGACTGTGAATGCCTTTTTCTGTAGCATTGCTGTATAGAAGTATGTCACAAAATGGGTTTGTGTGTGTGCATGCCAGTGCCACAAACACTTATTTTTCACATTATTGTTGGATCGATGTTGTTGCTATTTGCACAGTTGTCAGTGTTGCAACCCCATTCACTGCTGTTGTAGGCCTACATGTGCATCTTGATTCTAATGTAAAATAAAATTGTAAAAAGTTCACGCCTTTCTTCTCCATGGCTACATGATAGAAAAGTAACAAGTTGAAACAAAGTTGCAGTTTCAACAGTGATGCAAAGTTGATTCAAAGCCCTTAATTTACCCATGTTGAAAAATAAGCCGTTGAAACAAAGTTGGGATTTCAAAGTTGATTCACATTTCAAATTCAACACATTCAACAGGGATTGTAAGACCTTAATTCACCCATGTTGAAGAGTAAGATGTTGGAACAACGTCGCGATATCGACGTTAATTCACCTTTCAAAATCAAAACCTAATCCAACGTTGATTCACAGTCACATGACGTTGAATCACCTGTTAATCAACGTTGAAATGCCAGCTGGGTATGATTTCCCAGTTAAAAGCAATATGACATTAATCACCCATTTCGGTGCAGTGTTCTTTGAATTGAGATTTCCAACATGAATATGGAAAGAGTTGTGAGGTGCAGGAATGTGTATACATAATATATTATCATTCTTAAGTAAATACTTTTGGATTCATCACAAACAAGAATCACAGGCAGTAATGTAGTTCGCATATCACCACAAAATGAAATGATTTCAACAAGTTGAACAGACATGTTTTGAGGGTAGAGTTTGGATAATGTAAAGGGGATTTGACTCAGCCCAAAATTAATTTACATGAAGGCCTACAAGAAAAACATGTACAATTGAAAATTTGATAAAAAGCCCCACACCCACAATAGTAAGAAATGTGTTTTCACGTCAACGTAATGTGATGTCGCAAGTGCTGTCCCATTCCTTTTTATACCAATTCGAGCCCTTGCACCCTCTCGCACTCAACCACTTTACCAGGTGACGTCAATAAGTCTGTGAGGGCTCAGGGCTTGAGGGTTTAAGGCCGTTTCAGACGAGGAGCGATATCCGCGCATTGTAATTCATTTTCAATGAGAGAGGCAAGCGGACAATTTGGGAGCCGCGGACAATCTGGGGCGGAGCGGCAAGCGGGCGCGACCCCGTGAAATTGTCGCGCGTGTGCTCGTTCCGTGCACACGCCCGCCCGCGACAGAGCTGAACAGCTTTCCCCGCTGCGCGCAGGACGCGTGCGTCTCCCGCTGATCCGAGCGAGAACGCAGGCGGAATGTCGCTCCCCGTCTGAAACAGCAATGGAACGCATTTTGTCGCTGACGCTCGCTCGCGTCGCGTGTAGTTAGGACACGGCCACGGTGTCATGCTACTAGCCTACTAATTGTTACGTCTGCGCGCATCCGATCCGATCATATTTTTTCTCCCCTCCAACCCAGCGTTCTGGGATGGTATCGGCACGATACCGATGCCATGGATCGGTTAAATTATTCATAACATTTTGTACAGCCTAGTTGTAAATTGCAATAGTAATGTATGGTTGTCACAAAATCCCACGGTACACCTGCAAAACGTCCCAGTGCATCAGTGTTATTTGACAGGGCTTTTATTGCAGGTCATAATCAACCGTTTAATTGGGATGATTGAACGAGCGCTGGCTGGCTCAGACTCAGTTTGTAGTCCTACTGTAGCCCGTTACGGCTGTGACATACAAAAAAGTGTCATTTTCTCCAGATATGAAAGTAAGTGGGTGTCATCACTCCCGTACGTCACCTGCCCTGACCAGCATTTTTCGGTCTCAGTCGGCAGGGTTCTCTTGAATTAAAACATGTCAATATCTTTCTCTAAGGCTACCTCATGCCTGGAACAAAAACAAGATGCCGAAGCAAAGCGAATTTTCTTATTCCCACTAGCGCTGTGCACGTTGGTTCTGAGCTGACGGCCTGGACTTGCTTCATGGCACACCTGACCGCAAATAAAGCACATCTGGAATTGTATTTTATTGCTGCTACTGTAACATTTTAGCATTGGTTTATTTTATATAAAATACAAGTATTATTATTATTATTATTATTATTATTGATATTAATACTGTTATTGTTGTTATTATTATTATTATTATGTATCTTGTAGGATATGTAGGCTATAGGCATAGCCTAGGCTAGATGTTTTAAACTCTTTAGGCACCTGATAACTTTTAACCCGGGGTAGCCCCATGTAGGCCTATGGACCGGACGCACCTGTTCAAGTTTAATGTCTATCGTGTTTATTTCCACCACTGGATGAAACAGGTTTGCTGTGGAAAATGTGTCAGACAAACGTCTAGACAACTTGCATAAGCAGACAGTTGACGGAATTGTCTGCTGATCAAGAACATTCCACATGGCCAGACATGTTGGCTGCTGTGGCCCCAAGACTGGTTACCGATACAGTCGACACACGTGCCGGTAACATAGGAGTCCGATCTGAAAGAAATCAGTGAAAGGACCCGGGCTGAGCTTCACAACCCGCACATTATGCCTCACAACCAAACCAAGATGATGAAATAGATTGACTTACCGGTTAGCAGCAACAGCAGCAGCATCACACCTATCATGTATGAACGGGAGTCTAAAATGTTCGACAACTTTGTCTACTGGTTTGTCATTATGTTTCAGTGTATGGCAGTGATAGGCTCGAAAGTAGAAAGCAATAATACAGAACAGAAAAAAGTTATTATTTATACACATCAAGGCCCCTCCTTCAGAGTGTAACCCATCCCAATGTCCAGTAGTCATGGATGCCAAAAATAAACTAATATGCAATATCGAGTCAATCCGGGGTGTGCACATTCCTTTGTGCACATCCAGTCTGACTGAAGTTAGAAATGGGTCTAAAACATAATTTAAAGGAGTAGTAAAGGGAAAATGCATGTTTAGCCCTGTTTTAAGGTTACTTATGATCAAATACAATGGTTCAGATCAAAACGTTGACAAAACAAGCGTTTTGAGAAAGTCTGATAATTGCTCTACCACCGTTTTGGTCATACAATGGATGTGGGTGGGCACCGTGAAGAAGAAACTGAGAAGAAAGAATAAAATTACTAGCCAGCGATTCACCATGGAGACAGCCAGCGACATCCCTCAGGATGTCCCATGCTGCATAGTCTGCCTGAGAGATTTTGCGGTTGTGGCGCCATCAACAGCGACGTGGGACCAAGCCCGATTTAATGCACGGGCTTACCGGGGCTTGAGCCCCGGGGCCCGACGGCGTAAAGGGCCCCACAGCCCGCTAGGGGCGTCCTGCGTTCCTTGGAGCGGACTCGAAGTGGCTCAAGTTCAAAGCTCCGCTAATATAAGCGCGATTCGATTGCCGATTTGATTGGCTCTGTCACTGGAGTATTTACATACCGTGATTTGATTGGCTCTGTGACTGGAGTATTTACATACCGTGATTTGATTAGCTAGTGATTTGACTGGCTGCTTGAGTGAAGTTTTGTGAGCGACTTCGACTTGAGAGACAACATAATATAGCCAAAGATGTCAATGGAAACTCAAAGAAAAGTGAAAGTGGGTCGACTAAACGTAAAAAAACAAAGAGATAAATTAGAAATGGAAACACATTTACTGACAAAAATCCCAAAGTTAACGGGGTATTTCAAAGTAGCTGCAAGTGCTGGGCCTGAGGACGAGACCCTGCGTCAACATTGGCCGATGAGTCGCCGGCAGTTAGAGCTGAGGAGACGGGCAACATCAGCCACAAGCAGGCTAGGCCTTTTGCACACCAGATATTTTGAGCTTGTAAACGAGAATGACAAGTTTAATTAATAAGGTTGATTAACGTTCTACTCCATTGTAACAGGGCCGTAATCACAGCTATTAATTACACCGATGCAAAGTAGCTACCTGCCTGGCTGTGCAACAGGGCTATGCTCTATAGCTAGCATAGCTTTACTCGTTTTTGAAAATGTAGCGAAAGCTTTAGCTAAATTCAGCTGCTGCAATGCTTCATAAGAAATACCATTCAGATTAATAAGAAAGATGGACCTGTCTTCAGTATTTCCAAACATGGATATAGCCTTAAGGATTTACTTAACTCTGCCTGTATCCAATGCCTCTCGAGAGCGCTCCTTTTCAAAACTCAGACCTCAAAAACAGACTGGGCTCTACAATGGGACAAGAAAGACTCAACCACTTGACATTGATGTCTTTGGAAAATGACATTCTTAGAGCACTTTACCGCTCTAATTAAGAACTTTGCCAGGCGTAAAGCCAGGAAGAAGCCTTTTTAAAGGTAAGAATGCATTGAATGCAAATCAAATTTAAACCTAAGGCATTATTAGCCTACCTACGCGTTTCTATTGATCAGTAGGCTATCTTATGCTTGCTCTACTTGTGAGTGGACAGAATGATGCGTGCAGCCAGGTTGTATGTGATGAATAAGTTTTTGTTCTTGATGCTCAGGGCTTGTGTTGGTGAGGGAGGGGGGTTAAGGGAGCGCGCCTGCGTCATTAGTTCAGAGTGATCGCTAGAGTGAGCGCTAGAGTGTGGATGTTGAGTTGCTGGACCGGAGTGTGTGCGCCTGGCTTAAGAGTAGAATTGTAAATTTTGACTTATAAATATGAAACTTGGCTCAAATAATAAGCAAATTAATAATACAATATGCTGAGTTGCAGAGATTGTTACAATATAGTGAAATTGTGTGTGTGTTGGTAGCAGTGGCGGGGGTGGTGTTGCTGGTGGTGGTGAGGGTACTGTTACTGGGGGGGGGGGGGCTAGGAAAATGCCTAGCCCCGGGGCCCATGGGTGCCTTAATGCGGGCCTGCGTGGGACATCTACACTGCTTCCGCTGCATGGGGTCGCAGAACGCCAGGGCGGGTCTGGTGCCATCTCCTGACTGCCAGACCTGTGCCCAACTGGAACCTCTGGAGACGCTTCGCCGGACGCACTTCTTCAACTGCCTGCCGCCACTGTCGCTGAGGGACTGAGACCCTGCACCTGTGGAGGGCGGCTCAGATGAAGGAGAGGAGGATGTTGGCATTCTGCCCCAGCGGCCAGCGCCCATGCTGTCCCTTCCTCCATCTGATGAAGAAGAAGAAGGAGATTTTCCTCTGGTGATCCCCAGTCCGGGTCCTTCGCCCGCAATCTCCCAAAGCTACTCCAAAGACCATCTCAATGTTCCCCTTCTAGAGGTTGTGGCTGTCATCTCCTCCCAGCTATGCCTGACCTGGAGACATTTGTGGAGTTGGGATGGGGCCAACCTGCTTCTCTAAGAGCTCCACCAGATCGGCAGTGCTGCATGCATTTTACAACATCATTGTTAGCTATATTAACATAACCATAGCCTACATTTATCTCAAACGTTAAGCTATCCATCTTACACCAGTCGGCCATTCTATATAGAAGCGGTCAACGCCAATGTTGACTGAAAACACCCAAACTTAACCATGTAGGCTAATTATTGTGGAGTGTTGAATGGCAGTGTATCGTTTCATCTTTATGCCTACACATCAACTCCTTTCCATTGTATGCAGTAGCAGCAGTCAAAGCTCCTGCTGGCGGGGAGTGAAGCTTTTCAACTCGCCTGTCACTGGCTCCCTGGAGGAATTTAGCCTGGCTGCAATAACGTTATCGCGAATGGAATGTGTTACGGCGGCACCTCCGCGTGCATTCCCCTCCGCTCCTCCGTGCTTGCCGGTGGCCCGACGCAACGTGCGTCGGTCCGGCTCTACCCCGCGGCGTTCGGGGTCTCCCGAATTCCCGCCTCCTGACTCCGGAGATGGGGCGCATTCGCGCTCCTCATCCCCGGAGAGTAATCCTGAGACGCCCAGCACCTCAGCACACGCACGGCGCGCGCTCCAACGCCACAGGTGAAGGCAATCGTGGTGATTAGTGAACGCGCTTACGGCTGAGTGCTGCGCACCGGGTCCCAATCATCATCATCGCCTGCCTACAAGAACCCTGGTTTTCTCCATGCTCATCGCCAGATCTTCCCATAGAATACCTGTGGCAAGTACCCTAGCCAGCTTAGCCTACGTTGTTGATTGCTGTCCGTATCTCTGTTGTGTTTTTTTTTTTACCTTTTCGTGTTTTCAGTTTTGCTTATCCATTTTTTTCTCGTTCCGTTTTATTTTCCCTCCAGACCCAGTGTGCAGTGCTCGGCTTGCCTGCTATCACCACCCCTGGACTGAAACACGGATTCCCTGACCCCCCTTCTGGATATGGACTTTGATTACGGATTACGGATATTGGACATTATTTGTTGATCGCCTGACCCCTGCCTGTTTATCGTTTTTGACCTTGCCTGCTGGACTTATTCATTTATTATTAAATGTCGTGCGTTTGGGTCCAAATCCAACCCAGTCATAACAGAAGATCTGGCCAGTATGGACCCAGCCGGCACTGGAGAGCAACCGGAGACACCTTCGGCTCTCCAACTCCAAGGACGGGTGATCGCTGATCATGCCCGACTACTGCGGGAGGCCTCTGTCGCCATGACCGATCTACACACACGGATGGAGGTTCAGAACACCCAACAACAGGCTCAGTCTCAGCAGATCCAGGGCCTGGTTGCCATGGTTCAGGCGATGTCCACCCAGATCGCTGCCCTCACCTCCATCGTGTCCCAGGCAAGTCCGGCAGCTCCTGTGGCATCAGCACCCATTCCCGCTCCCGTCCCCGTGCCGACGCCCCAGCCTGTTCCTATGGGCCCCCAGCCCCAGCGTGAACCTTACCTAGCTAACCCCAAGCCATACGATGGGACTTTCTCTGAGTGTAGGGGCTTCCTCATGCAGTGTGGATACATTTTCCAACATCAACCCAGCATGTATTGGTCTGACGCTGCACGGGTGGGCTACATCGCTACACTCACCACTGGGGAGGCTCTGAAGTGGGTCCAGGCAGCCCTGGGTCCGGGCAGTCACCTCCGTGATGACTATGCTGCTTTTGAGGCCGAGTTTAGGCTAGTTTTTGATCATGCTGCTGATGGTCAGGACGTTAATGCCCGTCTCACCACCATCCAGCAGGGTGGCCGCTCCGTGGCTGCCTACGCTACCGAGTTCCGCACCCTGGCTATGGGTAACGGGTGGAACGACGTCGGTCTGCGCAGCGAGTTCCGACGAGGCCTGAGCGAGACTCTCAAGGACGCGCTGGTCAGGGACCGCCACACCTCCCTTAACCAACTCATCTTTCTCGCAATGGAGATCGACGAACGCAACCAGGAGAGGAAGTGTGAGAAAGCGCTGCGTCATCCCGCCCCCTCTGGTCGCTCTCCGGGCATGTTCGGTACCAACTCCTCCACCGTTCCACTCACCCTGACCATGCCTGCTCTCACCGGCGAAGAGCCCATGCAAGTGGGTAGGGCTCGCCTCACGGCTGTTGAGAAGGACCGAAGGAGGGCACTGGGATTGTGTCTCTACTGTGGAGCTAAGGACCATCTGAGGGACAACTGTCCCACTCTGCCAAAAGAGTAGGCTCACCAGCCAGGAGGGGATTTCTGGTGAGCCGTGTTACCCATTCCCCACCATCTGTCAGCCCTGCCTGGTTCGAAGTTACCCTCGCCTGGCACGGGCAGACGCTTACCATCGGTGCGCTCATTGACTCTGGGGCTGATGACAACTTTGTTGATGCGCACCTTGCCGCCTCAGCGGCTTTCCCCCTCGCCGCCCTGGAAACCCCTCTCACCGTCTCGGCCTTGGATGGACACGACCTAGGTCCCCTCACACACTGGACCGAGCCTCTGACCATGACAATTTCCGGAAATCACGTGGAGGAGATCCGGTTCTACATTCTTGAGACCCCCCGGGCTCCTCTCATTCTGGGCCGACCATGGCTGGAGCTCCATGTGCCGCATGTCAGCTACGGCCCTGGCCGCATTCTGAGCTGGAGCACGGCCTGGTACGCGCGGTGCCTCCGTGCTGCTCAGACTCCCTCCCTGTCGTCTCGGCCGCCCCCGGCTCCCCCCGACCTCTCCACCGTGCCAGAGGTTTACCACGTCCTGGGAGAGGCCTTCAGCAAGGAGCGCGCCCACACCCTTCCCCCGCACCGGCCCTACGACTGCGCCATTGAGCTCCGCCCCGGCGCCCAGCTCCCAGTCAGTCGCCTGTACAACCTCTCCCTCCCTGAGAAGGCGGCTATGGACAGCTACATCTCTGAGTGTCTGGCTGGGGGCCTCATCCGACCCACTCTCTCCCCGGTGGCGGCGGAGTTCTTCTTCGTGAAGAAGAAGGGTGGGGACCTCAGGCCATGCATTGACTACCGGGAGCTGAACGCCATCACCATCAGGAACACGTACCCTCTCCCCCTCATGAGTTCCAACTTCGAACCCCTCCTGGAGGCCACCATCTTCACGAAGTTGGACCTCCGGAACGCCTACCACCTGGTTCGAATCCGTGAGGGGGATGAGTGGAAGACCGCGTTCAAGACTCCCCGAGGCCATTACGAATACCTAGTCATGCCGTTTGGCCTCACCAACGCCCCCTCCGTGTTCCAGGCTATGATGAATGACATCCTCCGGGACATGCTGGATATCTTTGTTGTGCTCTACCTCAACGACATCCTGGTGTTCTCCAGGAGCGCTGAGGAACATGTCTAGCACGTCCGCCTTGTCATCCAGCGTCTCCTGGAGAACCGCCTCTTCATCAAGGCCGAGAAGTGCACCTTCCACACTCCCTCTGTGGAGTTCCTGGGACTTATTGTGGAAGGTGGACAAACTCGGCCTGATCCCAAGAAGATCCAGGCTGTCGTCGAGTGGAGCCAACCCACCACCCGTAAGCAGCTGCAGTCCTTCCTTGGCTTCGCCAACTTCTACCGGCGATTCATACGGGACTACAGCCGGGTGGCCGCTCCCCTCACTGCCCTCACCTCCTCTCTGCGTCCTTTTACCTGGACACCTGCAGCCAGTGCCGCCTTCACCGACCTCAAGAGGCGGTTCACCTCCGCGCCGGTCCTGCTTCATCCCGACCCCTCGAGGCCCTTCACCGTGGAGGTGGACGCTTCAGACACGGGTCTCGGCGGGGTTCTCTCACAACAGTCAGCGGCCGACCAGAAGATGCATCCCTGCGCCTTCTTCTCCCGCCGCTTCACACCTGCAGAGGAGAACTACGACATCGGCAACAGGGAGCTGCTGGCTGTTGTGGAGGCCTTCCAGGAGTGGCGGCACTGGCTAGAGGGCGCAGAGCACCCCGTCACCGTCTGGTCGGACCACAAGAACCTGACCTACCTCAGGTCGGCCAGGCGGCTGACCTCCCGTCAGGCACGCTGGGCCCTGTACCTCGGACGGTTTAATTTCCACATCACTTACCGTCCGGGGTCCAAGAACACCAAGGCTGACGCACTGTCTCGGCTTTATGCGGCAGGGGAGGATCTTACCACTCCGGACACTATTCTTCCCGCCTCCCGGGTGATCGGAGTGGTCACCATGAACGTCGAGGCAGTGGTCAGGAGGGCCCAGCGCACCCAACCCGACCCCCGGACTGGCCCGCCCAACCGGCTGTTCGTCCCGGCTGCCGTCCGGACCCGAGTACTCCAGTGGGGACATGCGAGCCGGATTGCCTGCCACCCGGGTTCCCACCGTACGCTGTCATTCCTACGCCGGCGGTTCTGGTGGCCCACCATGGCAGCGGACGTCAGAGAGTTCGTCTCCGCCTGCACCACCTGCGTCCGCAGCAAGGCATCCCACCAGCCGGCGGCTGGCCTGTTGCGACCCCTTCCTGTGCCCAGTCGTCCGTGGTCACACATCGCACTGGACTTCGTGACCGGTCTCCCTCCCTCCCGGGGAAACACCACCATCCTGACCATTGTGGACCGGTTTTCGAAGTCTGTGCGCCTCGTGGCCCTACCCAAGCTCCCCACCTCGATGGAGACGGCGGAGCTGCTGACTGAGCACGTCTTTCGGCTTTACGGTCTGCCCCAGGATGTGGTGTCTGACCGTGGACCCCAGTTCACGTCTCAGGTATGGAGGGCATTCTGTGCGGGGATTGGGGCCACGGTCAGTCTCTCTTCTGGTTACCATCCACAGACCAACGGCCAGGCGGAGAGAGCCAACCAGAGCCTGGAGTCAGCCCTCCGGTGCATGTCCTCCCTTCACACATCCTCCTGGAGTCAGGACCTGCCCTGGGTCGAGTACTCACTGAACGCCATGGTCAGCAATTCCACCGGCAAGTCACCCTTCGAGTGCTCCCTGGGGTACCAGCCACCCCTGTTCCTGCTCCAGGAGGCCGAGGCGTCGGTGCCGTCAGTCCAGGCTCATCTCCGCCGGTGCCAGAGGGTCTGGTCCACAGTGCGGTCCGCCCTGCTCCGCGCTACAGCACGCGCCTCCCGCGGTGCCAACCGGCGGCGTGTCCCGGCCCCGGTGTAACAGGTCGGTCAACGGGTTTACCTCTCCACTGCTGACCTGCCCGTCCACGTCTCCTCCAGGAAGCTGGCGTCGAGGTTCATCGGGCCCTACCCCATCGACCGGGTCATCAACCCCGCCGCTGTCCGGTTGATTCTCCCCGCCTCCCTTCGCCGGGTCCATCCGGTTTTCCATGTGTCTCGGGTCAAGCCCGTCGTCACCAGCACCCTCGTGCCACCGGCTCCCGCGCCGCCCCCTCCGCAGCTGGTGGATGGCCACCCTCAGTGGGCGGTGAGGCGGCTGCTGAAGGTCCGCCGCCAGGGCCGCGGGTTCCAATACCTGGTCGACTGGGTGGGGTATGGCCCAGAGGAACGGAGCTGGGTTCCTCGGTCCCAGATCATGACCCCTGTTCTCCTCCGCGACTTCTACCGGGCCCATCCTGATGCCCCCGGTCGGTCGCCAGGTGGCTCCCGCTTGGGGGGGGGTCCTGTTACGGCGGCACCTCCGCGCGCATTCCCCTCCGCTCCTCCGTGCTTGCCGGCTCTACCCCGCGGCGTTCGGGGTCTCCCGAATTCCCGCCTCCTGACTCCGGAGATGGGGCGCATTCGCGCTCCTCATCCCCGGAGAGTAATCCTGAGACGCCCAGCACCTCAGCACACGCACGGCGCGCGCTCCAACGCCACAGGTGAAGGCAATCGTGGTGATTAGTGAACGCGCTTACGGCTGAGTGCTGCGCACCGGGTCCCAATCATCATCATCGCCTGCCTACAAGAACCCTGGTTTTCTCCATGCTCATCGCCAGATCTTCCCATAGAATACCTGTGGCAAGTACCCTAGCCAGCTTAGCCTACGTTGTTGATTGCTGTCCGTATCTCTGTTGTGTTTTTTTTTACCTTTTCGTGTTTTCAGTTTTGCTTATCCATTTTTTTCTCGTTCCGTTTTATTTTCCCTCCAGACCCAGTGTGCAGTGCTCGGCTTGCCTGCTATCACCACCCCTGGACTGAAACACGGATTCCCTGACCCCCCTTCTGGATATGGACTTTGATTACGGATTACGGATATTGGACATTGTTTGTTGATCGCCTGACCCCTGCCTGTTTATCGTTTTTGACCTTGCCTGCTGGACTTATTCATTTATTATTAAACCGCCCTTTGGGCTTTGCATTTTTTCTCTGCCTCCTGTGTCGTGCGTTTGGGTCCAAATCCAACCCAGTCATAACAGGAATGAATACCATCTACTAGCAAACAAAACACATTCAGCTGTTATTAACCTGTTAAAACTAAGATGCCTGGATAAATTGATATATTTGACAAAAACAGGTTAATATGCAAGCCGGTTTTCATTGCTAACTCAAAGCGGGAAGAGCTGGGAACGCGCGTCTACATTTCACATAAACGTGAACCTGTTTGTGGACGTGGACAATGTTGTTGTGTTTTGCAGTTTGTAGCAGGTTATAACGTTATAGCTGCTGTCAACCTGCTACAAACAAATACACGCCGCATACCATGAGCCCCCCATACATTTCGGTAATTTAAAAGTTGTCACCATTTCGGTAATTTAAAGGTTGTCACCATTCACAAATAAAAGTATAAAATAAAATTCTGTTGAAGTTCTGTACTTTGATGTACAACAACTTCAACATGATGTCTTCAACCTGCCTTATGGTAAAACTATTAATTCTGTTCGTTTGCCTTAGCCTAATGCACCGTAATGAAACACAGGTAGGCTAAGGAAATCATTTATATATCACAGAGGTTCCAATGTAGGCTATAGTCCTTGCAATGAGAGAAACTCCGAAGCTGCACACAGCGCGCGCTCGTTTGTACACGCACGTTATTATTCTCATGTTTTTTCCCCACTTGCTCCAGCACGCATGCGCACAGCGCGCCGACTGGCTATTCTCCGTTACGTCTGTAGGCTACACTCGCGGCTCACCCCTACTAACACACGCAGGTTGCGCAAACGTTCTACATACGGCCGCTATAGGTGACGATTCATCTGCGCCACGTGCGGAAATTACGCGGCCATTTACGGAAACGCGAGATCTGCCGATTAGTAGCCGCTACGTAAGAACGTCACGTCATTCATAAGTTGCGGCCGCGTGCAAAAAACGCACGTGATCACGTGGGCAGGAACTTCCGTAATAAACTCACTTGGCTGACACTTGACGTGAGCAGCAAGTACCGTCTTCTGACTTGGCTGACACTAGATTTACAGGTATTTATATGACTTGGTCTCAGTGGCGGATACAGAAAGTGGCTGATGGGTAGGCCTGGAAAAATCTGGGTAGGCCTGAGTGAAACTCATCACCGCACGTTTTAGACCTATGTATGAGCAGCCAGATGAATGGATGGAACATAACCGGGCTCGCGATAATAACAAATGTTGCATAACCCTCGTTAGTGCACTGACAGGGATACAACCACAATTAAATAACCAATACGTCACAATTCATAACTCCCTCGCTTATCAGAGGCTTCCTAATCATAAACTTGCATGCCACAGCGGGCTGTAATCATACAAACACAAATTAAATAGCCAATAGCCTACAGTAGCCTGTCACAATTCAGAACTCCCTCGCTTACAGAGGGTGCCTGCAATCATAAACATACATGCCACGGCGGGCCAGACTAAAATATGAAACCATGGCCTACCTTATCGGTTGGTAAGGCGGAGTCGTCTGGGTTTCGAATTGAAGAAACTGATGATGTCGTCATGATCCAAGGTATCTGTTAGTTCTCTTTCAAACGACAGAAGCGTCAGGTTGTTCAAGCGTCCAGTCAACATTGATGATCTCAGGCGTGTCTTGATCCGGTTTGTTGCGGAGAAAAGTCTCTGACGGTGTAGGCCTACCAGTTAGCTCTTCAGAAGCCGGTGGCAGTGAAGGTCGCTTCGGTGGAACTTCCTCTTCAGAAGCCGGTGGCAATGAGGGTCGCTTCGGTGGAGCTTCAGCTTTTATGCTCACGTTAGCATTACACTCACGAGATGTTGAAGCTGTGGCCGTTTCTCCTTCTTCATACCCAGGGCCCGCACACATCTCACCACGATCCTCCACTCTGTCTTTGGACAAGGCCTGGTCCAAACTTTCATTCTCTTCCAGGCGTGGCTTTTTAAGAAAGCGGGTCAATGTTAGCTGTTTAGCCATCATAGCGCGCACACTGAACAACTGCCCGCCGGCGCCAATCAGGTAACGTTAACTTACGCAGTACGAAAAAGACGGTTAACGCAATGTAAACGTAAGAGAGGAAGTAGAATATTATTAGTATTAATACATACTTTTAATCATTTCCAAGACAAAACTATTCACATTCAAGGTTGTTAGTGAAAATTAAACTTGAAAAATATTTTATTTTTATTTTATTATAAAAAATATGTATTTTCATGAATCTGACTGGGTGGGCCAGCTGTCAATCTGGGCGGGTTTAGGCCCACCCAGGCCCACCCATAGATCCGCGCCTGCTTGGTCTGCAAGTCTTTTTTCCACGGTGCAGATATGGTCACTTACTTACTAAACCCTGACCACTGGCTATATTTAGCATTTGCAGTACCACTGGCTATATTTAGCATTTGCAGTACAAAAACGAATTAATGCTATATGGGGATATAGCAGCAAGCATTATGATACAAACCAATATAAGACTGAACACCATTAACAGTTTAGAACATTTTATTAGACAAAGTACATTGCAAAACAAATTAAAAGTATACATATTTACAAGCATGAGGTTTACGGTCTGTCACATTACGCATAGCCAGAAAAGCAAAAAAAAGTATGTACAAGCACTAGCAACCCATTATCTGACAATTGCAAAAGTTCTAAAAACAAAAATGAAACAAAGTGCGCATTCTGTGGCAGGCAGACCGGGAACAGACCGTTGTATCCCACAAAAAAAAAAGGTTAAAATTTACAAAAACTATTTACAAAAAAGGCATCCATCCTGGCAGGCTGGAAAGGCAGGTTTAGGGAGACGGGCTGGGCTGGAGGTCACCCACATCTGAATCAAGGGTCTGGGCTGAAGAGGTCATCCTCATCTGAATACTCCACTGTGGTCAGGGCTGGAGCTGCGGTCAGGGGCTGGGCTGGGGAGGTCAGCTGGGCTGGAGCAGATGCCTAAGGACATAATGAAATGGCTGTAAAAGCAAGTCGCATACGTTCATTGGAAGCGTGCCATGTCACTGGATACGAGAAAATTAACTGCCTGACATCACATACTTTTTTGCATCGAGCAGGGGCATGTTTCAGCGTCTCCTGCAGCTGGGCAGACACCTCCGTCACAGTGGTACTTGGCTTACAGGCCATAACTGCACCTTTTAACCAAAAAGGGAATGGTTTCAATGCACATGGCATGAAGCAAAGACAATGTATTATTTTGCGAAAATATGAACAGTCCCTTACGTAATATGACATTGTAGAAGGTCATATTCTTCAGAGGCTTCTTCCCCCTCTTCCCATGGACGCTGTAGACACACCACACTCTGTGTATCGCAATGGCTGACAGCACCCGCCGGACCACATCTGGCAGATCTTTGCCACCAATGGAACTCAGATATCGTGTCTGCAAAACATAAAGACAATCATTTACTTTAACATTTCCTTAACACTTCCCTGCAAAAATAATGAACAAAGTTCTGCCCTGAAGTTACTCACCATCTTCCTTTGATATTCCTTGTCCTTCAGCTGCTCCTCCAAGACCAGCAGCTCCTCCTCCGTTTTAGCAGGGTGCAGGTCATCCAGTACTGCTCCCGATAGCTGTCTGCAGACTCGCCGGACAGTCTCTGCTCCAGCCTCTGCTCCAGCCTCATCATTGTCTGTGCCATCTCCCTCAGACTCTGCATGACGCTGGAGAACTGCTGACACATCATCCTCTGGAAGTCTGGATATTAAACACAGATGTGGCTATAAGTAATTGTACGGTCCCATTGGGGGGAACAAGTAACTGCACATGATTCACATCGGGGGGAACAAGGAACAAGGCACGCTACCTGTTTTGCCCGCTTCCCAGGGACCAGTAAACTCTGTTCGGGCAAGAGGAATGCCTCATGCAGAGACCCAATAACACTCTCAAGTCCACTCAAGCCTCCTTACAATCCGTCCAAGTTATTTCCTTGATATCTGACATGACTACAAGACCCAGATGCAGGGCCGCCTCTAGGCTTTGTGGGGGCCCAGTAAAATTTATCATGGGGTCTCCCAAGACTACTCTCTACTTTTAAAACATGTGAAGGACAGTAGATCAACAGAGCTACTAAAGGAGGTGTCACACACACACACACACACACACACACACACACACATACACACCTGAGTCCTGAGGAAGCTCTTGTAGACGTTGCGAGTGAACATGGATGCGGAGGACAGCAGGATGGAGTCCATGGAGGACATGACGGCGGCCGCCACCGCCCCGATGCCGATCACGGACACCCAGTGGGGCGTGAGGTGATGCAGCACCAGGCGCAGGACCTTCCCAGCCTGCCCCCGCTCAAACGGAGAGGGCAGACCGTACAATTTCTGGTTCCAATCTGGGGGTGGGGGTGGGGTGGAGGGGGGGGTGGATTGAGTGAGAGAGGGTAAATGGGTGCATGTGGGTGTGTTGGTAGTTAGCTAGGAATTATTCAGCCGGTTAGTTAGTTAGTTGTCTGTTTGTTAACTAGTCAGTTAGTTAGTTAGTTAGTTAGTTAGTTAGTTAGTTAGTTCGTTAGTTTAGTTAGCTAGTTAGCCAGTTTGTCTCAGTGTTGTTTTGTTCTGGTCTGTTTGCTGTCTGTCTGTCTTGTCTCTTTCTATGACTATGTATAGCGTCCTTGGGTCTTGTGAAAGGCATTATATAAATTTTATTTATTATTATTATTATTGATAATAATATTAATTCAGGATTACCTGTCAAATATAATCAGAATTTGTTTTTATTGCAATGCATTTTTTCAACATACAAAACATGTATTAGGACTTTGCTTTCGGTCGTGGTGCATAACATGGAGACAACATCGGACAGGGTGCAGGGACGAGACAGGACAGAGCAAAGACGGGACAGTGCAAAGAGGAAGCAACTATATACAAAAAATAGTGCGGTCAGTGCATATACAGTGAGTTTGTGTCAGCGTGTGTGAGTGTGAGTGTGTATGGTGTGTGCGGTGTGATGTGTGAGTGTGGTGCGTCCTGTACAGTACATTCAGGGGTCATAACCATATCTAACCATATCTAACCATAAGGAGCAGCTCATCTGTCCATTTCCCAGCATCCTCAAGCTTCAGTTCGCCCAACCAGTGGGCCTGCAGCGATTGGTTGTAAATAGTCGAGAGTGTGACATCAGAGGATGTTGGGTTGAGAAACAGGAATGGAACGCAGAGCCACTGAAAAACAAAGCCACACAACCTCACACATCTGGACTTCAAACTCTGTAACAGACACAGACATAGATGAAGGGTTGATTAACAGTGTTAACTATACTCTTAAACAAAAAGGTTCAAAAACGTTATTTGGGTCGATTATTTATCCTCTTTAATAATACCAATTGGTATTTTATTTGTAATATATTTTGCAATATTCTTCTGTTGTGGCTGCGTATGGATCTTCCACATGCTACTGAGGTCACTGACAGTGTAAAATGAATGAAGTGTAAAAATGGCCAATATCTGTTGTTTTTTCCTTATTACTGTGGGAGAGTCCAATCCTCCAATCCACCAAGCAACTCAAAACAAGAGTGAATACCAACAGAAGAATATTGCAGGGGATTCTGGCACATTTTTTGGGCACTACTCTACCCACACATTTAGCCGTGTTGCTCATTCCAAGAATGCATGATCCTTACAAGTTGTACCTCACTGTAAAGGTGACTAATCATGCTTTCCAATGATATATAATAATAATGCCAATTGGTAATACTAAAGGGGAGAAATAATAGACCGAAATAATGTTTCTGAACTTTTTGTTACGGCTCGCATGCCCTCGCCTCCACAACCGCCTCCCTCTCTCCCCTCTGGGCCCGCTGCGCGCTCGGGGCGTCCTACGCGCTCTACCGCACGTCACCTCGGCCCAGGCATGCGACGCTCTGGCTCTCCGGAGTTTCCCCTCACTACGGGGCGTTCCCCGTCTCCGGCCAGCTCCTCGGACTCGGCAGTCTCCTCCCACTCCGGTGACGTCGAGTCGGATCCCGACATGCCCAGCACATCGGCCCGTGCGCAACACCAAGAACGGCGCGCTCGTCTCCGACGATGACGCGGGCGCGGCTCTGCTCACCGGTTTCCTATTCATCATCACCACACCTGTCCCTCGTTCTGCAATCACCTTCAACCCCTACAAGAACCTGGTCTACTCTCCACTCATCGCCAGATCTTACAATAACCTTTATGTGGTAAAGTATAGCCTAGCCTACGATTTACTTACCTGTATTTTGTAGTGTTTTTTCTCGTTCCCTGTTCGTGATTACTATCACTCACCCTGCCTCTCCTCCTCGTCTCTCCAGTATCCCGGACCCCCTCTGCTGAGGTTTTACCAGCTAGCAGAGCCCTCGCCCTGCTCCACCTCCGGATCCCTCCGGCTCCCTTGAGCCAAGAACATTTTTATTATTTAGTGGCAGCTTGGTGGCTCCTATTTTTTCTCTCCCATTATATTTTTGTGGCATCCCTTTTTGTGGCTCCCCCTTTGTGTTACCTTATTAAATCGCCCCTCCGGGCTTAACCGTTCCTTGCCTCTTCCATTCCTGTTGCGCCTGGGTCCCACACCGAACCATCACACTTTTTTTGAGGAGTAGCCTAAATAAGTGCATAATAAAGGATTTAGGATTTCTCCCCTTTAATAATACAAAATGATCTTGAATCAATCTTTTTAATATAATTTTATTTACAAATAGCAATACCTTTCAGGCTTCATCAACTTGTCAACACTGTCAGCAGACGGGGAAGAACTGCTGGCAGTGACGATGTCCCCAGCAGTAGAAAATGAAATAAAAACGAATAGCCTACTTAAAAATATGTTTTTGAATCGCTTATTTAAAACGAATTAAATGCAATAAAAATGTTAACTAAATAAATAAATCTTTACAAAAAAATAAATCTGCCTTTTTTCCCACAGAGATATAGACTGTGTGCAAACGTGCGTGTACAAACGAGCGCGCGCTGTGTGCAGCTTCGGAGTTTCTCTCATTGCAAGGACTATAGCCTACATTGAAACCTCTGTGATATATAAATGATTTCCTTAGCCTACCTGTGTTTCATTACGGTGCATTAGGCTAAGGCAAACGAACAGAATTAATAGTTTTACCTATAATTAGGTTGAAGACATCATGTTGACGTTGTTGTACATCAAAGTACAGAACTTCAACAGAATTTTATTTTATACTTTTATTTGTGAATGGTGACAACTTTTAAATTACCGAAATGGTGACAACTTTTAAATTACCGAAATGTATGGGGGGCTCATGGTATGCGGCGTGTATTTGTTTGTAGCAGGTTGACAGCAGCGTGTTGCCGTGACAGCAGCGTGATGCCTTTTGAGGCCCAAACTCCCCTGAAGATTCACAGGCTTAAGAGGCGCTGCATCGTCCCCCCTCCTCCCTGCCCTCCTCCTGATGACTTTTGGTCTTGAGGATCGAGGACGTGTCCATAGCAACCTGCTGTTATCGCTAAGACATCCGGCATACACATACACACACACACACACACACACACACACACATGGACTGAACTCACGGACACACACACACAAACCACACCACACGCACCCACCCCTTCCCCAGCCCTACCCCACCCCACCCCCTCCTTTCGCACCCTCCCACCCCCCTCTCTCATTACAGTACAGTGCTGTCAGGTTATTGGCCGCGCCGATTGGCTGCATGTCGAGGCTGGCTGCCTGTATGGTAATTCCCTCCCCCCTCCCCTCCCCTGGTAACTGTAACTGCCTCATTTTGTAACTGCCTTGTAATGTATTTTTTATGTCGAAATTGCCTTGTATTTTGTATGAATTGTATTTTGTATGTCGCTCTTTCTTCCCTTTTTATGTGTTATTTGTATTGTAAAGCGCTTTGTGCATTCGTGCTGTGAAAGGCGCTATATAAATAAAACTTACTTACTTACTTACTACTTACTTTTGAGAGAAACGCATGCATCATCGCCGCATTCTGAATCATGTAAGCTACTTAAGTATTTACTGTGAATGTACATTTTGTAGTAGGATGTTGTCATTGCTGTTTCTCTGATAGTAGCCTATGTCTTCTTTGTAGCAGGTTGCTGACTGACAGCAGCTAGTGGTGGCCTTAGAGAAATGCATGCATCGCACTCTTGTGGTAGGCTACGTGCCTGGATCATGTAGGCCCTACTTATATTTTTACTGTGAATGTATATTTTTGTAGCAGGATGTCATTTCTGTTTCTCTGATACTATGTGTCTTGTGTTTTATAGGATGGGTCTGTCACTGTTTCCTCTAGTGATTAATTCTGTAAACAGCTAGCCTACTTAGACACAGCACTTTACCCTTCCTGCTA
Source organism: Borostomias antarcticus (assembly GCF_949987555.1). Taxonomy (NCBI): domain Eukaryota; kingdom Metazoa; phylum Chordata; class Actinopteri; order Stomiiformes; family Stomiidae; genus Borostomias; species Borostomias antarcticus. Next base: position 14,174,055 of record NC_140234.1, read on the forward strand.
CTGAGAGAGAATACTTTTCTATAAGTCCCTTTATCTATGGTCAATAAACTTTTGTATAAAATATAATATTATCTCAGTGCCTCTTTAATGAGGAGAAGCTAAACATACTGGGTATCACAATATCCTGACAGGACCAGCACAGAGTGGAGGGACAGGAGAGGAGAGGATAGAGGTTGTTGAGGAGAGCAGGAGAAGAGAGAGGAGAAGGAAGGGGACAGGAGAGAGTGAAGATGAGATATTAGAAAGAGTCTGATGATTTAGACGGTATGAGTATGCAGTTAAGCATCAATGGGCATCAAACATTTTTATGAAATAAAACATTCTATCATTCTCACCTCATAACTCAAAATTAAAGAAAGCATATTTCATGTAGGCTAAACATGCTGTTTCAGTATACTTTTCAGTATTTGTTTCACAATTTTGTTATTTTCATTCTTTAAAAGTCACCGGAATACAGGAAACCGTCTCTGAAACATTTTTTCTGGGGGAGGACACCCGCTTTACAGCACCACCATAGAGATCAATTCCACAGGAACACTGAGTAGTACTACCCAGATCCTTCCTCTCAACCACCTATTGTATTTGTATTGTGCTGCTCTTGCACTTTGACATTAGCACTAGTCTAGATTACACTTCACTTTAGGAAGGAGATTCAGTTGTGAATTCTGGCAAGTAGTTGTAATAACTACCTACATTAAATGCAACTGTTGTAAGTCACTTTCTATAAAGGTTTCTGCTAAATGACAAATGTTTAATAAAGGTTTTTTGCATTGCAAATTGTTCCATTCCTCCTGTCTTAACACTGAAATATGGAGAGGTTGAATAGCATGATAGGCCTGTTTTATGCATAAACAAACAATACTCAACAGCTGTTATTTGTTAAATATTACTAGATAGTGAACCGTGGAGGGAGGAAGGATATGAAAATTCAGCCCCATGACCTCCGGCCTACTTTCTAACTTCATAGATAATTTGTCCGCCAGAGGGCGAGAGCTCTTTAATTTAATCGAAAAACACTATGGCGGAACTAAGAACTAGGGAACTATATTTCCGCGGTCTAGTTTTACCTGGGACATACCCGGAAGTCGCAAGCCAGCTTAATTTGGTAAGGCTCAGGAATGAGTAAGAAGTATCTTGATTGCACATCTCACGTTTTAATATAGGCGTAACGTTTGTGAGAGTGTTGTGATGTGTGGTTGTTGTAACTCCAATGTGATGTCTGGCGAGATAGCGTTAGCTATAGCTTAGCTAACTGTTAATTCTGTTTATTCATTTTGTGTTAACTTGGTGCCAATATCAATACATCTGTAAACTGTCATCACGCGATTGTGACAATCATGATCAATTGTGTGTGTTTGCAGAAATCATGAGAATTCCGGTAACTGTGATCCGATTGCCGAGGGGACCGGACCAGAACAGCCGCGGGTTCGACCCCAGCTCGCCCCGGTTCATCGCCCTCTGCCCCACCACCATCTCCGCCTCGACCGAGTCTGAGACGGACGCCGCACATATCCAACAAGAGCAACGTATGCGGTCCGAGATGAGAGAGAACTTTCTGAGAACCCTCATAGCCATGACCAACAGACCGGTGCAGTTCCACATGTACGAGAGAGTGAAGGTTGAGGCCAAGTTCAGAGCCTCGGACATCGATGTCCTAAACTTCCAGGTTTCGGATCTGCAGACGCCAATCGGGGTGCAGAAAGAAGCCTTATTGAGATGCCAAGACGTTATCTCCTACTCCTTTGATGTTTGACCATGGTGCTGTGCCGCTTGGGCCCCGTAAAAACGAACTGCAATATCCAAATGTTATTAGTTATAATGTCTATTTTACTTATTCTACGTTTGGATGATCATCTCCGTCTTTTGTTGCAGTTATTTAGTTATGGGAGGAGGTCTTGCTGAAAATGTTGGTCATAGTTGACTTAACTATTGTTTTATTTCTTCTCAACAAGTTTGCCATGGACATAATGTGTTTCCTCAGTAGACTATTCTCCCTCTTGACACTGGACACGTTTGTATAACCAGTTTGAAAATTGAGGTCCAAACATCCCACACAATTAATCAAGCTGCCACTAGAGGTCACTGTAAGCACTGTTTTTGAAAGACAGAAGTCAGGACCACTGCCTGTCCGTCAGATATCTTATGTTGTTTTGCTGTTATAAAGTCCTCTCTAGATAGGCTGTAAAGATATGTTTAGCACTGGACCTCATTGGTCAATTACGACATAGGTCTTGGAATGTGAATGTGCACTTAGAATTATTTGGTTTTGGTTTTGAATAAACATTTGTTTCTTGCTTAAATTGGGTGATATGTTTCATTTATTCATTTCCTAGTCAGTGACTATGGCTGCTGCCATCCAGGCTAGCACTACAGACGTGTTGCTCTACCTGACCCTGTGACGTGTTGCTCTTCCCCTCACCCTAACCTGGGTCCGTATCCTTTTCCTACCCCCACCCTACCCCAACCCCTGCCTCTATCTGGACCCAGGCACACTCACGCGCACACGACATACACCAGTGTTTGCCATGTCTCTCCTATGATGTTTTTAGCCCTTTTTGCGCTGAAAATGTAATTTATTGCTCTATAAATGTTCTTAGCTGTTAGACAAATATACGTCAGGAGCTTGCTCGATCGTCTCATTGAGAGGGGTAGGACCTATGCCCACCTCCCTTGTGCTCTGTAAAGCGCATTGTGTTGCCTCTGTATGAAATGCGCTATACAAATAAAGTTTTGTTTGATTGATTGACCACATAGTTTGACTCAGCTTAAATGCTTGAGCTCAGACGCATTACAGACATGATGCTGCGTGAGACTCCATCTCTCCACTAAGCCCTTCCACTTGTACCTGTTAGAAGTGTGCAAACAGTGATCAAACCTCTTACCTAGACTAAGAGCAGGATAATGGTGGTTTTCCAGCTAAACTCATAACATCCTAGTGCTGAGCGAGCAACTGAGTGTGACTCCAGTTTAGTTCTCAAGTGGCTGGGATGAATCAGTCTTCATAAGTACACAAGGCTTTTAGGGATTCGTCATCATTATGCAACACACTTATCATGGGCGATGCGGCATCCGTGATTTTTAATCTTCCTAAAAGGTGCGTTTGTGTGTTCTCAATAAATCATTTTATTGGGATGCCATTAGGCAGAGGAAGCGTGTGTTTGAGTGGGGAGGAGGAGGGGCTTCTGTTGTACCTGAATGATCCTGACTGTTTTGTTGAGGTGGAGACAGTCATCAATGGGAGTGTGACTCATTCTGGCCGCACACACATACACACACACTCATCAGAGGAGCAGTGAAATCCTATGACGTCATCAGCCTCTGATTTAATCAGGAAGTCCTCAAGGACGACCAATGTTAATTTCATATTTGTCCCTGGGCAAGCGTGATTGGACAGTTTGTGGCAGCATCAGCAGCGCTCACACACACTCCCTCAAACACACACACACACACACACTCCCTCAAACACACACACATACACACACACTCCCTTACTGTGAGCATGTCCTCCCGAAAGCTGGATGATGAAATGTAGAAGTGGACTGAATGTTAATTTGGTTGCAGTGATATATTGTATCAGTCTTGCTGGTAGATGATCTTGCTGTGTTGTGTAGGAGCAGTGTCCGTATATATGTATGTGTGTGTGTGTGTGTGTGTGTGTGTGTGTGTGTGTGTGTGTGTGTGTGTGTTTGGAGGTATGAAAGATGACTTACTGAGGGTCCTCGGGTTTGTCTGTGCAGAGGCTTTTCATGTTGTCTGCTTCTTTTGTAGTGAGCATACATACTGTAGCATAGGGGGCACACTGTCTCTCAATGTTATCTACTCACACTGGCACTCCTTCCTGGCAGTCTGCTTCTCCCTGATTCCAGTGGAAAAACATCCTTCTGTGTGTGTGTGTGTGTGTGTGTTCATGTGTGTGTGTGTGTGTGTGTGTGTGTGTGTGTGTGTGTGCATGTGTGTGCATTTGTGTGTGCGTGTGTGTCACGATGGTACAAGGAATCGGCCCCGTCTAACGCCACGGGCCGACAGGAAGCACATTCCGCTCCTTCCTGTTTGTGGCCCTCTCTCACTTCCTGTCAAGTGTCTGTGATAACTTACAAAAATACATGGCCACATCCACCTTATCACACCCTGCCCCTGCCCAAACCTCCTCCCATTAAAACCGCAGGCCTGCCACCTCTAGGGAATGGATGATCACTTGTTGTCCTCTTTCTCATCTGGTGCTCTTTGCTACTGCCGAGCCTAAGGAATTGGCCCACAAATCAGGCCTAAATAATCATTCACCTCTATAAATTAGCTTGAATACCATTGAAGAGCATTACCCCCTATGGGCCAGCAAAAGCTGAGGCAGACAGAAGAACACTGTCCTTGAGGTGTGCCTGGTTTTGCTTTTCCCAGTACAATGAAACCAGCGAGCCAGTCCCAAAAGTCCAATCTCTTAGGTAAATCAAATGCACCTCCAGCACCTTCAAGTTCTTTCGATGTGACCCAAGTCTGGATCCTCCGCGGGCCTACACCGACCGTGTTGCTGAGTCCAGGAGTCAGTGGGCAGTCAGAAAGAGGAACTCTTACAGCTGATTGGAGAGCCGGGAGAGGAATTCTCACAGCCGATTGGAGAGTCTATGGAAGCTCCAGTTCCCTTCGCCGGGCTGTTGCGCAACCCTTTCAACAGCTGACTCGTCAACACCAGACAGTCGCACGGGAAACTGTGTTCGATGGATGGAACAATTACAGTACATGAACAAGACTGTGTATTATATAGGTACTATATAGGTATACAATATCCTCCATGAGAGTTTTTGAAGAACCGATTCAAAACAGCACACAAACACACATCACTAGCAATACACACAAGCCTCAATAGAATTCTGACTGTACAATTTGTGTGTAGGTGGTCAGGTGCTATAGATAGACAGACACACAGACAGACACACCGACAGGAAGACAGACAGATAGACAGGCAGACAGACAGACAGACAGACAGGAAGACAGACAGACAGACAATAAGTCAGACAGACAGACAGACAGACAGACAGACAGACAGACAGACAGACAGACAGGAAGACAGACAGACAGACAGACAGACAGACAGACAGACAGACAGACAGACAGATAGACAGACAGACAGACAGACAGGAAGACAGACAGACAGATAGACAGACAGACAGGAAGACAGACAGACAGACAGACTGCCTCCCATGCCCCAGGTTTGTTTGACGGCCCGTGGGGGGAATGTTGTTGGAGGGGCTCCAGTGATTGTGAGCTCAAGGCGCCCGGCATAGCAGGCTGACTTCCGTGACTCGAGTGGCCAGGGAGATTAAGATGTGGGCAGGGGAGCGTGCCGGCGGAGAGCCCCTGGACAGCAACGGTCTGGACCTCAAACCCAAATCACAACACATGCATTAGAATAAGGGGCCTAAGGCTTAGCTCAGTTCCATGTTTCTTTATAGTACGACAGGGCTTGCAATGTATTTAGTTAGTTTACTTTAAATAGTATTTTGTGCAATTTGCTTAGCCTGTATGCGCTCGCACTGATGTAAATATACAGTAGACATTAAAAGCTCATCTGTTAATCAGCCATTGTACTGATATTCGCTTATCTTTCAAACAAGATTTTATAGGTGACATCCAGTTTCACTGGTTGGTACCACCCAACACCAAGGTCACATGACTCAGCCTTCCCACTGACCTACAGTAGGTGTTGGGGAGGGGGATATCAGGATTTGGGACTAAGGGGAGGGGGGGGCATGTTTATAGTCTAGACAGGAAACCATGTGAGGAATGGCAGGCGGTGTTGGTGGTGGTGGGGGTGGGGGTTCTAATTAGCGAGAGATTAAAGATATCTTCGTTTATCTACATCAAAGTCCAGAGGGCTCCTCCCTCTCCCTCTGGGCCAAACACAGGAAGATGCTGCTAATGGCTGTCTGTGATGTTCATGACCCACCCACACAGATCCTAGCCACTGATTGGATGGCCTCGTTGGCTGTGATGTCATCACCATCAGCCAGTCAGTAAGGGGCAGGTGAGTAGGCCCGAGCTGCCATGCCGTAACTTACCCCCACAGAAACATGCCTAACTTTCCCCACGTATCTAAACATTGCATTAAATTAAGACAGGAGCATTATTGCAATGTATGGCTGCTTGTCTTCTTCAACTTCCTCCACAGTAACAGTTGGAAGGTATAAGTCCACAAATATTCTCTGAGACACACAAAGCCTTGGGATTGTACAGGGCAGAGAGGTAAGGTTTAAGTTTTATTTAGAGGGAAAGAGAGTCAGCTAGCCAGTCAACCAACCACCCAGCCAGCTAGCCAGCCAGTCAGAGCAGCAGGTAAAGCAGTCAGTCAGCCAGCCAGTCAATCAGAGCAGCAGGTAAAGCAGTCAGTCAGCCAGCCAGCCAATCAGAGCAGCAGGTAAAGCAGTCAGTCAGCCAGCCAGCCAGCCAGTCAGAGCAGCAGGTAAAGCAGTCAGTCAGCCAGCCAGCCAATCAGAGCAGCAGGTAAAGCAGTCAGTCAGCCAGCCAGCCAGTCAGAGCAGCAGGTAAAGCAGTCAGAACCAGGCCTGGTTGGATCCCACAGCCATGATCCTTTAATTAGACAAAAACAGGAAGTCGATAGCCAATATCTGAGAGGCAGTTTCCTGCTGGACCTCACTCTGGGCATGGACCCAAGCCTGACCCTGGCTGTGCCCGCCTAAAAAGTGTTATTTTTTTCATGTTATGTCAAATAACATTCCTCAGCGATGAGTAGGAATGCTGTAGGAATTCTCCAGTGGCCTGAAATGACTACCTCAGCCTACAGTAATGTAGGTGTGAGGGAGGGGAGGTACACACTCTTGCGAAAATCATTAACGGTTCCTCAGTCGTCCCTGTGGGAAATCCCTCTGTAAAGCCTTTTAGTAACTTAAGAATCTTTCAAGAAAACTTTGAAAACTGAAACTTAAAACTTTGAATGTGAAACTTTGAACTATGGTTCAAGGTAGAAATGTTAATTGAACAAAGGCTCTAGCTAAAACTAGCTAGCTAGCTAAAACTAGAACCCATCGACGGTTCTACCAAGAATGAAGGAACACCCCATAGAAGATCCCTTTTGGGACCCTCTGGCGGAGTGGAGGTCAGTCTGCAGGGGAAGAGACCCAGGCCGGCCGGAGAGAAGGGCAGCTCTGGTGGTTCAGCTGCTTAATCAGCCTGCTGGATCACATTCCTTTCTGACCAGCGCTGTTCTTCCTGTGGTCATTAAGTGTCTGTCTGCGACGGCCACGATCTTCAGACACTTCCCACAAGAACGGAGAAGAGGAGGAGGAGGAGGATTCCCAGCACTTAGGGCCCTCTCCTTCCCTCCCTTCATCCTGTCCTCCCCTCTCCCCCTCTCCCTCTCTCCCTCCACCCTCATCTCTCCTGCCCTCCTCCTCTCCTCTTTTTTTCTCTCTCTCTCTCTCTCTCTCTCTCTCTCTCTCTCTCTCTCTCTCTCGTTCTTTCATATCATCAAAAGAGTGTTTTTTCCCGGGTGGGCTCGGACGCAGGCCTAATTGCTTATAATTAAACTTGCAAAGGCACTCCCCCCCCCCCCCCTACACACACACTCACACTCCCCCACCCTGTCCATCCCCTCGCCTGCAATCTCCATCCATCCTCTTCCCCTCCCTCCTTCCCTTCTACCATCCCTCTCTCCTTCTCTTCTTGTCTTATACCTTGTGCCTCTCTCTCTCTTTCTCACTGCTCTCCCTCCTTATATGAGTTGATTTACTAGTGTCAGGGACAAGGACATCTGCCCATTAGCCAGAGTTACTGACGTACATACCCCCCCCCCCCCTTTCTCCTCCTCCTCCTCCTCCTCCTTCTCTTTCAAATTGGGGTCAGCACCCTTCATCACGCCGGCTGGTGAATCATCAGCGGACGGGGAGGGGGGGGGGGGGGGGGGGGGTCTGTTGTGGATACTTCCGTCCGCCTTCCCAAATGACCAGGGTAACCTGACATTGTCTGCTCTCTACTGTCACATCACTCTGTCTCTGAGGGAGGGAGAGAGAGGGAGAGAGAGAGAGGGAGAGAGAGAGGGAGAGAGAGAGGGAGAGAGAGAGAGAGGTGAGGGGGGGAGAGAGGGAGGTGGGAAAAGGAGGGAGAGGGAGAGACAAACAGGGAGAGGGGAGAGAGAAAGAGGAGAGAGGATGGAGAGGTGTTACGGAGGGGGTGAGGAGTAACGAGGGGGGAGGAGTGACGAGATGGTGAAGGGCGGGATGTGAAAGTACAGGGTGATTAAAAACTTAATTAAACCACTTCACACTCATCAAAGAATCATTATGATATTGCTTATGTGGAGAGGAAGAGAGAGAGAGAGAGAAAGAGAGAGACAGGGAGAGTTAGAAAGAGAGAGCGGTAGGAGAGGTAGATGGGAAAAATAGGGTGAACTACTTCAACTCACTCCTTCGTTCAGATGTTGATCATATTATGCCTCTATTGTACTTAGGCTGTGTCTTTAGGTCTCCTCTGTGAGTGTGTCTCTCTCAGGGATGGAGGCACTCTGGTCTGGTCTGTCTAGTGAGAAGAAGTCCCCCCCCCCCACCCCTCACACACACACACACACACACGTCAATGTCTGAGGCACGAAAGTGGCAATGTGTGTGTGTGTGTGTGTGTGTGTGTGTGTGTGTGTGTGTGTGTGTGTGTGTGTGTGTGTGTGGCGGGGGTCAATGCTGGCTGGGTCCCAGAATACGTCTCCCTGAGCGGGGCTTATTCACTGATGCGATCTGGGAGCATGAATCTGGGCAAACACTCAGTCTGGATAACACTGAGAGGAGAGGGTATCTCCCTCCACCCGCCCCCCCTCTCCCCTCACTGTCTGTATAGCAGAGGTTGTTTGGAACTAGGCTTATGTGATGAGTAGACCTGCCTGCCTTTTAAAAGGGTCAAATATCTTCCCTCAGATCTCATGGAATTCCTCTTTGGTCTAGCAGTGGCTGTTTGGCTTCCCATGCGATAGGTCATTGGTTTGAATCCCACCTGGGACATCTGGAGATACTGTATGTTCCTCCCACACAGCTGCACCGATCCGGCAGAAAAGAACCTTCTCGAGAGTGGGGTCATGAACCCCTGACCTTTAGATAAGGCTTGAGTGTATGCATGTGTGCATGTGTCTGTGTGTGTGCCTGTCTGTGTGTGTGTGTGTGTGTATGTGTGTGCATGCATGTGCGTGTGTGTGTGTGCATGCATGTGTGTGTGCATGCGTGTGTGTGTGTGTGTGTGTGTATGTGACACTGCGGGCCACACCTGGACACATCTGAGAGGGAGCCCAGCTCACCTGTGACTCCTACACATCTGGAGCTCTGACGAGTCAAGTGATACATACAGTAAATAACACTTGCACACACACACACACAAACACACACACACACAGACACACACACACACAGACACACACACACACACACACACACACACACAGACACACACACACATGCACACACAGCTTATAACCAGCCCATCCTCCCTGCTCTTGAGTTGTGTGCTCAGTGTTTTTTATTTTATGTATCAGAAGACGGTTGTGTTTTATCTTGCCGTCCATACGATCAGCTGCAATGACATGAGGGCAGGTTTACAGCCCAGAGGTTAACCCACTGACACTGCAGGGAGAGAGAGAGAGAGAGAGAGAGATAGAGAGAGAGAGAGAGAGAGAGAGAGAGAGGCTCCCCAATCCAAGGGCTAGAGGAACAGGAGTGGTCCTCTGTGTCGCTCTCTCTCTCTCTCTCTCTCTCTCTCTCTAACTCCCATTATCTCTCGAACACTTTTTTTCTCTCTCAAGCCTTTTTTCCCCCAGCCTAAATCCTGCATCCTTTCCCATCCCTCCATCCCCTCTTCTAAACCACCTGTTTTCTCCCCTCCTCTCCTCTGCTCTGCTCCCCTTCCCTCCTCCCTCTCCTCTGCCCATACTTCTCATTCTCTCTCTCCATATTTGTTGTCTCAACTAACTGTTTATTCACCCATACCCCCCTCCCCCATCCGTGTTCTATTCTGTAAACTATTTACACACAACCCAAGTGGTTGTCATGACAATGGGCCCCAATTTGGGGGCGAGCTGCAGGTGTTCAGAAGAAGCTTCTGGATTCTGGATTCCTTTTGGGTTTCTGGGTTTGTATTTATTTTTTTCAGGTGGCTGGTCACCCTGACTGGTCTGTGTCAACACAGAGGACAAGCTTCCTGTTATACAACACACACACACACATGCATGCAAAAGCGAGCGTACACACACACATACAGTACACACACACATGGAGATACACATACACACACTCACACACACAAACTCTCTACTTTAAGTGTACGTACGGTACTCATGAACACATCCACACAATCACAAACACATTGCATGCACTGATTTAGAGTGTACACACAGAAATATACAAATACACACACAGTGGATTGTTCACATTATGAAGTGGAGACAGACTCAGCCATACAAACACCCCAAGTCTCAGCCATGCCTGCCCATCTGCCTGTTAAAGACAGTTATTTTAAATGTTTGTGTGCTTGATGTTACCACCACAGATAGACACACAGTGAGATTCCTCTGACTACTGGAATGGCTGGCCAGTTGGCTGGTTTGCTTGTTGGCTAACTGGCTGGCTAACTGGTTGGCTGGTTGTCTGGCTAGTTGACTGGCTGGTTGGTTGTCTGGCTAGTTGACTGGCTGATTGGTTGGCTGGCTTGCTGGTTGGCTGGCTGGTTGGTTGTTTTGTTGGCTGGCTTGCTGGTTGGTCGGTTTGCTGGCTGGCTGATTGACTGGTTGGTTGGCAGGCTGGCTGGCTGATTGGTTGGTTGGTTGTTTGGTTGGTTGGTTGGCCTGCTAACTGGTTGGTTGGCAGTCTGGCTTGATGTTTGGCTGGCTGGTTGGATGGCAAGCTGGCTGGTTGGTTGGTTGGTTGCTTGGTTGGCTGGTTGGTTGGTTGGTTGGTTGGCTAGTTGGTTGGTTGGTTGTTTGGTTGGTTGGTTGGTTGGCTGGTTGTTTGGCTAATTAGTTGGTTGGTTGGTTGGCTGGTTGGTTGGCTGGTTGGTTGGTTGGCTGGTTGTTTGGCTAATTAGTTGGTTGGTTGGTTGGTTGGCTGGTTGGTTGGTTGGTTGGCTGGTTGGTTGGCTGGCTTGCTAGCTGGTTGATTGGTTGGTTGGCTGTCTGGCTTGCTGTTTGGTTGGCTGTTTGGTTGGCAAGCTGGTTGATGGGTTGGTTGTTTGGTTGGCTGGCTGGCTAGTTGGTTGGCTGGTTGGATGGCTGACTGGTTGGTTGGTTTGTTGGTTGGTTGGCTGTCTGGCTTGCTGTTTGGCTGGCTGGTTGGTTGGCAAGCTGGCTGATTGGTTAGTTGCTTGTTTGGCTGGCTGGCTAGATGGTTGGCTGGTTGGATGGCTGATTGGTTGGTTGGTAGGTTGGTTTTTTGGTTGGTTGGTAGGTTTGGTTGGTTGGCTGTCTGGCTTGCTGTTTGGCTGGCTGGTTGGTTGGCAAGCTGACTGATTGGTTGGTTGGTTGTTTGGTTGGGTGGTTGGTTGGTTTGTTGGTTGGTTGGTTGGTTGGTTGTTTTTTTGCTTGGTAGGTTTGTTGCTTGGTTGGTTTGTTGGTTGGCTGGTTGGTTGGTTGGTTGGTTGGTTGGTTAGTTGGCTGGCTGGCTGGCTGGTTGGTTGGTTGATTGGTTGGATGGATGCCTGGTTGGTTGGCTGATTGGTTGGTTGGTTGGCTGGCTGGTTAGTTGGCTGGCTGGTTTGATAGTCAGTTGGTTGTTTGGTTGGTTGGTTGGCTGGCTGGCTGGCTGGCTGGTTTGTTGGTTGGTTGTTTGGTTGGTTGATTGGTTGGTTGGTTGGTTGGATGCCTGGTTGTTTGGCTGATTGGTAGGCTGGCTGGTTTGTTAGTTGGTTGGTTGGTTTGGTTGGTTGGTTGGTTGGTTGGTTGGTTGGTTGGTTGGTTGGTTAGTTGGTTAGTTGGCTGGCTGGCTGGCTGATTGACCGACAAGAAGGAGGAGAAAGAAGAGAGGACAGTCAACCTTGAATTAAGCAGCTTCTGTGTCATCATCATCATCATCATCATCTTCATCCGCTTATCCAGGGTCGGGTCGCGGAGGCAGCAGCTCCAGCAGGGGGCCCCAGCCATCCCTTTCCCTAGCAGCATCAACCAGCTCTGCCTGGGGAATCTTTAGCCGCTCACAGGCCAGTGCGGAGATGTAGTCCCGCCACCTAGTCCTGGGTCTACCCCGCGGCCTCCTCCCAGCCGGACACGCCTGGAACACCTCCCTAGGGAGGCGCCCAGGAGGCATCCTCACTAGATGCCCGAACCACCTCAACTGGCTCCTTTCGACGCAAAGGAGCAGCGGCTCTACTCCGAGTCTCTCCCGGATGACTGAACTTCTCACCCGATCTCTCAGGGAGACCCCAGCCACCCTCCGGAGAAAACTCATTTCGGCCGCTTGTATCCGTGATCTCGTTCTTTCGGTCATGACCCATCCTTCATGACCATAGGTGAGGGTGGGGACGAAGATAGACCGGTAGATCGAGAGCTTTGCCTTTTGGCTCAGCTCTCTTTTCGTCACAACAGTGCGGTAAAGCGACTGCAGAACCGCACCAGCTGCTCCAATTCTCCGGCCAAACTCCCTCTCCATGGTTCCCTCACTCGTGAACAAGACCCCCAGATACTTGAACTCCTTCACTTGGGGTAAGGACTCATTTCCTACTCGGAGCGGACAGGCCACCGGTTTCCTGCTGAGAACCATGGCCTCAGATTTAGAAGTGCTTATTCTCATCCCAGCCGCTTCACACTCAGTTGCGAACCTATCCAGAGAGTGCTGGAGGTCGCAGGCAGCTGATGCCATCAGGACCACATCATCTGCAAAAAGCAGTGACGTGATCCCCAGCTCACCGAACTGCAAACCCTCCTCCCCCCGGCTATGCCTCGATATCCTGTCCATGAAAATCACAAACAGGATTGGTGACAAAGCGCAGCCCTGGCGGAGGCCAACACCCACCGGAAAGGAAGACGACTTACTGCCGAGGACCCGGACACAGCTCTCGCTCTGGGTGTACAGGGATTGGATGGCCCTAAGTAGGGACCCCCTCACCCCATACTCCCGCATAACCCTCCACAAGACCTCTCGAGGGACCCGGTCGTAAGCCTTCTCCAAGTCCACAAAACACATGTAGACAGGTTGGGCAAACTCCCAAGCCCCCTCCAAGATCCTTGCGAGAGTGAAGAGCTGGTCGGTAGTTCCACGACCAGGACGAAATCCGCATTGTTCCTCTTCGATCTGAGGTTCGACTATCGGCCGGACCCTCCTTTCCAGCACCTTGGAGTAAACTTTCCCTGGGAGGCTGAGTAATGTGATGCCTCTATAATTCGCACACACCCTCTGGTCCCCTTTTTTGAATATGGGGACCACCACCCCAGTCTGCCACTCCTTCGGCACTGACCCAGACTTCCACGCAATGTTACAGAGGCGTGTCAACCAAGACAGCCCCTCTACACCCAGCGCCTTCAGCATTTCTGGACGGATCTCATCAGTCCCTGGGGCTCTGCCACTGTGGAGTTGTTTGACTACCTCAGTGACCTCCTCCAAGGACATTGACGACCCCCCATCATCTTCCGGCTCTGCCTCGTTCGTAGAGGGTGGATTAGTCGGGTTCAGGAGTTCCTCAAAGTGCTCCTTCCACCGCTCAACAACCTCCTCAGTTGAGGTCAGCAGTGTCCCCTCCTTGCTGTATACAGCTTGGATCGTCCCCCGCTTTCCCTTCCTGAGGTGTCTGATGGTCTTCCAGAAACACTTTGGTGCCGACCGAAAGTCCTTCTCCATGGTTTCTCCGAACTCCTCCCACACCCGCTGCTTTGCCTTGGTCACGGCCGAAGCCGCAGCCCTCCGGGCCAGTCGATACCCTGCAACTGTTTCTGGGGTCTCCCGGGCTAACATATCCCGGAAGGCCTCCTTCTTCAGTCGGACGGCTTCCCTCACCACCGCTGTCCACCACGGTGTCCGAGGGTTACCGCCCCTTGAGGTACCTATGGCCCTCAGGCCACAGCTCCCAGCCGCAGCTTCAGCAATGGAGGCTTTGAACACCGACCACTCATGCTCGATGTCCCCAACCTCCACAGGGATGCCTGAGAAGCTCTGCCGGAGGTGGCAATTGAAATCTCTCCGGACAGGCTCTTCCTCCAGACGTTCCCAGTTCACCCTCACTACACGCTTGGGTTTTCCAGGTCTGTCCAGAAGTTTCCCCCGCCATCGAAACAGGCTCACCACCAGATGGTGATCAGTGGACAGCTCTGCCCCTCTCTTTACCCGAGTGTCCAAAACGCATGGCCTCAGATCAGATGATACGATAACGAAATCGATCATCGACCTTCGGCCTAAGGTGTTCTGATGCCAGGTGTACTTGTGGGCATCCTTGTGTTCGAACATGGTGTTTGTTATGGACAAACCGTGACTAGCACAGAAGTCCAACAACAAAACACCACTCGGGTTCAGATCGTGGTGGCCATGCCTCCCAATCACGCCCCTCCAAGTTTCTCCATCATTGCCTACGTGTGCATTGAAGTCCCCCAGTAGGACACTGGAGTCCCCTGCAGGAGCCCCCAAAAGGACTCCACTCAGGGTCTGCAGGAAGGCTGAGTACTCTGAACTGCTGTTCGGTGCATAAGCACAAACCACAGTCAGAGTCCCCCCCCCCACAGTCCTAAGGCGCAGGGAGGCGACCCTCTCGTCCACTGGGGTGAACTCCAGCACAGAGGCGCTCAGCTGGGGGCTAGCTAGTATAGCCACACCTGCCTTACGCCTCATACCGTGAGCAACTCCGGAGAAGAACAGGGTCCAACCCCTATCCAGGAGTTTGGTTCCGGCGCCGGTGCTGTGCGTGGAGGTTAGCCCCACCAGGTGTAATTGGTATCGCTCCACCTCCCTCACAAGCTCCGGCTCCTTCCCCCCCAGCGAGGTCACGTTCCATGTCCCCAGAGCCAGCCTTTGCCGCTCGGGTCCGGTCCGTCGGTGCCCCCCGCCTTCACCGCCACCTAGTTGGCAGCGCACCCGACCCCGACAATTCCTCCCGCGGGTGGTGGGTCCACGGGACGATGGAGGAGGAGATGGTGTTTCCACGTTGCTTATTCGGGCTGGGCCCGGCCGGGCTCCGTGGTAAGCCCGGCCACCAGGCGCTCGCATGCGGGCCCTCCGTCTGGGCCTGGCTCCAGACGAGGGCCCCGGGCTTCCTCCGGGCCGGGTCTCTCTTCCTTTTTGTTGTAATGTCATCAGGGTTTTCCTGTAACCCCAGGTAGGGGGGCTAGGGGGTACTACCACTTGCCCAAGGTGGACCCCCAGACTAGTGGAGGGAAGGAGGCGTCTTACTTCTCCATTCTAGTTTTGCAACTAGCCACTGCCTACTAGCTTCTGTGTCTGTTATTTCAATGTCCCGTAAAGTCACCAATAAAAATAGGTATTCTGCTGAGCAGACTGGCAGGCAGAGAACAGCAAGGCTTTCATCCTGGCTCTGCTGGCATCATATACTATAGCCCTGTCCAATCACAGACCTGTTGGTGTGCATGTGTGTGTGTGTGTGCATGCATGTGTGTGTGCGTGTGTGTATGTGTGTGTGTGTGTGTGTGTGTGTGTGCGTATGTGTGTGTGTCACTGGTGCCACGTATAAACCAGGAACTGAACCATGCTACAACTGTCTGCAGACCTGTTGATGTCCATAGTGTTGTCCGGCATGGAGAGAAAGAGAGAGCGAGAGAGAGAGAAAGAGAGAGAGGGAGAGAAAGAGAGAGAGGGAGAGAATTCTCTTAGAATCCTTAAAGAGAGAGGGAGTCCAAGACTGATACGTGTCCTGCATATCTCCCCCATCCGCTACTCTGACCTCTACACACACTCATTTATAATATCATTGTCTCGATAGCAAGGACAAACTCTCCCCCACGCAGATACACACACACACACACACACACACACACTGGTCCATATTTGCCCGCTTGACGACCTTGTCTTCAGCATTTGAACTGATGATATCATTGGAATGTGGTCTGGAGGAGGGAGGGGCAGGATAGGACAGTACAGTGTGTGTGTGTGTGTGTGTGTGTGTGTGTGTGTGTGTGTGTCCAGGTCGTGTGTGTGTGTGTGTGCGTGTGTGTGTGTGTGTGTGTGTGTGTGTGTGTGTGTCCAGGTCGTGTGTGTGTGTGTGTGTGCGTGTGTGTGTGTGTGTGTGTGTCCAGGTCGTGTGTGTGTGTGTCCAGGTCGTGTGTGTGTGTGCGTGTGTGCGTGTGTGTGTGTCTCCAGGTCGTGTGTGTGTGTGTCCAGGTCGTGTGTGTGTGTGTGTGTGTGTGTGTGTGTGTCCAGGTCGTGTGTGTGTGTGTGTGTGTGTGTGTGTGTGTGTGTGTGTGTGTGTGTTTGCCAGTGTGTGTGTCTTTATATGTCACTATTAGGAAGACAGGAAAAGAGAGTTTCATCGTGGCATCGGGAAGGAAGTGATGAAATGAAAAGTGTGTGTGCAGCATGTTTCTAATTCACAGAGAAGCTTTCACTGAGGACAGTGCCAGCAGGACACTGATTGGCCGCAGTCACTCAGTAAATGAAGGGTGCTTGATTTTCTATTGGTTGCTGGCAAGGTTAGCCAGGTGAACATGATCCGAAACAAGGATTGTTGAGCCTCCAGCCAGTCTTCATATACATCGCACTGAGGGGGCGGGAGGCATGAGTGACCGCAGCCTCCCACACCATATCTAATCACCCTCACAGTCTGCCTCTCTCATCCTCCATCTCTCTCTCTCTCTCTCTCCAAAACATTGACCTCAGGAAAATGGAATCTTATCTCTCTGTAAAAATGCACTTTGGAATTCCTGACTAGTGAATGAGAAACATCGTCATCCCCTGTTTGTGTGTGCGTGTCTGTCTGTTTATAGTCTGTCAGGTTGTCTGCGTGTGTGTGTGTGTGTGTGTGTGTGTGTGTGTGTGTGTGTGTGTGTGTGTGTGTGTGTATGTGTGTGTGTGTGTGTGGGGGAGCGTACGTGTATGTGTGTGTGTGCATTTGCATACATGCATGTGTGTGCGTGTGTGTGGGAGCGTGTGTGTGTGTGTGTGTGTGTGCATTTTCATGTATGCGTGTGTGTGTGTGTGTGTGTGTGTGTGTGTGTGGCCACATATTTAACCAAATTCCTTCATGTGAACTGTAAATGAAACTCCTTCTCTGGCTGCCTTGTCATCCCTCGCACAATGTCTTCTGCTCTGTGACAGATCTAATTGTCCATCCCAGCACGCAATGCTCGCAAATCATCCACCATGCCTTTTTTTCTTGCGGTGTTATTCTCCATTCCCCTCTGAACCCAGAGCCAGCCATGTTCCCAGTGTCCCAATGACATCTGCCTGAAACATCCATTCATTCCTGTCAAGATAGTCATTACAAAGGAGCACGCAGATTACTGGCAATTTTCATCATTGATTAATTTCGAGTGCGGCCCCCTACAATCATAAGAGTCCTTCTATAAAAGCACCGTTCTTGACCTGAAGGATTTCAGCCTTGTAAGGTGTTGATTTGGAACCCTAAATTATTCTTGCAACCAACTGAAGA
This sequence comes from Borostomias antarcticus, assembly GCF_949987555.1. Classification (NCBI taxonomy): domain Eukaryota; kingdom Metazoa; phylum Chordata; class Actinopteri; order Stomiiformes; family Stomiidae; genus Borostomias; species Borostomias antarcticus. The sequence goes on from NC_140234.1 coordinate 14,191,614, forward strand.
TTCTTTATCCTGTCAGCAGAGAACGTAAACGGTGCTCCGCTGGGGTAAATTCCTGGAAAACACGCGTTAACTATTCTCATAACCAATAACACGGCAAACGTTAACAATGTAAATTGTTACTATTCTCGCAACGTAGCCAACTGACGCCGTAATAAAGGAACAGTCCTACTCTGCCAGGTGGTTTTCTGACCCACTGTAAACAGTACGTACGCCTTCGTCTCTATTTACTCTCCGGGTGACGTTCAAAAGCGCATGTCGTGGGCCGTTCAAACCCGGTCATTAACAACGGGGTTACCTGAGCAAACAGATGAGGAGCCGCGCACCGATAAGGGGCAGGTTTGGAGCTCTCGTTAGGAACTTTATCACGGCTGTAAAGTGTATCGTAAATTCTCCCATTATCACCTGGGAAGTATTCATGCGGTTGGTGTAGCGCCGCGCGCACACGCATATTCCCCACGCCTGCACGCACATACTCGCACCACACACACACACACACACAGAGAGTACAGTACTGTACAGGCATTCACATACATACTGTACTGGCCACAAGTACGGCCTGTTACAGGATGTTACCTACAGTATCTGCTAGTATGGCCTGTTACAGGATGTTACCTACAGTATCTGCTAGTATGGCCTGTTACAGGATGTTACCTATCTGCTAGTATGGCCTGTTACAGGATGTTACCTATCTGCTAGTATGGCCTGTTACAGGATGTTACCTACAGTATCTGCTAGTATGGCCTGTTACAGGATGTTACCTACAGTATCTGCTAGTATGGCCTGTTACAGGATGTTACAGTATCTGCTAGTATGGCCTGTTACAGGATGTTACCTACAGTATCTGCTAGTATGGCCTGTTACAGGATGTTACCTACAGTATCTGCTAGTATAGCCTGTTACAGGATGTTACAGTATCTGCTACAGTAGAATGGCCTGTAAGAGGATGGTACCTACCGGATTTGTTAGTATGGCCTGTTACAGGATGTTACCTATCTGCTAGTATGGCCTGTTACAGGATGTTACCTATCTGCTAGTATGGCCTGTTACAGGATGTTACCTATCTGCTAGTATGGCCTGTTACATGATGTTACCTATCTGCTAGTATGGCCTGTTACAGGATGTTACATATCTGCTAGTATGGCCTGTTACATGATGTTACCTATCTGCTAGTACGGCCTGTTACAGGATGTTACCTACAGTATCTGCTAGTATGGCCTGTTACAGGATGACGGGACAAACCCTTTAAAGAAGATAGAGGAAAGTGATTGGGAAGGACCGAGTCGCCCTTCTTCATCCTTCCATCCATCCCTCCCATCGTATGACTCACTCCTATCCTCCCTAAAGGACTTCAGGGAGGAGAGGATTGGAGGGGGCTGGAGAGGACAGACAGGGCAGGGGGAAGAGAGCTTGTTAAGAGAGGGGAGTGGTATGACTTTAAAAGACCATCCACCCCCGTCGGAATGAGGGGGACGAGACGGGCGAGAGCTTTTCCAGAGGCTGCTGGGAAACCTGGAGGCAGGGGCGCGGCCGACGCGCTCACCAGACCCAGCTCATTACAGAGGCCGGTCTGATTTACCTCCCAGTTTGCACTTTTGGGGGACTTCTCCTATTGGTTTTTGTGATCCTGGGTGAACTGTTGTAAATCAAGTCAATTCCTTTGTTTTTCTCAGTGCTTGCAATACGAGAGCCTCAATCAGGCCCAGTCAACCAGAGATTCATGGAGAATCA
>NC_140234.1:14203341-14228341 GCF_949987555.1 Borostomias antarcticus
CTAGAGTACCATTGGATGAAATTCCACTGCAATTTACAGTGCTGCTTACCGACAAAAAACTCCACTTTTCATGCAGTGTTAGGTCCCATGGGTTGTAGTTATTGGTTCAGGCTGTTACTGTGAGACCTGCACTAAGGAGGAGGGTTGTAACTGGACAGTAGCCTGGCTGAGCTAAGGCTAATTATATAGTAGCACCTCCAACACTAGCCTGGCTCCTGTGCTGCAGGTTAACAGATCAGGAAGTTACCTTTTGAAAGAAGCTAGCAGACAAACTAGCTGGCCATCAAGCTAACTGGCTACTAGTTAACAGGTTAACTGGCCACAAGCTAATCTCAAGGCGACGGGCTGTTCTTTCTGCTCTGGTCAGGGAAAAGGAACTGTTCACACAGCGAACATGGAGAAACTCATGGAGAACTCTTTCTCTCTCAGCGCCACTATATCTAGTGGATCAGAATATCTAGTGTATATAACATAACCATATATGCAAATGCAGATGACATACCGTATTTCACCCCTGGGATTATTTATTATAACTATAGCTGTACTGTACATAGCACACATAGCACACACAGCCCCCCCCCCCCCCCCTCCCACACACACACACAGGTTATTTATTTGCATAATCCATCCATATACCGGTATATTCTCTTTACAGATTGGTGCTTCTTGTGTGATTTGTAAATTGTGTATTGTAGTTTATCTGTAATGAGCACATCTCAAACGGCAGCAACATTTCACTGTGACTGTACATTAGTTTTGACGAATTAAATAATCTTGAATCTTGAAATGTAACAGGCGAATAGGCTAAGAAGTCAACAAGCTTACTGAACAACAGGCTAGTAGCTGCTGCCTTATCCTACCGAGGGTCAGTGGTGGGAGACAGCTCTCCAAGAAGAGGCTTGACAAAGTTTGAGCTGAAGATTACAGCTGAAAGCAGCCTTTCATCTTATAGATCTAAAGAAACCTCAAAGACAGCCCAAAAGTGTTCGGTGAAGTTACTGAAGGCCTACAAAGCATTTTTAACCAATTAGGTATACCTAGTTTAAACATTTTGCACAGCTAACATAGTGGCTTTGTCAGTTGGATAATTGAGGGCAGAAGAGAGGATACGATGAGAAGAAGCAGTTAGGATAATAGGATAGCTTTGCTGTCCACAAAACAGATGTCCATAGGTTAACTAAACATAAGAGTAAATAGTTTAACATATCACTGTGAACTCATAAATCTCTCGCTTACATGCACGCATGGACACACACATACACAAACACACACTTACTGAATCACACACACACACACACACACACACACACATACTGTACACAAACACACACTCACTATATCACACACACACACACACACACACAAGACAGATACAGACAGTTTTATCACTCTTATCCTCAGGGTGCTTGGGTGCCCTTGGTAACACAAAGCTAGATATAAATGAACAGTAAGAAAACACAGTGATGTGTGCAAACACACTAATACAGGACACAGTGGAGTTCCTATATTATAATGAGAAATTAGTATGTTAGATAAAGCAGGTGACACAACTACAAACACAAGTGATAGACTAGACTAATAGCTCATATGTATCAACCCAGCTTAACCCACCAGCTGCAAACAGAGCCTGGAGGCCTCAGCATATCCTCTCTGCTCCTCTCCTCTGCAATCGACCAACCATCAATCACGTTCACCCACCTCCACCTGTCGTCCTCCAGGTTCACCATGTACCCTGCTAACCTCCTGGTCCTCATGGTCCTGCTGCTACCTCACGCCTCGTCTGGCCACCAGGGGGGAGCCAGTGCCAGCCAGCAGCCCCATGGAGGGCCTCCCTCCCCGGGGACACTGTCCGCCTCCCCCTCCTCCCCCCCAGCAGCACCCCCGGAGCCCAGCCTGGCCCAGACTGTTCAGAACCTCCTGCTGAGCCGCCTGGGCCTGCCCAGCCAGCCCCGACCGCGGCCCAGGTCTCCGGTTCCCCTGTATCTGCTGGACCTCTACCGGTTCCACTCCCAGCAGTACCACCTGCTGGGCGACCCGGACTTCAGCTTCCCCTCACACCACATCCAGCAGGCCAACACGGTCCGCAGCTTCCACCACACTGGTGAGCCATGGACACACACACACACACATACACACACACACACGTATACACACACACACACACACGTATACCCACACGTATACACACACACACACACACACACGTATACACACACGTATACACACACACACACACACGTATACACACACACACACGTATACACACACACACACACACACGTATACACACACACACACACACACATTGTACACACATGCACACACACACACACACACTGGTAACAAATACAGACACTATGTTGAAAGCGTTTTCACACCACGGTGTCATTCAGTCTGTGATGAAGTATATCTCCATTTTCACTCTGTTCATCACTAGTAAACTGTGTCCATTTTCAGTTTGACAGACCTACTAACATATTAATTCTCTCTCTCTCTTCCTCCCTCTCTCTCTGCCTCTCGCTATTTCTCCCTTTCATCTTTCTCTCCCTCTCTCTCTCTCCCTCTCTCTCTCCCTCTCTCTCTCTCTCTCTGTCTATTCCCCTCTCCCAGAACCCAGTGGTCCCTCCCAGTCCCTGAATAAGATTTCCGCCCCAGACAACCACCAAAATATCCACATCTTCTTCAACGTGTCCTCCTTCCCCCAGGATGAGAGGCTGGTCTCAGCTGAGCTACGGCTGCTCCGAGGTGCCTCCTCACTGGGCCAAGGGCCCCACAGACTCGACCTGTTCCTGGGGGAGCATGGAGACCCCAAGCCCACCCTGCTGGAGACCAGGTTACTAAGCTCCAGCTCCAGTCCCAGGGGCTACTGGGAGGCCTTCAGCCTCACCGCGGAGCTCCTCCAAGGGGCCCTCTCTCGGACAGGCGGCCTGAAATTCCTCCTGGAGGTCACCCCAGAGGGCAACGCCACCCGGGCCCAGGAAGAGACCCAGGGCCCCCAGTCTCTCTCCCCCAGTCCTGGGGGGGGCAGGCCCCACAGAGAGGGCCACCTGAGGGTGAGAAGGTCCCTGGGGCAGGATGATGACAGCTGGGCGCAAGAGAGACCTCTGCTGGTGACTTACAGCCATGACGGCCGTGGGGACCCGCTGGCCGCCCATAGCAGGAGGACCTCCGGCGCCGCCCAGAGAGGAGGGGGGGTGTCCAGGGGAAAGAAGGAGGCAAGAGAGATGGCCAGGGGCGGCAGCGGCAAGGACCGCGCCGGCCGGGACCGGGAGAGGGACCGGGACACCCGAGGGTTCGCTCCGGGCTGGGGCGGCCCGGGAGGCGGCGGCGCCTGGGGCGAGCGTGGGCGCGTGAAGCGCAACGGCGGCCGGGCGGCCAAGCTCAAGCGTCTGTCGCGCGCCCGCTGCCGCCGCCACCCGCTGTACGTGGACTTCAAGGACGTGGGCTGGGACAAGTGGATCGTGGCGCCGAGCGGCTACGACGCCTTCTTCTGCCTGGGCGAGTGCCGCTTCCCGCTGGCGGATCACATGAACTCGTCCAGCCACGCCATGGTGCAGACGCTGGTGAACTCGGTGAACGGCGCCGTGCCGCGCGCCTGCTGCGTGCCCACCGCCCTCAGCCCCATCGCCCTGCTCTACCTGGACCCGCAGGACCACGTGGTGCTCAAGAACTACCAGGAGATGGTGGTGGAGGGGTGCGGCTGCCGGTAGCAAGGCGGGGGAGGGGGGGGGGGGGCTCGAGAGGGAGAGAGTGAAGGAGGAGGGAGGGAGGGATGGAGGGATTGAGGGAAGAGGGGAGATGGTGGCGGAGGGCTGCGGCTGTCGTAGGGGGAGAAAGAGAGGGATAGGACGGGAGAGGAGAGAGAGAGGAGAGAGAGGGGAGAGGGAGGGAGAGGAAGAAAAGGAGAGGGAGGGGGAAGAGGGGAGATGATAGTAGAAGGTAGATGGGGAGAGAGAGGGAGGACGAGGGGGAGAGAGGGGAAGCTACAGCACCTGAACAGAAGAGAGAGAGAGAGAGCTGAGGACGGATGGATGGATGGATGGATAGATGGATGGATGGATGGATGGATGGATGGATGGATGGATGGAGGGAGGGAGGGAGGGAGGGATGGATGGAGGGATGGATGGATGGATGGACGGACGGACGGACGGACGGACGGACGGACGGACGGATGGATGGATGGATAAAAGGATGGATGGATGGAGGGATGGATGGACCGACATCCGTCAGTCTGACAAAAAAAAGAGGAGTCGAGGAGAGAAAGAAAGAGAGAAAAACACACATATCCCACAGGACTACTACATTGTGAAAAGAGAGAGTAAGAAATAGAGGGAGGGGTCGGATGGAGGGAGTGAAGGAGAGAGAGAATGAAGGAGAGAGAGAATGCCACGATCTCCAAGCTACAGTACAGTCCTGAACGACAAGACAGGAAGAGGAATCAGTGTACAGAGAGAGATAGCACTCATTATGACGTAACTGCTCCCTGGCCATCCTGTGCTATATCTATGTGTCCTCCAGCCCTATCATCTTATCCTACGTCTGTGTGCGTGTGTGTGTGTGTGTGTGTGTGTGTGTGTGTGTGTGTGTGTGTGTGTGTGTGTGTGTGTGTGTGTGTGTGTGTGTGTGTGTGTCTCCGTGCACCGCTCATCATTTGTCCTCATCTCAACACTATCCTGGACAGAAGATACACACAGGCAGAGGGTTGAAGGACCAAAGAGACTGAACAATTAGACTTGGTTGCCGAATGGATGCCTTTTCCAGAGAACAAAAGTGGACATTCTGGACAGGATTGACTGACAGTGGGGCAGGAGAGTGGGGGTCCAGGAGTCCCTATACTCCCAAAAGTCAGAATACTGATCCATCACAGCTTGTTCTTCATCTAAACCAATGGGGTGACTGTACACCATTTAAGGATGAAAGCACAGAACTGAACGATCAACTAAGGGATCAAATAGAACGTGGAGTTATGGCCAACGGAAGCCTAACCAGGACTTCTCAAGAGAGATCGGAAAGAAATTTGTCAGTCACTTCAGAATTGGATTCCTACAGACGGACAGACAGACAGACAGACAGACAGACAGACAGACAGACAGACAGACAGACAGACAGACAGACAGACAGACAGACAGACAGACAGGTTGTCTTTGCCAAGCTCACTGTCATGAAATATTTAAAACCACCACAATAATACAAAGGAATTATTATGCTATTGTTTGAATGTACAACTACTACTACTACTATTATTATTATTGTTATTATTATTATTATTATTATTATTATTATTATTTAAAGAGTGAATTCTTTTGTACATTTCCTTTGCAGGGATGCAGAAATTTCAAGTAATCATTGTCAATGAACGTAATTCCATTCAACTGTAAAATCTAACTTAAAAGACACATTATGTATTTAAGTAGCAACCACATATGATGAATTTAATCTTGAAAATACAATATTTAAGATATCTGCACTCTACAAAAATCCACATTTACCGTATAACACCTAAAACTGGAGCCTGCTGCAGCCGTTATACAGTAGCTTTGGTACAGCAGGTTGTTTTGTCTTTACTCCTGTACTTAGCGTCATTGTGTTACCGTAACTCTTCAGCTGGCTTCGCTTTTGCAGGTCTCGCATTTCGCTTTCAGACATTCTGTGGTGTTCTACGCAAAGCTATGTGACGCTACTGCCATCATATGCTCAACACATGCACACTATCCAAGCCGTCTGTGTGTGCGTGTGTGTGTGTATGTGTGTGTGTGTGTGTGTGTGTGTGTGTTGTAATGTACTGTGATGTTCCTGACCTGTATCACAAGACCACCTGACCATGTGTCTCTAGCCTGCATGTCAAAGAATAGCCACTGATGGATAAATAAATAAAAGTTTGTTTTTAGCCAGTGCCTTCAGGACAAGGGCTTTGCGATTAGTGTTATAACTCCTATTGTTGAGTTGACTATGTAGTGATTTTTCCATTCTCAGTGTGTCACATTTGCCCTCTAAATGCAAGCATTTAAACACCAGTCTGTAAAATATTTAACATTGTCTGAAGATGCGGTTATACCTGTAATAAACTGAGACCAAGCAGTATCGCCGTCACATGACTGTTTCATATATGGACTACATTTCCTGGCTGGTATGAACTACAAATATGAACGCTATATCCTGGTTGTCTGTCAGGATGTTATCGTTGAGCCACCGCTGTCACACTGTGTAAATGAGGACAGCATACTGTACAGTCCTTGCTGGGAAATCTGCCCGGCAACATGACCTTAGACCATTGTCTGTGCGTCATCATGGCCCTTTACAGTTTATGGTATGAGTCAGGGGCAGGGGGATGGTGACCAACGTCTGGCTAATCCACTCATTGGTCAGAGTCCCTGCCCATCATAGTTTGTTATTTACCTGGACCAATGGGCTTTCTCTAATCCCTGTCCAGGAAGGAGGAAGGATATTTGAGCTCCCCTGGTGAACCCAGAGCAAACCTGATGTGATAGGGAGGAACTCCCCATACAATCACAGTACAAACTCTGCGATGAATCAAACACGGCTCAAGCATGTCCCTTATTTGACTCTCGGTACAGTATAGACACTGATCTATTAGAAGATAAACACAATGAAGACGACTCTTCCACAGCATCAGAATACATTGTTCCCTGGAACACGTACAGTACTGCTCCCAGAGCCACTGAGCCACTGAGCCACTGAGCCAGAGCCACTGAGCCACTGAACCACTGAACCACTGAACCACTGAGCCACTGAGCCACTGAGCCACTGAACCACTGAACCACTGAGCCACTGAGCCACTGAACCACTGAGCCACTGAGCCACTGAGCCAGAGCCACTGAGCCACTGAACCACTGAACCACTGAGCCACTGAGCCACTGAGCCACTGAACCACTGAGCCACTGAGCCACTGAGCCACTGAGCCACTGAGCCACTGAGCCAGAGCCACTGAGCCACTGAGCCACTGAGCCAGCCTATCAGCTCACACTCAGCCCCGCTCCGCAGCTCAACACCCACATGTGGTTCTGATCGGCAGGTCTTACACAGGGAGGGAGGGAGGGAGGGAGAGGGAGAGAGAGAGAGAGGAAGGGAAGAAGGGAGGTAGAGAGAGAGGGAGAGAGAGAGAGAGAGAGAGAGAGGGAGGAAGGGAAGAAGGGAGGTAGAGAGAGAGAGGGAGAGAGAGAGAGAGGGAGGAGGGGAAGAAGGGAGGGAGAGAGAGAAAGGAAGAGAGAGGGAATAAGGCCGGGATGGAGAGAGGGAGGGGTGGAGAGAGAGGCAGTGAGGAAGAGAGAGACGAAGAGCAAGAGAGGGAGATGGAGAGAGAGAGAGGAAAGAGAGAGAGGAGTGAGAGAGGAGAGAGAGAGAGCTACTGTGAACAGCAGTCAGGGCATTCGGCAGTGGCGGGTCATTCCTCACGTCGTGAAGGCGGGGGTCAAACCAACTCAACAGCTTCCCTGACCCCCGCATTCCTGTCTCTTGAAAGGAACCATCACCCCCCCCCCCCCCCCCCCCGCCTCTTTGCCAGATGGTCTGACTTGCTGCTTGCGGGAGATGGTGCGAAACCCACAGCCGGATCACTCCATCCTGGGGAGCGGGGGGGGTGTGTGACCCTGTCGGGGGCTGGACGTGGTCCAGAGCTCTCTGTCTGCAGCTGGGGCCAGGTCCAGTCCAGAAGTCTCCTGACATAGCACTCCCCACCAGCTGTCAACACCACACAGCCACTGCCGGGCAGCGAGTGTGTGTGTGTGTGTGTGTGTGTGTGTGTGTGTGTGTGTGTGTGTGTGTGTGTGTGTGTGTGTGTGTGTGTGTGTGTGTGTGTGTGTGTGTGCACGTGTGCGTAGATGAATCCGTCCCCGTGCCATACTGACTACTAGATAACCTTTACCCCCTCACCCCCTGACTCACCCCTACTCCCCCTCTAGCCTATCCTTCACCCTACGCTGTCTCCCTAATCCGTCTAGCTCATCCCTCACCTATACCCACCTGTCACCCATACCCAACCCCCTTCCACTGTCTTCACCTCTCTAACCCACCAATCACCCATGACTCACCCCCTCTCTCACCCCCCTCACCCCCCTCTCTCACCCCCCTCACCCCCCTCTCTCACCCCTCACCAACACCTCCTTTTCTGTCCCCCAACTCACCTCTCGGCGTTATCCCGATCAAACACTTGTGTTGCCTCCCTCCCGCACCTTGTATGTAGGCCTTCACCTCGCCCTCACCCCCTAATCCTCACCCTCTCCCTCCCTCTCTCCCCCCCAGGTGTGGGGTTATGAGTCAGGTGGGTGTAGCCGGGCCTGGTGGAGCCTGGTGGGCCAGCTTATCTTGTCAGGTGAGCGGGGCCTGAGAGAGGCTGGAGAACGGTGGCCTTGACCCAGTCAAAGCCCACAGAAACACCTTCGCTCCAACATCAATCACCAGAGGCTACCGGGGGGCTTCCCAGATAGAGGCAGGGTCCGGGGAGAGACACACACACACACACACACACACACACATACACACGGGCACATGCACACACGCACATCCACACACCTACGGTACACACACAAACACACACACACACACACATCCATATACATGCAATACACACACACATACAAACACACACACACACAAACAGACACACATAGTACACACACACATGAGGCTCAGGGCTGCACCTCGAACCAGGTGGCTAGATTTATCAGTGAGGGAGGCCAGAGGGGAGTACAGATGCCTGACGTTACACATCAGCCCTCTCTTTAAAGGACAGGAGATAGCAGCAGCAGGCTAACGTTTTAGATAACCGTTTCATTGCAGGAGGGAAGCGTCCCATGGGGGTTCGGGGGGAGTGCACTTTCAGCCAGAAGCCTGTGGAATCTTCTGTCAGTCGGTTGGAATCTTTGAACTGTTGAAAGTTCTAGAACAGGTTTCAGTTATGAACAGAAGGCATCCGTTCTACTGTGCAGTTAGACGCGTCGTAACAGATTTAGAAATAACAGTAGGCTATATTTGTCATGTAACGCTGGAATTGGTCAAACTATGAGCTTCAATGCCTCAGGAAGTGTGATATACCAGGAGACTTCCTCTTGGTTTCTCTTTTAAACAGTTTGGGTAGAGGTTATGGAAATTAGGTTTAACCGTGTTCTGTTGGACCTGCCAATCACCCCACCCACGTACACAGAGCCAGGCTTGGCCTGGGGGCACTGAGCCCCTGGTGGAGTCTGCTGACTGACAAGCCTCCATGGCCTCTCCCTGGCCTCTCCCTGGCCTCTCCCTGGCACACGGACCACCCCCCCCCCAGACCCTCTACTTCGACTGCCAGCTCTCCGAGTCCTGTCTGTCTGTTTTTCTGCCTACCTATCAAACACACACGCACACACACATGCACGTGCGAGCGCATGCACACACACACGCACAGACGGGCAGGCAGGAGGGTAATTGCTCTATTCTTACACAACAGTCTTCTACACTAAGCCAACAGCATCCCTAGAACAGCAACTATGTACCTTCCTATCTACCCCCTCACACTGTTCTGCTCCAGACAGAAACACAGACACACAGACAGAAACACAGACACACAGACAGAAACACAGACAAACACGCAAACATAGAGACACAGACACACAGACAGACAGACACACATATACTCAGAAACACAAGACAGACAGACAGACAGACAGACAGACAGACAGACAGACACTCAGAAACACAGACAGACAGACAGAAACACAGACACAGACAGAAACACAGACACAGACAGAAACACAGACAAACACACAAACATAGAGACACAGACACACAGACAGACAGACACACATATACTCAGAAACAGACAGACAGACAGACAGACAGACAGACAGACAGACAGACACATATACTCAGAAACACAGACAGACAGACAGACAGACATATACTCAGACAGACAGACAGACAGACAGACAGACAGACAGACAGACAGACAGACATATACTCAGAAACACAGACAGACAGACAGACAGACAGACAGACAGACAGACAGACACACACACATATACTCAGAAACACAGACAGACAGACAGACAGACAGACAGACAGACAGACAGACAGACAGACAGACAGACATATACTCCGAAACACAGACAGACAGACAAATAGACAGACAGATAGACAGACAGACAGACAGACATATACTCAGAAACACAGACAGACAGACAGACAGACAGACACACACACACACACACACACACAGACAGACAGACAGACAGACAGACAGACAGACAGACAGACAGACAGACCAGAGATCTAGAGACTTCTGTTTACAACATCAGACAGTGTTTTCAATCACGGCTGTTTCCTTATGTATAGCATAGTATGACAGACACCCACATGAGACACACACACGCATAGTATGACAGACACCCACATGAAACACACACACACACACACACACACTATCATGGCTACACTAAGTGTGCGGTACACCCCAGTATAATCCTCTGGTGTATGGTCCTCCGATCACCAAAGCAGCTGTGTGGCCACAGCAGCTCCCAGTAGGCTGGGCTGGTGGTTCTGGGAGGAACGTGGAAAACAGATAGCGTGGGTTTTAGGTTACAGCACTGGGCTTCAAACATGGACCCCATGCTGACACATGGAACAACAGAGCCCTGGGCCTCAGGGTGAGGAGAGGAGGGAAGGGGAGGAGGAGGGAGGAGAAGGGAGGAGAGGAGAGGAGGAGGGCAGGAGAAGGGGAGAGGAGAGGAGGAGGAGGAGGGGAGGAGAGGGGAGGAGAAGGAGGAGAGGAGGAGGGGAGAGGAGAGGAGGAGAAGGAGGTGAGGAGAGGGGTGGAGAGGAGGAGGGCAGGAGAAGGGGAGAGGAGGGGAGAAAAGAGGAGAGGTGAACAGAGGAGGAGAGGAGGAGGGGAGAGGAGGAGGGGAGGGGAGGTAGAGAGGGGAGGGGACGGGAAGGCAAAGAGGGGGAGCGAAGCAGGTGCAGCTCGTCGGAATGCCGCGCAGTCTGGACGACGTGGACCTGTCACGGACGAGAGCGCTGACCCAGATGATCCGGGGGGCTGGAAGCAGAGCGGGGCGGGAGCGAAGCAGAGCGCCGGGGATAACCCGGGACAGACGGGGATGGGAGTGGCGGGGTAAGTGGAGCTGGACGGCGTGGGTATAGAACAGCTGGTAGTCTCTCTCCACATCCTTCCCTCCATCTTTTTATCCCTCCGTCCATCCCTCCATCTCCTGTCTCCGCTTTCTCCTTCCTGGGATCCCTGTCTGTGTCGACATTGAATCAGACTCTTACCATGGCAACGGGGGGCTGGATAAGAACTTAGAGACAGCAGAGAGAGGGAGTGAGGGAGAGAGGGAGGGAGAGGGAGGGGTGAGAGTGGGAGAGGGGAAGGGGGAAGAGAGGGAGAGGGGGAGAGAAGGAGAGAGGGAGAGAAGGAGGGGGGAGAGAGGGAGAGAAGGAGGGGGGAGAGAGGGAGAGAGGGAGGGGGAAGAGAGGGAGAGAGAGAGGGGGAGGGGTAGAGGGGGAGAGAGGGAGAGAGGGAGGGGGGGAAAGGGAGAGAGGGAGCAAGAAAGTAAGAAAGAAAGAGTGAGAAAACATAACCTTTTCTCCACACCCCTCTCTCTCTACTGCCGCCCCTTCAGTCCTCCATCTTTTCATCTAGCTCTCTCCATCCTTCCATCCTTCCATCCTTCCATCCTTCTCCCTCCCTCACAGCCCCCAGATGAAAAATGATGTTTGTACAGGTGTCTCGCGATGCGGATGCTGTCTTCGCTCGACTGGAAATCACATTCATCCCTCCCCTCCCTCCCTCCATCCCTCCATCCTCTTGCCGTGCTGTCGTCTCTCTCTCTCTCTCTCTCTCTCTCTCTCTCTCTCTCTCTCTCTCACTTCTGCTTTCGACACTCACAGGCGTCTCAGGGACATATATCATGGAGGCTGAGAGGAGAGCGGAGCGAGGCTTTAATGAGCCGGTTGTTGACGACGAAGGCAGACGTTGCCAGTCCTTTAAACTCTGCAGCCAGACAAACCGCCCCCCCCCCCACCAACCCTCCTCCAACACCCCAACACTTACCCCACCTACCAGCCCTCCTCCAACACCCCAACACCCACCCCACCTACCAACCCTCCTCCACCACCCAAACACCTACCCCACCTACCGGCCCTCCTCCACCACCCCAACACCTACCCCACCTACCAGCCCTCCTCCAACACCCAAACACCTACCCCACCTACCAACCCTCCTCCAACACCCCAACACCTACCCCATCTACCAGGCCTCCTCCAACACCCCAACACCCACCCCACCTACCAACCCTCCTCCAACACCCCAACACCTACCCCATCTACCAGGCCTCCTCCAACACCCCAACACTTACCCCACCTACCAACCCTCCTCCAACACCCCAACACCCACCCCACCTACCAACCCTCCTCCAACACCCCCAACACCCACCCCACCTACCAGCCCTCCTCCACCACCCCCAACACCCACCCCACCTACCAGGCCTCCTCCAACACCCCAACACCTAACCCACCTACCAGCCCTCCTCCAACACCCCAACACCTACCTACCCCACCTACCAACCCTCCTCCACCACCCCCAACACCTACCTACCCCACCTACCAACCCTCCTCCACCACCCCAACACCTACCCCACCTACCAACCCTCCTCCACCACCCCCAACACCTACCTACCCCATCTACCAGCCCTCCTCCAACACCCCAACACCTACCCCACCTACCAACCCTCCTCCACCACCCCCAACACCTACCTACCCCATCTACCAGCCCTCCTCCAACACCCCAACACCTACCCCACCTACCAGGCCTCCTCCAACACCCCAACACCTACCCCACCTACCAACCCTCCTCTACCACCCCCAACACCTACCTACCCCACCTACCAACCCTCCTCCACCACCCCAACACCTACCCCACCTATCAACCCTCCTCCACCACCCCCAACACCTACCTACCCAATCTACCAGCCCTCCTCCAACACCCCAACACCTACCCCACCTACCAACCCTCCTCCACCACCCCCAACACCTACCCCACCTACCAACCCTCCTCCAACACCCCAAAACCTACCCCACCTACCAACCCTTCTCCACCACCCCCAACACCTACCCCACCTACCAACCCTCCTCCACCACCCCAACACCTACCAGCCCTCCTTCAACACCCCCAACACCTACCCCACCTACCAATCCTCCTCCAACACCTACCCCACCTACCAGCCCTCCTCCAACACCCCCAACACCTACCCCACCTACCAGCCCTCCTCCACCACCCCAACACCTACCCCACCTACCAACCTTCCTCCAACACCTACCCCACCTACCACCCTCCTCCAACACCCCCAATGCCCACCCCACCTACCAGCCCTCCTCCACCACCCCAACACCTACCCCACCTACCAACCTTCCTCCAACACCTACCCCATGAAGTGTCCCAGACCCATAGAGAGATCTGCAGCATACAGTAACGTAGTTAGCGTAGATTACGTAGCGTATCAGCGAAAGAACTCTCATAGGTCTGGCGTTGAGACTACCGTCTAACTAGCTCTAACTCCCAGCAGGTACGTATTCCACGAAGGTCACGAGAGCCGCCATTCTCCCATCCTTATCTGACTCATCTATCTTTTCACGAACACCTTCTCGTCATCTTTCCCATGACTGAACTATCCATCTTGTTGTCCTTTCGCTTCTACCTCCGATGGCAAGACCTGGCCATGCTTAGCAACACCGGCGTAAACACATCCATCAACCGACCGATTAGATCACCCACTATAAACAGAGAGAGAGAGAGAGAGAGAGAGAGAGAGAGCTAAAGAAAGAGGGAGAGCCCTAGGGAGAAAGAGAGGGAGAGGGATGCACAGAGACAAAAAGAGGGAGAAAGAGAGAGGGAGAGATAGAGGGAGGGAGAGAGAGAGAGAGAGAGAGAGAGAGAGAGAGAGAGAGAGACACACAGAAGAGCCGGAGAACAGCTGTCGCTCTGTTTACTTCCAGCATGTTACTCTTCCCCAGATGTGAAAGGGGAGAGGATGAGAGGGAGGGAGGGAGGGAGGGAGAGGAGGAGAGGGAGGGAGAGGAAGAGAGGGAGAGGAGGGAGAGGAGGAGAGGGAGAGGAGAGAGAGGAGAGGGAGAAGAGGAGAGGGAGGGAGGGAGAGGAGGAGAATGAGGGAGGGAGGGAGAGGAGAGGGAGGGAGGGAGAGGAGGAGAATGAGGGAGGGAGAGGAGGAGAGGGAGGGAGGAGGACAGGAGCGGCGAGGATGAGCAGTACGGGCGGTCGAGGAGTGACGGATGGAAGGAGACAGGGAGTTGGGCAGGGGGGGGGGCAAGAGTGAAGGATAGAGGGATGGAAGGAGTGGAAGGAAAAGGGAGATGGCGGGAGGGGAGGGGAAGGATGAGGGGGGGGGGGGGGGGTATTTGGGTTTGGCTGCCAAGAAGGAATCATCATAGGATGTATTTTATGTCTTTTACATGCCAGGTGCTACGTGGAGGGACATCCGGGGCTCTGGCCGGTCTGTGGCAGGCTGCCTCACAGCACAGTCCACACGACCGGAGCACAGCAGCGATGGACGCGCACACAAACACAAACACAAACACAAACACAAACACAAACACAAACCCACTGAAACCAACAGGCTGTCCCGCAGGTACTGAAGCCTCCTACCTCTCCGTCCTTCTCGCGCATCTTGGACTGTAACGATACGTCCGTCTCCGTGTCTCGCCGGCCAAATTCGCCGTCATACACCACGCGCTGTGCGCAGCAACACAGCCTACAGTATAGCGCTGTCTGTGACTTGAAGAGCCCAAATATTGACCTTGGACCTATGGGAGGTTCCTCTGTGGTCTAACGGTGGCTCGGAACGTTCTAGACACTATAGAGGCGTCTAGGACATTTAACCACAATGCATTAGTCACACTCGCTTCACCCAGCATGGCCGCTGAATTAATAACTCTTCCTGCCCATTAGCAACAGGCTCCCTTCCTACTCAAACATACGTCAGTAAGGCCTCCGTCTGAGTTTGTGTCTAAGCTTTTTCACATGTGAAATAGAGCCCTCTTTGTCCTGCTGTCTGCTGGTGCGAGTGCACCGTAGGTAACGCGGGGTTAACCCCGGGGACTGCTGTAACACTCAGCAAGAACCCTCGGTGAGAAAAGCCCCGAACATGCACATCCGCTCCGGCGGAGGGACCTGTCACCATATTTCAATGCGGCTACTGTACAACGTAGAATACCCCTTCCTCTCTGGCATGAGATGGAAGGCGAGAGGGAGGAAGGGAGAGACAGAGAGGGGGAAACAGGAGGAAGGGGAGAAACGAGGAGGAGGGAGGATTAATGGAGTGCAGGTAGTCAAAATTCAAAGTGCACCCTAAAAAATAATCAGTCGTAGTAGGCTATGAGATACTTAAACAAACCCCCTTTTTGTCCTTCGTTGGAACCATAAATGCTACCTTTAGCATAGGCTAATCCAGACGAGAGGATTATCAGACGAGACGCGCGCGCCAATAGAATGACTCGAGTGAAAAATGAGAGTGCATCGAACGTGATAAACGGTCACCTGGGGTGACATTACGCCAAAAAGGAGAAAAACACCCCCCACCCCCTTCCATCCCTCCATCCCTCTCTCTCTCTCCCTCCCTCATCTTCTTCAAATCAGTTTTGCGTTTTGCTTCGGTGATTTTTTTTTCATTGTGTTTTCTGTCCGTCAACTCGTCCTCCTCATTGCCTTAGCACGTGTGTGTGTGTGTGTGTGTGTGTGTGTGTGTGTGTGTGTATGTGTGTGTGTGTGTGTGTGTGTGTGTGTGTGTGATTGTGTGTGTGTGTGTGTGCGTGTGTGTGCGTGTGCGCGTGTGCGTGTGTGTGTGTCAGGGGCTGCGAGAGAGGCCGATAACAGGAGGATGAATCCCATACAGGCCGACTGGAGAAGAGGGACACGGTGCTCCTGAGGAAAATTAACACAGAGCTCCAACCCCCTGTTCAAAAACAGGGTAGAGGAGCGGAAAAAAATTAGAGAAGGGAAAGAGGAGAGGAGGAGGTGGAGGAAAGGAACGAGGGAGGGAGGGGTGGGGTTGGGGGGGGGGGGGGGCTGGCATTGAGATTAGATTAGCACTTTAAAACATCTGTGAATTTGTCCGGCCTGAGCTACCGCTTCCCACCATATCTGGGCCCCGATCTCACATTCTCTTTCCTCTCCTCCACCCTCATCCCTCCCTCCCTCATCCCCCACTCTTGTGGTTTGTCTGCTGTGTTTTTCCCGGCGCTGGTCGGCTTGTTTCTCCCCATGACTTCCCCTCACACTCTGTTCCACAGATTGAAAAGGAGATTCAGTTTGGCAAATAGAATGAAGTATGTTTATGAGCCTCTTGTGTTAATTGACGTTACACATTTAGACATCAGATATGATGTAGAACTCATCACATACGGTAGTTTTATCTAATGAAACAAATTGATCGTCCCTTTGACAATACAATAACCCTTCTATATCATTACAGGTTGGGAATAGGGGCGAGACTTGATGAGTGCTTCCTCACGCTGCATGGTTCCCTATGGGTGTTACACCATCAACGCTCCCCCATCCTCCTGGATGCTACACCATCAACACTCACCCTATCCTCCAGGGTCACCCTGGACTTCCAGCAGGGCCCTTTTTAGAGGGTGATGATTCTACACTAAACACCCTCTGCCAGAAACATTCAACCACCCCAATGAGTGAGAGTATGAGGGATAACACCCCCCCCCCACACACACACACACACACACACACACAGACACACACACAGAGTAAAACATGGGCCTGGTTTGGACAGTTCCTACACCACTTCCCTGTAATTAGTGGTTCCCAACCTTGCTGAGCTGTGACTCCAAAGGGAGGAAGCGTGGGAACAGTGTGAAGACAAAGAGAGGGAGGGGGTTGATATAGACCTTCACATCTCCCCCCCAGCCCCTAATTACTCTCGCTGAGGTCCGGGCGTTGAGCTGTGAGGCTTGGCTGGGAGGCGACGGGGGGAGCTAGCTCCCGGCGTGGACTCACGAGTCAGCCTCTAAACGATTACCTCTGGCATCCGCGAGACTAGCTCCAGCGCTGCCTCCAGCTCCAGTGGCTAACGCTAATGTAATGCGCTGTCAATGGAGCCGCACGCTAACTCAGGCCTGCTATGCGTGGTTCCCAGCAGGTGGACCAGCCCAGCCGATGCGCATGCCTCTCCCAGGCTGAAATGTGTGTGGAAATATAACAGACCATACAGTAGACTCTCTGCTTGTAAATCTGATCTGCTGCTGTATCTTTAAACTTTGATATGTGGCCTCTTCTTTCCTCTGTAGTACTGTACTCCATATCTCCTTTCTCCTACTGTCCTCTTTCTCTGCTAGCCTATCTCTTCTTTCTTCTCCTCCCTTTTCTAGTTCTCTCTCTAGATCTCTAGTTTCTCCTCCTCCTCACAGTCTCTCTCTTTTAAACTTAACCTAAATACATTTCCTCTCAACAAGAGTGAGTAGTTAAGAAAGGTTTCCTGAGATTTTAGAATTAAGATTTACTGAGCATTCAGCACATGGATATGATGGATCATGTCAGGTTGTTCTGGCAAATACATATGAACTTCTGTCTGCTGGGTCCTATTTCACTTTTCAATAGGAGACCAGCGCCAAAGCTGTCGTCCACTCTCCAAACTCTCCCAATTCAAACGGTGAGATGATATCATCAGGATATGAAATACACAAATAGCCTAGGCTCTTTTCTTCTTTTCTTTTTTTTACAGAAAACAGATGCAGAACAGATTAAACATTGAACCTCTGTAAAATAAAATAAAAAACATTTATTGAAGTAGGTGTAGTAGATGTACACACAGCACTCTCACCAACTGAAGAGACAAAAGACGTAATTAAGATGCTCTATCAACCCAAAACCTTGTTCCCCTCGAAGGTCACAAACAGGAAACACGCACAGGAAGCAATCTTTGTAAACAGGGGCCAGCCTCAACATGGTCCACACTTCCCATCCATCACTAACTGAGTCATGTTCAGGTGTGTAGCTGTGTTTGCTCTGTTGTGTTGGATACTGTACTGGAGATTCAAAAAGTGACTGGGAAGCACACTAATGACTTTATAAAGTTATATCCAAAACCATGTAAAGGTCAGAAGGTTAGAGTTAGTTGCTTGTTGATAGTCAATCCTAAAAAGGAGAAGAGAGAGGAGACTACATCAGTGCTATACCAGACATTCAAGGACGTTCTCGCTGGTAATCATCTAACACATCCAAAAGGTACACGCTGTACCAGACAACCATGACCATATTGGCCTCAATAGTCTGGTCCCTCATTCACCTGGCACAGAGCTCAGAGAACATGTCATGACCACAGGGTTTCTGTTTTATATAAGACAGTGTTGTTTTTCACTGAGAGTGGGCCAGGATCTGGTTGGTTATGGCAGAGAAACAAAACATAAAAACAGAGTCCCTCTGTATCACAGGGGTATTGACTAAGTGACATTGCCAGGAAGTGACATCATCAGAAGGAGGAAGAGGGAGTCTGTGAGCACAATCGGTGGCAGGTAAACACGGTTATGCCACACTCAATGCTGATTTCGGAGTAACCATAGTAACCCGAGCCAAACAAAACCACAAAGGCCCCGTTTGCCGGACCTAGATTAAAACTAGTCCAAGATTAAGAAGTCTCCAATGGTTTGAAGCCAAGTCCAATGATGAGGACTACACTAGTGTTCAAGAAACTAGCCCAAAATATCAGGCTGGACTGGACCAGGGGTCAGAATCTCAGGGCCTTGCAAAGCCACTATTAAGCAATCAACACCAGTTTACCTCCAGACCTCCATCCTGTTTTGGCGGAGCAAGAGCACAATAAGATAAATCACAGTCTCTTTGTGTTGCCAGAATGAGAAAAACAAGCCTGTCGGAGAAGGTTCTAGAGCATCTGTATCCCTGGCCACACACACACACGCGTGCATGCACACACACACACACACATATTCACATACACACATGTACACACACACACACATATTCACATACACACATGTACACACACACACACACACATATTCACATACACACATGTACACACACACACACACACATTCCCATACACACACATGTACACACACACACACACACACATTCCCATACACACACATGTACACACACACGCGCGCGCAGGCCTGAGGCGGGCCTTGGTCTGTCATCAAGGGGCCTCCACGCACCCGGCTGCAGGTTATTTTTATACACCGCCCTCACAAAGAGGGAGGGGGGGAGAGTCCCTGTACAGGAGCGGAGAGGTGGAGAGAGGAGAAGAAAGGGGGAGAGGGGAGGAGAGGAAAAAGGAGGAGGGGATGAGCAGAGGAGGGTTGAGGAGAGGAGGCTTTAGAAGGCTCGAGGAGAGGGCAGATGAGGGGAGAGAGAGGAGTAGAACAAATTAAAAGAGAGCAGAACAGATTAGAGGGCCGTCGCCACAGACAGGCAGTGATGCAGGGGAAAGTGGAAGTGGTCGACCGCGGAGCGACCACAGACATCCCCTGTCTCCTCCCCCTCCTCCTCCTCCTCCTCCCCCTCCTCCTCCTCCCCCTCCTCCTCCTCCCTTCCTCCAGACCGAGCCGAGAGTCTGACCGTTCCAGACCACCTGTGAGCGCCTGGCGCCCCCCCAGCGCAGTCCTGTGGTCGCGGGGACAGCCTTCCAAGAAGGATCCGTGGCCTCCACCACATCCAGGTGTAAATCTGTCAGATCAGGCGAGGCTGCGTCCGCAGACCGTTTAGGATTCTGACTCACCGTAGAGGCGGCGCTGCACAGACGCGACCGAAGACTCGACCTGTAGCGCCACCCGTAGTTTAGTTGTTTTACCGTTGCTTTCATCCGTTAGAGAACAAATATTATCATGAGAAGCTCCTGACTCGCTACAAAGGAATTGTTTCTTTCCAAGGACAGATTCCTGGAAAGGCCCCCTCTCTCTCTCTTCCTCCCTTTCTCTCTTTCTCTCTCCCTCTCTCTCTCTCTCTACCTAGTTATCCTAGAGAGGGGGAGAGATTGTGTCTGTGCGACAAGAATATGTTACAACAACAACAACACCAACAACAACAAGTCAGTGAGGGTCAGGGTATCATCGTATAATTCCTTATTCCATTATAATTTCAAAACGAATAAACGGTAAATCGACCATAATTCTGTTTTTTGTGTCTAAACCAATAATGGAAACACCTCTTCCAAAATGGCCTTTTTTTGGTTCTCAGCTCGTTCCTTTTATCATTATTCCTTTTGGGACTGAAGAATGTGCCCACAGTTGTCTATCGCGGTATATTCATTATTTGGTTTCGAGCCTGAAATGGATAAATGAAATCACGTGGTCTGTTGGTCACGTGGTCCAGTCTAGCAATAATGGAAAAACCACTTCCAAAATGTGGTTCTCCGTCCGTTCCTTTTATCATTATTCCTTTTGGGACTGAAGAATGTACCCACAGTTATCTATCACTATATTCATTATTTTGTTTCGAACGGTGAAATGAATAAATGGAATCACGTGGTCTGTTGGTCACGTGGCCCAGTCTAGCGTCATGGGAAGTGAAAAAACGTGTTCAAACATTACAAAATAAAAGTCCATTGCATTGAATGGCCATCTTTCAAGGTTTAATTAACACGCAAGTAGCATATATATATATATATATATATATATATATATATATATATATATATATGGATACATTTAATGTACACACTATTTTATTTAGTTAAAGTGTGGATTAATAGCCTGGAAATAGCAAGTGCTGTTGCCGCGCTGGTCAGTTTACTAAGATGACCAGCAGAAGTCCCTGTTTAGCAGGGGTGTAGTGGTGACTAAATAGCCTACGTGGGTAAACTCTGAGTAAAGAAGTGGGTATATGTTACAGTTTTTACATTAGTGGTGTTTAAAGAAGGGAGTAGGCCTATACTGTGGATAAAGAAGTGGATAGACCCCATGAAGACCCTCCACTACACCACTGTTGTTTACCATATCTGCCAGAGCTGGTATCGATACTGTGTCGGTCTGTCATCTGTTACTATCATGGCTGCAAAATTTCCTCAAACTGATATGTGGAAATAAACTTGATAAGTCGCGCTGTCATCCTCCCCAGACACCTGTGTGTGAAATGGACCAGTGACACAGTGACATGTAGCGATGACACTATATGTAGTTTTACTTCAATGCGTGCTGTACTTATGTATGGATGTTTTTATGTGAGTATGTGCCTCAGCATCCTGAATATGTAACAGAAATATCCCCATGAAACACAATAAATGCCGATCACTGTCCGTTTTGTTATTTTGAGTGATATAACACAACTCTCAGCTTGTGCAAGTTGAGAGGTTTGCCCTCAGTGAAATAAGAGTTATGACCAAATTCAATCATCTTTGTGGGCATTAACAGTCAATCTTGGAATTTTAAACAAGCCCATTGCCACCACAAAACCAAAGCCTTGCTTTTAAATTTCAACTTTATTAAATGAATCCTTTATACCCAGGGTTCTTTGGTGAATGCATTGAATATGGGACAGTCGAGATGCAGACATGATCTACTTCTTGGGGCAAAGAGGCTCCTCCAACTAACTGTTCTCCTGTTTGAGGCGTTCATGATCCTGCTGCTGCAGGCAGGGTAGGCCTAACACCAAACCCTGCAAGCAAGGATGACCCCTACTCTTTAAGATAAATTTGCATACAAGGAATATATGTGCAAGTTGAGAGGTTTGCCCATACCATGATCCCTCAGTGAAATAAGAGTTATGACCAAATTCAATCATCTTAGTAGGCATTAACAGTCAATCTTGGAATTCACAGTGAAATGTAGCTGCAGGCTCCGTGATGTGCTATTATGGATATACATACCCGCTGTGTTATGTACATGCTATAGCTTTGAATAAATAATCCCGGGGGTGAGATATTAGTATATACAATACTGTTATCTGCATTTACATGTGTGGTGATGTCATATACACTAGATACAGTATTCTGACACACTAGATAAAGTGGCACTGTATACATTAGTTGAACTCATCCAGGTGCCGGCTGGCTTGTGGGAAGAAGCTCTTCCTGAGTCTGTGTTTGCCATATGTGTGCGGTACCTTTTCCCTGACCAAAGAAGAGAGAACAGTCCATTGCCTGGGTGGCTGGGATCCTTCAGGATTCTGTTGGCCTCGGTCTTGCACCTTCTAGTGTAGATGTCCTCAAGGTGGGGGAGTGGCCCCCTAAGGTACATTCAGTCGACCACACCACTCTCTGTAGGGCCTTGTGATCCTGTGTGCTGCTGCTCCAGACTGATAAATGTAGACTATATTTTATCATCAGTACATTGATAATGTGGTCTGCCCTACAGTAGGTGCTAAAAGCTACCTAGACAACTACTGTAGGTTATTGCTGGTGGAACATGTCACACAAACTAGTTCAGGAGGGTTAAACTTCCTAGGTCAGACAAATCAGATCTAAAAGACAGATCTAAAATCAGGATTGGCTCTTCCTAATAACAATCCACACAGGTGCATGTATGATTGACCCAAGATATGTAGGAGCATGGAAGGATCATCACCCTACTGGTGCCTATGCTAGTGAGCTCAAGTAGATTAGTTCAAGGTCAAGATGTAGGCTAGGGGTTATTCATGGTGGGTAGGGTCTATCAGAAGGAGCTCACATCATCCTGGGTTCTTGGGGTCTATCTTAAAGAGTAGGGGTCATCCTTGCTTGCAGGGTTTGGTGTTAGGCCTACCCTGCCTGCAGCAGCAGGATCATGAACGCCTCAGACAGGAGAACAGTTAGCTGGAGGAGCCTCTTTGCCCCAAGAAGTAGATCATGTCTGCATCTCGACTGTCCCATATTCAATGCATTCACCAAAGAACCCTGGGTATAAAGGATTCCTTTAATAAAGTTGAAATTTAAAAGCAAGGCTTTGGTTTTGTGGTGGCAATGGGCTTGTTTAAAATTCCAAGATTGACCTGCCCACAAAGATGATTGAATTTGGTCATAACTCTTATTTCACTGAGGGCAAACCTCTCAACTTGCACAAGCTGAGAGTTGTGTTATATCACTCAAAATAACAAAACGGACAGTGATCGGCATTTATTGTGTTTCATGGGGATATTTCTGTTACATATTCAGGATGCTGAGGCACCTATACTCACATAAAAACATCCATACATAAGTACAGCACGCATTGAAGTAAAACTACATATAGTGTCATCGCTACATGTCACTGTGTCACTGGTCCATTTCACACACAGGTGTCTGGGGAGGATAACAGCGCGACTTATGAAGTCAATTTCCTCATATCAGTTTGAGGACATTTTGCAGCCATGATAGTAACAGATGACAGACCGACACAGTATCGATACCAGCTCTGGCAGATATGGTAAACAACAGTGGTGTAGTGGAGGGTCTTCATGGGGTCTATCCACTTCTTTATCCACAGTATAGGCCTACTCCCTTCTTTAAACACCACTAATGTAAAAACTGTAACATATACCCACTTCTTTACTCAGAGTTTACCCACGTAGGCTATTTAGTCACCACTACACCCCTGCTAAACAGGGACTTCTGCTGGTCATCTTAGTAAACTGACCAGCGCGGCAACAGCACTTGCTATTTCCAGGCTATTAATTCACACTTCAACTAAATAAAATAGTGTGTACATTAAATCCATCCATATATATATATATATATATATATATATATACGCTACCTGTGTGTTAATTAAACCTTGAAAGATGGCCATTCAATGCAATGGACTTTTATTTTGTAATGTTTGAACACGTTTTTTCACTTCCCGTGAAGCTAGACTGGGCCACGTGACCAACAGACCACGTGATTCCATTTATTCATTTCACCGTTCGAAACTAAATAATGAATATAGTGATAGATAACTGTGGGTACATTCTTCAGTCCCAAAAGGAATAATGATAAAAGGAACAGACGGAGAACCACATTTTAAAAGTGGTTTTTCAATTATTGCTAGACTGGACCACGTGACCAACAGACCACGTGATTTCATTTATCCATTTCACGGCTCAAAACCAAATAATGAATATACCGCGATAGACAACTGTGGGCACATTCTTCAGTCCCAAAAGGAATAAATATAAAAGGAACGAGCCGAGAACCAAAAAAAGGCCATTTTGGAAGAGGTGTTTCCATTATTTGTTTAGACACAAAAAACAGAATTATGGTCGATTACGGTTTATTCGTTTTGAAATTATAATGGAATAAGGAATTATACGATGATACCCTGACCAGTGAGATAGCCGTGAGGCCTGGGGACCTGTAATGTTAAATGGAGAGTAGTCTGTTCTCTCCGACCATGTTCTCTGTCTGGGAATTCTGATGGGAATGGGACTGAGATAGGGACAGGAACGGGGGCGGGCTCCAGAACCAGAACCGAGGGGAGGGACAGGAACGGGGAGCGGGCTCCAGAACCAGGACCGAGGGGAAGGGACAGGAACGGGGAGCGGGCTCCAGAACCAGGACCGAGGGGAGGGACGGGAACGGGGAGCGGGCTCCAGAACCACGACCGAGGAAGGGACAGGAACGGGGGCGAGCTCCAGAACCAGGACCGAGGGGAGGGACAGGAACGGGGAGCGGGCTCCAGAACCAGGACCAATGAAGGGACAGGAACGGGGGCGGGCTCCAGAACCAGGACCGAGGGGAGGGACAGGAACGGGGGAGGGCTCCAGAACCAGGACCAATGAAGGGACAGGAACGGGGGCAGGCTCCAGAACCAGGACCAATGAAGGGACAGGAACGGGGGCGGGCTCCAGAACCAGGGCCGAGGGGAGGGACAGGAACGGGGAGCGGGCTCCAGAACCAGGACCGAGGGGAGGGACAGGAACGGGGAGCGGGCTCCAGAACCAGGACCAATGAAGGGACAGGAACGGGGAGCGGGCTCCAGAACCAGGACCGAGGGGAGGGACAGGAACGGGGGCAGGCTCCAGAACCAGGACCAATGAAGGGAGGGACAGGAACGAGGGGCGGGCTCCAGAACCAGGACCGAGGGGAGCCGGGCTGCC
>NC_140234.1:14230841-14567125 GCF_949987555.1 Borostomias antarcticus
CCTCTAACCTGCCCTCCCTCTAACCTGCCCTCCCTCCCTCTAACCTGCCCTGTCCTCCCTCTAACCTGCCCTCCCTCTGCCCTGCCCTCCCTCTAACCTGCCCTCCCCTCTCTCTAACCTGCCCTGCCCTCTCTCTAACCTGCCCTGCCCTCCCTCTCTCTCTCCAGCCTCCCTTAAAACACAGGAGCTCCAGAAATAGTGTGACAGGATGGACTTCTCGTGGAGGAAACAGAGCTCACATAACGTTATTACTTTCCCAGAGAGAGACTGGGCCTATTTTCAGGTTGGAATGATAGGTGGAACACAGAGGTGTCTCTCTCCTGAGCTGAGGGTGAGACCTGCCTTCTCCCATGACCCGTTCACACAAGAGCTGAGGGTAAGACCTGCCTTCTCCCATGACCCGTTCACACAAGATAGAACTATGATAATTCTACAACTGTAAAAACGACAGGAAAAGTTAATGGGCACTGAGCGTCAGGCTGAGCAGGAAATAGAGCGCCTGCAGTCGGCCTCGACATCAAGCCCTGGGAACTGGGAGGGTCTCTGCTCTAACGCTGGGATCTGCACATTCATGTTTAAGTGTGTTTATGTATAGGTTTGTGTGTGTGTGTGTGTATCTAACACAGTTTATACTGGACAGTTTACAGTGTGTGTTTGTGTGTACATAAAGGCTGCAGATAACACTGCAAACACTGGCCACCCATTGGTCAGCTCAAGTATCTGTAGTAATCTCTCTCTCTCTCTGTCTCTCTCTCTCTCTTGGCCATCTCTCTCTCTTTCTCTCTCTCTCTCTCACTCTCTCTGTCTCACTCGCTTTGTGATGTTTAGATTCATAGTGTGTTCCACCAACAATACATGTGGGAACCATGGCAACACAACCACATCAATAGCTACCAGGTCCGAAAGTTGATGCTATAGTTCAGAAGCCGATTTTGTTTTAATGGTGAGTGAGGACATCTTGGCTCCACCCTGTGACAGGGGCCATGGTAAAACCATCACCCGCTCGTCTCCTGGAGGACGTGGGAGAGAATGGGGGACAAGCTGAGGAGTCCCTGGAGGACCCTGGCTGGGACCTTGAAAAACACAGCCCTGTGTGGGTGGCCTGGAGAGAGGAGGAGAGGGGAGGAGAGGAGAGAGGAGGGGGCGAGAGGAGACGGGAGGAGAGAAGAGGGGAGGGGAGAAGAGGAGAGAAGAGGGGAGGCGAGGCGAGGGAGAGGGGGGGTAGAGGAGAGGAGAGGAGAGGAGGGGGGAGGAGATGGGAGGAGAGGGGAGAGGAGAGGAGCAGACACTCACATTGTTTCCTGAATCATCCCAGAATAAAAACAGCAGGAAGCATCATTACTACCCATCACATATCAGCAAGTTTTACTACCTGTCCCGTTGTCGTGGATATGCTGTTTTTATCATATGAATAACTGAGTTTATGAGTCCTGGACACCCTCCTTTGGCATTTGTGTATGTGCGTGTGTGTGTGTGTGTGTGTGTGTGTGTGTGTGTGTGTGTGTGTGTGTGTGTGTGTGTGTGTGTGTGTGTGTGTGTGTGTGTTGTGTGTGTGCGTGTGCATGTGTTTGCCTGTATGTTTCGTTTGTGTGTGGGTGTGAGTGTGTACTGTATGTTTGTGAGTGAGTGAGTGAGTGAGTGAGTGAGTGAGTGAGTGAGTGAGTGAGTGAGTGAGTGAGTGAGTGAGTGAGTGAGTGAGTGTGTATTTGTGAGTGCGTGTGTGCGTGCGTGCGTGTGTGTGTGTGTGTGTGTGTGTGTGTGTGCTTGTGAGTGCATGTGTGAAAAAGATCAGACCCCATTGGCTCTTGGATCTGGTTTATTTAGAAGTTTGGTACCTTTCCTGGGACTCACAGCACCGCACACACACACACACACACACACACACACACACACACACACACACACACACACACACTACCACAGCCACCCAGCCACCTCACCAGCTCCCCAGTCCTCAACTGACATCTCCATGAAGTAGAGGAGAGAGGAAACACAGGAGTGAAAGCAGCAGCAGCATCATCATCCTACTCACCACGTCGTTGGATTTATGTCCAGCCGGTGAGAGAGAGGGGCCCCCTGACTGTGCCGCACACAAAGGGGCTCTGCAGCACAGCGAATCAAGTGCCCCCCTGAGCTCCTTCATACATCCTACACCTGTCCACCTGTCTGAGGCCCAGACCGACACACTGACCTATTCAGCTGGTTGGCTGGTTGACTGGCTGCTTGGCTGGCTGGCTGGTTGGTAGGTTGACTGGCTGGCTGATTGGTTGGTTGGTTGGTTGGTTGGTTGGTTGGTTGGTTGGTTGGTTGGCTGGTTGGCTGGTTGGCTGGTTGGCTGGCTGGTTGGCTGGCTGGCTTGCTGGTTGGCTGGTTGGCTGGCTGGCTGGTTGGCTGGCTGGCTGGCTTGCTGGTTGGCTGGCTGGTTGGCTGGCTAGTTGGCTGGTTGGCTGGCTGGTTGGTTGAGTGTCTGGTTGGTTGGTTGGTTGGTTGGTTAGCTGGATGCTTGACTGGTTGGCTGGCTGGTTACTTAGTTGGGTGATAGTTTGGCTTGTTAGTTGGCTGTCTGTCTGCCTCAATCAATCAAGCAATCAAAGCTTTATTTGTATAGCGCATTTCATACCCAGAGGCAACACAATGCGCTTTACAGAGAACAAGGGAGGTGGGCATACGACCCACTCTCTACATATTCCAGAGGGAAGCAAAAAAACAGTAATCACCCGGGGGCCAGATAAGTGAGCTGGTTGTGAGGCTGCTTGGCTGGGTGACTGGTTGGTGGACTGGCTGTTTGGCTGGCTTGCTATCAGCAGGTTGAGATGACAGGTGGACCAGAACATCAAAGCTCTGTCTCTGCAGTACCTAATAAAATAAAACTTGTCCTGGCAATTTGTTTTTTAGGTCTTGTGTGGACTTCCGAAACGTGTTTCCAGATTCTCTTGCTTCATTTCTTCTGGCATCGTCTCTCCTCAGTGCTCTACTCATCACTCTTTCTGCGCTCTTCTGCTTGGTTGACTGTCTGGATGGTGGTTTGGCTGGCTGGCTAGTTAACTGACTTGCCGTCGGCAGCTTGAAATGACAGTTGGACCAGAACATCAACCTAAGTACAATAAAACTTGGCAGGTTTTTTTTTTTTTATCATTGGGATTTCCGGGAAAAAAAAGTCTTTACTTCCCCTGGGCTGGCTGGTCTCACACTGGTCTGGGCTCTCAGTTCGCTTCTCTTCACCTTCTCATGGCTCCCTCTCCTCTCTTCTCTCATCAATCAGTGATCTCCTCACCTCTCTAATAGCTCTCTCTCTCCTTTCTTCTTCTGGCCAGCTTCTCTCCCCTCTTTCCTCTCCTCTCTTCCTTCCCTTCTCATCGTCTCTTCTCTCCCAAACGCTCGGTGTTACTGCTAGCTACTGTTACTAATAAATACTGCAGGGCTTCCATCCATGTCCTGGCGATTGCCCTCAGGAAGAGGAACCTGCAAACGAATGGTTAGCTTCCACCGTGACAACCCACATGATGAAAACCTACATGTTCACACCGGCTAATCTATTCTCCGCAGAGTGCAAATAAATTGTGTTGGGGATCTTGTGCTGAGTGGCCTCACCTCATACACAGTAACCTGAAGGGGAACGTGTGTGAGTGAATGAATGAATGAATGAATGAATGAATGAATGAATGAATGAATGAATGAATGAATGAATGAATGAATGAATGAATGAATGAATGAAAGTTTATTTTCGTGTCATGTCCGAGGACCCAACCCTTACGGGTTATAAGACACCATAAACAATAAACAATCATTAACTATATCACATACACTTCTCATGGTTTGTAAGCTACACAATGTACACCAAACAATAACAGAAAAAAGAAAAAGAAAAAAGAAAAAAGTACTTCGTCAGAATCCAAAATAAATGCATCACATATAATCCAAAATAAATGCATCACATCTCTTTGTTCGTTTGTCCCAAGCTTTCTCTAAATATTCTGCATGTGCAAATACCCTATGATCAAACATCCATTTTAGTCTCTCTGCATCGCTCAACCACATCAAATCAATATTTTTACATCTTTCAAATAATTTTTGACGCAACTTATGATATAATGGGCAATAAAACACAAAATGGAACTCATTCTCAATATCAATATTACAGTAGATACAAATGCGCTCTTCTTCTGTAACCCCCGGTAACGTCCAGTTTCAAGCTGCAGGGGCAAGATCCCAGAGTAAAGTTGGGCACATAATGATCTTTGTCTTTTGGATAATGGAGCACAAACATATTTTTCATTTCCATACCACCTTTTTATCATACTGAACGTTCTTAATTTCGGTTTATATATATATATATATATATATATATATGTGACCTCATCTGATGTGTATTAGACAAAGCTTCCTTAACCAAAGAAATGTTTACAGTGTGTGTGTGTGGGTGTCTATGTGTGTGTGTGTGTGTGTGTGTGTGTGTCTGTGTCTGTGTGTGTGTGTGTGTGTAGATGGCAAAACAGAACCAGATCAGACCGGCCCAAGTCAAGGCACCCCGCTGGGAAGGTCCTCTCTTCATTTGTTTCTCCCCACCATGCTGCCGCTGCTAGACGCCATGTTTAAAGAGAACCTTTCACACAAAACGTCTTTCCTGTCCTCCCTCCATCCCTCTTACACTCTCTCTGTCTCTCTCTCTCTCTGCCCCCTCTCTCTCTGTCTCTGTCCCTCTCTCTCTCCCTCCATTTCCCTCTGTCGCTGTCCCTCTTTCTCTCCCACTCCCTTTCTTTCTCTCTCTCTGTCCCTCTCTCCCTCCCTCCCTTTCTATCTCTCTGTCCCTCTCTCTCCTTCCATTTCTCTCTCTGCCTGTCCATCTCTCTCCCTCTTTCAATCTCTCTCTCTGTCCCTCTCTCTCTCCCTCCTTTTCTATGTCCCTCTCTCTCCTTCCATTTCTCTCTCTCTCTCTGTCCGTCTCTCTCACTCTCTTTCTCTCTCTGCCCTGCGTTTCCCCCCGGATCGTTTTTCTAGCACTGTAGGAAGGGGAAGCACAGAGAGGATTCACTCGGTTCTTCTCAGTGTGTCCAGCAGCAGGTGATTGGCCGTGACGAGGCCTGCCATTAAACAGCGCAGAGGAAAGAGTAAGACAAACGACTACCACAAAACCACACTCCTACAAGAGCTTCCAATTTGATGTTAAAATATTTACTCTAGTGCACCGTCGGGAGGTCTGGCGTTTCCTCCCCTGACCTGTCTTGGCTCTTTGGAAGTCAATTAAATCCTTGTTTGATCCATTAATCTGCAGGTCCAGACACATTAGCAGGGTCTGGCAACCGTTCTATCTCCTTTTTTTATAAAGGCAGGGGGTCTCGCATGGGTGTTTATGCATCTGAAATGAATCAGTCTCCATCCACGTCGTGAAGTGGAGCTGTATGCCCGCCACGGAGCCTGAGGACGCTGTAATGACTTTAACATCATGCGTCTGGAACTCTGCAAGCTGTGACAGTGTGACACACAGGTATCCGTCCAGGAAAAGGAAACATTACATTACAGTCATTTAGCTGATGCTTTTATCCAAAGCGACTTACAATAATTGCATGTAACATAGGAAAAGTCAGTGTACTACTACTTGCCAGAACTCACAAGTGTATCTCCTTTCTAAAACAAGTGACTAAGAGCATAATCTAGTGCTGAAGGCAAAGGGCAAGAATAGCAAACTAAAAATACAATAGGCGCTTAAGAGGGAGGATCGTGGTAGTACTTGGTACGTGGTAATACACTACAGGTGTTAAGCCTACTTTCTGGGAAACTGGGCAGAAATGACATAGGTAATGGAGCATGGTGATTTCAAAGTAAAGTTGTGGGTTCAATCCCAGGTACATAAGAATGACATATCTCACAATCAGGGTTTTTCCTGTCTCAGAATGGGTCTTTAGGGGGTGATGCACACACAAATTGGGGGGGAAACCTCAGTTGTAGAGTAGAGTATCCTACCAGTATATATAGGCCTATATTCTTCACTGTCATTCTGACTGAGCTCACGTTTCACAACAACAGGAAATCTCCCTACATGACACAAAAATGGATATGAAGACAAAAAGTTTGAGATACTGATAACCTGTCTATTAATGATCTTGATAACTAGTGGTCCAAACCATGGACAATGCAAGAAAGAGGGATGGGCTGCATAAGTGTAAGTGTGATTGTATGTGTGTCCATGTATGTGTGTATATGTGTGTGTGTGTGTGTGTGTGTGTGTGTGTGTGTGTGTGTGTGTGTGTGTGTGTGTGTGTGTGTGTGTGTGTGTGTGTGCGTGCGTGCGTGCGGGCGTGCTTGCTTTCTTGTGTTTGTTGAGTGCTACATATCGGTAGTAGAATACACCATCAGAAGAACCTTAGTGAAAAGCACTCCAGAGATTAAACCACAGTGCAGGAACAGAGAGGCATCTAAATATATACTCCATGATTAGTAGCATTATAACACCTTTAAGTGAAGAATATGTTGATTTCCATGAAGGCTCTTCCATCATACTTGAGCCCTGCATTCTGAATGGGAGTCCTTCTGAGGACTAGAGAACACACAGTGACAAGAGAGCTGCTGCCCCCTAGTGTTTAACATATCAATTGTCATACTGACTGCCTTCCCCAGACCCCCCCGGGGGGCTACAGTCTGTTGGCCCTGGGGGCTGCACACTGTTTAATAGATCAATTGTCATACTGACTGCCTTCCCCTGACCCCGGGGGGGCTGCAGTCTGTTGGCCCTGAGGGCTGCACGCTGCTTACCAAATCAATTATCATACTGACTACCTTCCCCAGACCCCGGGGGGGCTGCAGTCTGTTGGCCCTGAGGGCTGCACGCTGCTTAAACATATCAATTATCATACCTGACTGCCTTCCCCAGACCCCCCCCCTGACACTGTTTCGTCCTAACTTTTACTTGGAACTTTGCCCTAGTCCAACCCCCTGGATCAGTTACGTGTATTCACTTCTCATCTCCCCTCCTACCGGATATTTTACCTTCTTGCCTCAACCCGTTTCAGACTTTGGAACTGGTGCTGTCGGTGTGTAGCGGAGCGCATTCTTCCTATTCATCACGTGAGGTGGACCTAAAGAATCTGGTTCACCTATTCCCACGTCTTGTCAGGAAGCTCTGTTACGCAAAACCTAACCCTAACCCTAACCCTAAACCTATCCCCTAAACCTAACCCCGACCTGGATCCTAACTCTAACCTTAACCCTCATCCAGACCCTAACCCTAAGATCACGGGGCTTGTGTTTGATCCCATCATGGTTGTAGCTCGGACCTCTTCACCTGACCCTCATCCTAAACCTATCCCCTAAACCTAACCCATACCTGGATCCTAACTCTAACCTTAACCCTCATCCAGATCCTAACCCTAAGGTTACGGGGTTTGTGTTTGATCCCATCATGTGCTTGCTGTGGCCCGGATCCTGTGGCCTGACCCTCATCCCAGCCCCAAACCTTAACCTAATCCCAGCCCTGATTTCAATCCTGACCCTAACCCTCACCCAGACCCTGACCCTAAGGTCACGTGGTCTATATTGGACCCCGCCCTGGACCTCATATCCGACCCTAATCCTGATCTTCACCGTGGGCTTGTCCTGTGAATCTGTCGTGCTCCTCCCGGGTTGTGCGTATGTGACTGAGTGGTTTGTTGTACTCTGCATCTCTTCTTATTTAGGTGTGGCCCATTGTGTGGGGGCTGCGGCACTGGGACGCTACTGGGCACACACCCCTCTGCATCCTGTGGGACCGCTTTGGTGGAGGTGAGCGGTTTGAGACGGTGGCCCGTCATCTACTCATTGATTGACGTACACATGTTGTATTACATTCTCATAATCGGCTTACATACTCAGGGGGTACATTTTCATTGGATGGGAGCGGAGCGCTTCCCGTTACTCAACTCTATGCTTGAGGGCAATAGTTCCCTCTATGTGTACTGTTTGGGGAACCTCTGTTGCAAAAAACCTAACCTGCCAGACGCTACATCCGTATGGAATGTATCCCATCTGTTATGGCCAACGGTCCCCCCTCAGTCAGTACTAGCTTTCTGTGAAACTGGGCCTTTGGCTTGAAGTCCAGAGAGTTATTCAGTGCTTGAGGGCCGGCCGGTCTCTATTTACCCTTATATTTTGTCCTACGGGGGATTTTTCCACTCGATTCTACTCTCCTCTTGCTCATCAGCCTTTCCTGGATCTATATGGCGGGACCAGCACTGTCGCATACTGTGGGGAAGCGGTCTCCCACCTCCCATACCTTTGGAGTGGGGTCTCCTCTGTGGTACAGGTAATACTGCTTTCTTAATTCCTCCCTGTCTCCCCCTCCCTCCCTCACCTTGACGTTACCCCACTGGTCATGCTCAGGATCTTATGCAGCTCTTGGATGGGTCTCTACTCTTGTGAGCATCTGACTGGTGTGCATTCACCCCGCATGGAGTACTCGTTGACAGGCTTGGACTGCTCTACATCTCCACAATCAAGTTGACATCATGATGATTTGGAGCTCTGTGCTCTCCGGATGTCAGGGATTGGATTCTATGAGCCACACTGTAACCTGTGAGGTCCTTCCGGCCCTCAGGCCTTAGTCGTTGTAAAGCATCATTCAGGGATTCTGGGATTTGGTTAGGCTGGGATGTTTCACACTGGAGACCACATTGTTATATGCTTGGAGCCTTTCTACTTTCTGACCTCTCCATTTTTGCTTTCTACTCTCTGGCCTCTCCTGGTTTACATCTTTTATTGTGATCAGTTGGTATCTCACCGGGACAACTCTTTGCCTTCGTGTTCTATCTACTCCACAGATTGATTCATCTGAGAGGGACTCCCACCACACTGCGGGGCGGCTGGATTCCGGACGGCTTCATCTGTCTTCCTCCACTGTGACCCGTGTCTATTTTCCAGGAGGACCTTGTCGCCTTTTACTGATGGGGATTTTCATTTTGCAGGTTCCAGTAGGGGTTGTTTGGAGGGTTAATTTCATTGGCACCGAGTTTTGCACTGACTGAATGCTGACTTTGGACGGGATCTGTTTGGGCAGGCTGGATTCTGTTTCATTGTTTTACTGTGGGATGCTACTCACAATCGCATGTATGACTCTCTCCGGGTCGCACATCGAAGCATGAAACACACTGGGATATCAGTGATGGTGTCTTTTTCATTGTATTTTACTGTCTCCAATCAACTCTCTTTGCTCTGGCTATACACTTTGGTTGAGAGGTTCATTTTATCATGATGTCAACACTGGGTATTCTATTGTTCCTACCTACAGTTCTCCATGGACCTGGAGTTTAATTTGGGGAGGTTGAATGTTTTTTTTTTATTTTATTTTACTTGGCGGACTTTGTCCTTAACTTGCTCTTCTTTCACATCCTACTTAAAGTGGGATGTTATCATTGGATTGGACTTCTTTGCAGGACCAAGTCCCTATGACGGCACTTCATTATTTGGCCTGCAGGTGGTGCCACCCCTCCACCTTTTGTTAATAATTCCCTGGCTTGTTATTTTCTATTTGAGGTTTAACCTTGTCTATGGACAACATTTTATTTATGGACATTGTTCCAGCTACTGAAGACCGTATGTGACCTTGATGTTATGGGATGCAAGGGGTGGACCTCTTTTTCCAGGACTGGACGTTCTATTGCCTGGTCAGGAGTTGCTTGTTAATATTCCATCTGCTACTGAAGTCAGGATGGTATTATAAGGTTTGGTTGTTTTCCTGCCTCGATTGTTCATTATTAAGTTTTTCATTTTATTTGGTGTATTTGTCTGGATTTTTGCAATAAATATTACTTTTTGAAACAACCGCCTCTTCTTTCGGGTAGGAACCTCAGGAAGGAACGGATCTTCACTGGTTTGTATTACGGGGGAGCACTTTGGGGGCTGTTCAACGTTTTATGTTCCTGCGTTCCGAATCGCATACTACCCTACTATATAGTATGCCAATACAGAATGTAGTATGTCCCAATACATAGTATGCCACATGCAGTATGGCAAAAATGCCAGGATGTGATACTACATCCGGTCGTATTTTGCAGTATGCAAGCCAGCAGGCTTCTCTGCCTATTCTGACCCACAATCCTGTGCGCAGCGGAAATTACGTCACGTGCGAGTCGCGCTGGAGGCTTTATTATGAATCCTGCGGCGCGCAGACAGATGTGCAAGCGGCAGCGGCAGCGCATTCAAGTGTAAGTACAGTAACGTCACTACATATTTGTAGCGACTCGTGTTGTGTGTATAATTGAAACATTAAAAGATACTATTGCTGCACGAAGCTAAGTGGATAAATGAGCGCAAATGTAAACCTATAACCTCAGCCAGTGGCCTAGTGGTATCTATAGTGGTAGCTACTAGCGTAACTTACTTCTGTAACATCAACTAGCCAGCTAGTTAGCTAGCTAGCTATGTGGTGCACTGAAGTTAACAACGTTACCTCTCACTCTTCTCATCATTCGTCAAATTTGCCAAAAAGCAGAATGCAAGCCAAGTCAGTATAGCTAGCTATGTAAGGTACGACCATGGATGTATTAATAGAACGTACGACATACCAATTCAGCTCACCAGAAAATAGTTTGCTGATAATGCACGAGCCTATCCAGGACGTCAGTTAGCTAACGTTAACTAGGTAGTTGAAGTATTAGTCAGTCAACTGCTTTGTCTCACTGGAAAACATCATTAATTTGTTAGGGACAGATGAACATACTGAGCAACTCATCCAGTGGAGGATGGAGAAGGAGGAGCTGTTCACTGGGAAGAGGAATGCAGCGATAAAGGGGTTTGAGTGAGTAACACTTGACCCTATTTTACAAAATGTGATGAAAGGAGCATTTGTCATTGCTGGGCATGTTCCTTGTCCCCTTAGGATGTTTGTGGTCGAGCATGGCTTGGAGGGGAAGGTGACACCAGCCACCATAAAAAAGAAATGGGAGAACCTCAAACAAAAATACAAAGTCAGTCACCAGTGTTGTGTGTATGCCTTTGATTAGCCATTTACTATGCTTTAGTGTCATTAACTAATCCTGTCATCTAATTTGCAGGATTTGAAGTGTCCTAAAACAGGGGTCAGCACAGAGGGAGGGGAGGCAACAGCAGCCTCCTGGAAATGGTATGGGGTGATGGATGCTGCATTGGGCAGTAAGCCATCCATCACCCCACCATTGCTAATTTCATCAGCAAGCCAGGAGGCTGTTGAAGTCTCAACTCCCTCTGTGTCTGATCCCATTCCTGTGGAGGATGAGTGTCCTGCTATACCACCACGAAAGAGAAGGAGGGAGGGAGGTCAGTCCAGTAGCCAGGTACTGGAGTACCTTAGAGAGATGGAGAAGAGAGAGGCAAGACAGCAGGCACTAGAGGGGCAAAGGTATGAGGAGGCCAGGGGGAGAGAGGAGGCAGCCAGGGCTAGGGAGGAAGAGAGGTACCAGGAGAGCAGGAGGAGAGAGGAGAGAAGAGAAGAGGAGGCCAGGAGGAGAGAGGAGGCAGCCAGAACAAGGTATGACAAATACAAGATGGTGTGGACTACTCCAGTCTCCCTCAGTATAACAAGATTGTGCTGTATTTTTACTCTATTTTAAATTCTTAGTGTCTTTTACTTATTTACTTCTATTTTTTACTGTACTATGCACATTTGGGAGCTAGCAATTGCATTCCAGTGCATATTATACCTGTATGATGTGCACCTGACTAATAAAACTTACAAGGGAGGAGAGAAGAGACGAGGAGGCCAGTAGGAGAGAAGATGAGTCTCGGTCAAGAGAGGAGAGGCGGGAGGACCGCTTTTTGGCACTACTGGAGGCACTCGCCAAGAAATGATCATTTAGCTTTGTTTGTTTTGTTTGTCTTGTGTTGCAGCATGTTTAATTTAATTAGCTTCATTTGTTTGCTTAAAATGCCTCATTAAATGTTTCGACCAACTAACCTGTGCTTTCTTAGAGCTCAATCAGTCAAATATACTGTATCTTGAGTGTTGAATAATTGTTGACTGACGGGTAGCTTGGCCTCCACTGGACTTGAAATGGTCTTTCAAAGCATCCACACTTTTTCCTTCAAAGTTACAGGTGAAACTGGGACAAAGTGATGTGTGGATTACACAGTACACAATACACAAGTCATGATTGATCATTAGATGTAGTTATGATTGATCATTGGATTTATACATCACACGTGTTAAACAAAACATAATGCATAATGGTAGCTTGGGAAAATGAGGGTGACAATACAAAATGAAGAACAAATTAACAGGCATCAAG
Organism: Borostomias antarcticus; assembly: GCF_949987555.1. Lineage (NCBI taxonomy): Eukaryota > Metazoa > Chordata > Actinopteri > Stomiiformes > Stomiidae > Borostomias > Borostomias antarcticus. The sequence continues at coordinate 14,243,072 of NC_140234.1, forward strand.
CTTGGTTTTGGTGAAGAAACTGAGGTGTGATGCTGTGTATCCTAATGTTGGATCGTGTAATCGTGTTCTTGGAGAGCTGGAACACAGTCAAGTGGTGCAGACACTGCTGCAGCCAGGAGATCATCAAAGTAGAGCTGCAGGATGGGTGCATTGGGGTTCAACTGGCAATATGTTGTAGGGTGGACATCCTATGAATATGAGTATGGTGATTGAATGGGAAATGAATGGGAAATAAAAAGTTAACTTAATTGCATGAATGGTTTATTTCCAGTTTGAGATACAAGGACACTACATTACGACTGCAATGATCTGATTATATACTGTCACATATCAAAGTTTGTCAATTGTAGGTTCAGTCAACTAAGTTACACAACAGAATTGGCAAGAATGTTTACACTAACGTTACTAAGTTAAATGTGAGCCTGCTTCACATGCAGACAGGACATAGAATGACAATGACTGAAATGCATTATGTAATTTTACTGACGTGGATAAATACCTTGATCAGGTTAAAATGTACAATTCAGTTCAAACTACATACATTGCAAAGGAACAACAGGAGAGCTCTTGTCCTCCGACGGTATTGGCGTCTCTGGCGAGCTCGACGAATGGCGCTCTCGTGCATCTGGAAGGGATTTACTGCGCCAACCATTTCGAATCTTGCGCGTCTCTGCGGACAGCTGTGGGCGAATGTCGCTTTATGGACTGTGACGGATGTCGTCAGATTTCAGGGCGCAATGTCATGACAGAGTAGTATGTCCCAATTGGATGTCTACTGCTTGCAAAGTACGTACTTTCTAAGGGCAGCTGTAGTAGGTACTGGTAGTAAGAAGTAGAAGTATGCGATTCGGAACGCATGGCTTCCATTATAATCATATCTTTATTACCTTTATGACTATTTCTACACCGTCGATGTATCCTTCTACAGGACCAGTTTACAGACTCTTACAGTTGTGATTCGGAGATGGTTGGGTAGTTTGTGGATGGATTGTTTTACAGTTTTTACGGGGCATTTCCGACATGTTGGCTCTTGGATCCGACAGTTTCCCGACTGTCATCTCTTCCAGGTAGGAACCCTTGGCGAGCACTAGCTGCTCGGGGGGACCATTTTAGGAGTCGGACTATACTAATATATTTTGTGTCTTTTACGGGCATTTTGTTCATTGTTGCCCGATGCAACCACCTTGATGCTGGCTCTATTCCTATTTTTGAGGGCTCCTTTACGATGCGATTGGGGGTGATTCTGGGACGTTCTGGAGCGGCGTGATCATTTTATTCTCGGATTTCGCGAGCCGCTTTCCGCCATCTTGGCTCTGGGATTCAACAGTTTCATGTGACGGATATTTCTCCTGGATTTTTCTTTCAACATCTAAAGTGGGGTTTCTTTCGGATTATGATCATTTAATGGAGATCTCAAGTAATTCCATCTGCGGGATTTTCAATTTTAATTTTGTTTGTTTACATCGACTACCGCGGCCACTTCCGGTCTTCTTCACGGGAGGATTCACTGGCGGGTCTGGATCGCGGACTGTTTTTGAGTTGTGAAAATTGCTTTTTCTGGGGCCTCTGGGGCCTTACGTGACCATTCACTACTTTTGAGGTTTCACAATTGAAGGTAGGATTTGGATGTGGTTTTCTTACTCCCATCACACTGTGGGGAATCATCTGTTTCTCCGATCGCCATACATGCTAATTTCGACATTGTATATTTGGTGGCTAACTTAGCTAGCATCAATGCCAAGAGCTGGCCTCGTGGCCATGGCTTTACAGTAGCACTGTTGATGTCATTCCTGCGACCCTTTAATCATTCCATTTTTTACCAGGAGTTAGGGCCTAGATGTTATGGACCCACCCCCCTCTTTTACCTCTTCTCTCCTCTCTCTCTCCATTTTGTCTTCTTATACTATCTTACTTACTTTGTTACTTAAATATCTTTTTAAGTGCAAAGTGCTGCCCAGTCACCTGATGAGTCCACGTAGGACGAAACGCGTCGTGACTATGATATTCTTTTAACCCCCTGTATATGCACCTTTAGTGGTTGCTCTGGGCAGAGAGGTCCCGCCAGGGGGTAGAATATCATGTTCCTTCCTTTTACATGTACACTACAGGCATATACAGTTGGTTGCTGATATGTATGTATGTATATGTTTAATTTTTTCTTCTCATTTAGTTTTTCTTCCGGATTCATACTTGTTTTTTTTGGAACATCCTGGCAGGTTGCATGCTCGTGGACATGGCTGTTTGCCCCATCGGTGAGGTATCACTTGGATGGTCTATTTCATCGACTGTGTTGTCTCTCCTGTCATTTTCTCCCTCTCCTAGTTGGTGTCACTACAGTATGTCTGGGAAGGAGGGTCCCTGGCGCAAACCTGAGGGGTCCTGGGGAATGGGAATGTCCATATCGGGACTCCGGAGAGGGGATGACCTGGCGCCAGTCTGATGACCGGTCGGATGAGAGGGGCCGATCGCGCACAAGGGAAGTCTGGTCTGGGGACCGTTCTGGTGGACAGTTCTCTGGGGATGTTGGGGGTCAGCAACGCTCCCGCTCTAGCTCCCGGTCAAGTTACAGGTCCCGGTCAGTATCAGTTCATTCGGGGTACAATCGTTCCACTCCATATGGGCAGTACACCGGTTCCTCTGCGGACTCCCGGGCGAGAGGTTTGGATCAACACAGGGCACGTTCGCAATCGCGCCAACCTCCCCGAGCGGGGCGTCGCTCTGAGTCCTCTCCTCCACCCGTGCGCAGTATCTTGGCGAATTCGGGCACCCGGTACAGGGAAGGGGACCCTTATTACAGGTCTGGGGGTAGGGGGCGCTCTGCTGTTTCATATTTGCAGTCTCCTTCGGGCAGGGGTGGAAGGAGGCGCCGCCTCACCTGGCAGGTTCAGCGGTCCTGGGGTTCCTGGGGGCAAGCGGACCGGGGGGTCACTCCTTCGTCTCCTCACGGTGATGGCCGGAGGTCCCACTCGCAAACCCGTTCCCAGCGGGGTGAGTACTTGCCTCTCTCTCCTTCCCGCAGAGGCGGGTCACATCCCCCACGTGACTCTCGGCAGCCGGACCGCCGTGACCGCCGGGCTGATGAGGGAGGGGTCCCGACGCCTGACCCAAGGCGCACCCGTACTTCATCTACGACACAGGTGCAGACCCGGTATTTCCCTTCCTCCCAAGGGTCTTCGGGTCATGGGGACCGTGGTAAAGAAGACCGGGACCCTGTGAAGGGCACATCCTCTAGGGCGAGCCATCTAGTACCTGTTTCTCCGACGGGCGCGCCTCAGTCCGCTACTGAAGTACGTGCCACTCAGATAGCTTATAGACTCCTCAAGGCTACACACCATCTAAATGAGGTTTCTGCCTTCTTGGAACACCAGGTGCTTCCGGAGGGCTATACTAGGGGGGTTAGGGAACTTACTAACTTTTTCTTACCCTCAAATCCGACTCCCACGGTCAGCAGTAGGCTTAGACAGGCGGCAGAGGAATGGCTGTCCGCTGGTTACCGGGCGCTTAATGACCATTACTGTTCTATCATTTCCTCCCTCACTGACGGCCTCCCACTGCTGGAGAATGCAGCTTGGGAGCGGGCCTGGTCGCGTGCCTGCGGCTGGGCATCCTCCGAACTGACGGATGGTCTCGTGGCGACTGTGGTGGACAATGTCAAGGCCCTCATTCCCTTCCACCAGCGGCCGGATAGCGAGGATCGGAGTCCTGAAGTCTCCCTCCTACCTCCGGTCTCTCAGGAGTGCCGTAGCTTTGGGGCTCCTCGGCTCTCACAGACACCGCCCAAACTGTCGCCTCCCCCTGTTCGTGCCCGCCCCTCGGGGTCGTCCTCCACTCCTTCGAACCCTGATACCCCTTTCGTGCCACAGCTTGCTCCTCTGCCACAAAGAGCCCGTAAAGGGAGACGGACTCTCTGGGTCCCTCAGCAGAAGGTGGCGGTCACGGGTTCCCCTTCATCTCCCACTCCCTCCTCTCTGGAGGCCATCATGGACACGCCGCGCCCTCTACATCCCCATGTAAGCGGCTATTGGCATACATACATACATACACATGACCACACGGCCGGACCCTGTTACGTCACGCTCCTCGGCGCCACAGTCAGGAACACCTACCCCTGTGACTGTTTCCCTATCCCCCCTTAGGACGGTTGGAGCTTTCCCCTCACCCTCGACGCAGCCTCAACGTCTGCCTCCCTTTTCTGCCCCTGATGTTGGCGAACCTGCCACACCCCGTAGGGATGGAGACCTGATCACACTCACACAGGCTTCTCCGGGTGTAGTCTGGACCTCCCAGGAGTCGGACTCCCTAATTCCTCCCACTCCCGTGGGACCTGCCCCAACACTGGGCCGGGTCCGGTCTTCTCCCCTTGCCTGCCAACAGCATGGGGCCAACCCTCGGTCCAACGTGACCCCTGTACCCTCTCCTGCCCGGGATCAGAGACGGACCTCCCTCATCGTCCATCATCATGAGGGAAACAAATCCTCCTGGACCGTTCTCCCTGTCCGTAGGATTGTGGTCATGGGGGACTCCAACCTTAGGAATCTTCCCCCTGTGACCGACCAGGAGGTCCAGATAGATTGCTACCCAGGGGCTAATCTAGCACACGCTCTCGCCATGCTGTCGTCGATCCCCCAGCCTTGTCCCCAGGTGGACAAGGTGATCCTATCTTTTGGGCTAAATAACAGGGAACGTGGCTCTGTACAGAGCTTGGGGGTGAGCCTACGGGCTATGTTCCATGAGGCCACCAGGCAGTTCCCTAAGGCCTCAGTCCTCATCCCGGTGGTTACATACACCAAGATGTTGCCGGAACACCAGAGGAGGCGGCTTCTGGGACTCAATGATTGCATTGCGGAATACCCCCACATCCCCGCCCTGTCGCCAGAGCACATCACTATGCGCATCAGTGACCTGATCCACTGGTCATCCGACATGGGCTTTCACATGTGGAATCTTTGGAAGCGCCATTTAAACTAGGTAGCTCCCCCTCCGGGTCCTCTCCTGACAACAAAGACGTCATCAACCTTTCAGCTCACTTCCACCCCTCACCAGCTCAGGTATCTCTCCTCAGCAGGGGCCTTTCCTTTATCCCGGTACTGGATGTGACACGCGGCCAACAACACAATCTCAGGGAGGAGGTCATAGCCTACCATAGGGCTGCTCGATTATGGCAAAAATCATAATCACGATTATTTTGATTGATATTGAGATCACGATTATTTAACACGATTATTCATTGAATTCTTTTTTTTAATCAAAAGTTTTAACATTTTCTTAACAAATTTTCTTCACAAATCAAATTATTGACTTTGATAACAATTAATTTATTAAATGTTGACAGTGGCTTTTCTTTTTAACAATATTCTTTGGATTAGATACATTTCTCCCATGGGAGACAAATAGTGAACCTTGACCTTGATAAATAAATTAATAAAAGTGCCAAAACTGATAAATTAAGAAGCTTCAAAGCACCGGCACCACCACAGAAGAAGACTACCTCTGAAAAATAATTTCACTCGGACAGAACGCGTCTAAATAAGTTATTTAATGGTAGCGCCGAGGCTTCAAAACCCAGCATTTGTTAAAATAGACCCGTTTGCTTAGGTGAGTGACGTTTCATGTTTATCTGACACTTGTAAATATGAGCGCCTCTCCTAAATAGGCCGACACCGATTTATTTTGACGGCAAAGTGAATGGAGCAGCAAAGGACTGTTGTCTGGCATGAACGAGCGGAATGCGACAACGGGACTGAGAAGGGCTGCTTTGAGGGGCAGCTACGACTGCGTAGCAAATTTTACACACCGTGTCAACTTGGTCCAAATCTGTCTCCGCGAACCCATAGTGTTTCCACACCACTGACATTGTTTTAGCTCTCTTGTCCACCTCTCGTTCTGCTGCCATAATCTTCTTCTTGTCGTGTTTTGTTCGAGAGGAGCATGCGTGCGCCTCGCTTGACAACTCGTCTCGCTTTGAACTAAAGTGTCAAGCGCAGTATAGCTCTGCAGTGTAGGGTGCACTTGATTTGTGCAAAATCGTTTTATGGCGATTATTTAGTTTTAATGATCGTTGACAGCCCAAATCGTAATCTAAATTAAAATCCGATTAATCGAGCAGCCCTAGCCTACCATAGACGGCTTAAACTGGCCATTTACTTTGATGAGGACGATTCGGATCAGGAATCCATCCCCCCGTTCATGCCCAAGTCTTCATGGCAACCCCGTGATGACCAACTTCCTCCTCCACTGCTCTCCCTCATATCGGACGACCATCAGGAGCTCTCGTCCATGTCAATTTTACCGGAACAGCCCAACCTCTCCGCTGATGAGGTAATTGCTCTGCGCCAGTTGCAACACGATGTGCACTTAGTCATCAAGCCGGCCGATAAGGGTTCAGCAGCTGTAATTATGGACAGGGATCAATATATCTTTGAGGCGGAGCGCCAACTTAGCATGCCGGAGTATTATCAGAAACTGCCGGGCCCTGTTTATTTAGAAACGGCACAACAGATTACACTGATACTGGACGATCTTAAATCCCATGATTATATCACCACTAAACAACACAAATATCTGACCGGTTCACAGGACTACAGGGCGAGGAGGTTCTACCTCCTCCCCAAAATCCATAAAGACCCCTCCTGCTGGACAGTCCCCTTTAAGATCCTTCCGGGCAGACCGATTGTATCTGACTGCCAGTGAGACGTATGGCATTTCTGAGTATATTGACCACTTCCTCAACCCCCTGTCAGTTCTCCATCCCAGTTACATTAAGGACACGTATGACTTCATCAGTAAGGTACAGGCTGCCACACTTGGTCCCCATGACCTTTTATTTTCGATGGATGTGGATAGCCTGTATACCAACATTGAGTCTATCCCAGGCCTCCGGGCGGTCAAGAACTGTTTGGAGGCCAACCCCTCACCTGGGCGCCCGGATACCCACATCCTCGGACTGCTCGAACTGTCATTAAGCAGGAATGACTTCGAGTTTAACGGCCAAACCTACCTACAGGTCAAGGGAGTGGCCATGGGGAAGAAATTTGCCCCTTCACTAGCGGATATCTATATGGCCGCTTGGGAGGAAACTGTCCTCCCATTATGCCCCCTTAAACCATCTCACTACTTCAGATACCTGGACAACATCTGGGGGGTTTGGCCTCATTCACGTAGTGCATTTGACGGTTTTCTTGCAATCCTTAACTCCCACCATCCCTCCATAAAGCTCAAGAGCGTTCTCCACGACAGCAGTGTAGATTTTCTGGACGTGACCACATTCAAAGGGGAATCCTTTCACGCCACACACCATCTCGACACTAAGGTGTTTTTCAAGGCCACAGACACACGCTCTGCTCCATGCGAGCAGTTTCCACCCCCCTCACACATTCAGGGGTCTGGTCAAATCCCAGCTCTTACGCTTCCACCGTATTTGCACCAGGCCCCATGACTTTGAGGAAGCTACTGATGTCCTCTTCAGGGTTTTGAGGCGGAGAGGCTACTCAAGGTCCCTTCTGCGCTCTGTTAGGAGGTCATTTTTGGAGCCCCGCCCCCCCCCGTGAGGGTAAAATCCTGCCTCTGGTCACGATACAGTAAGTGCTCTGTCGCCGTCAATGCCTGCCTCAGACTCAACTTCAACCGTTTTAGATCTGACACTGGCATCCTGAGTGGCTTCTCCCTGGTCTCAGCCTTTAAGAGGAACTCAAACCTGGGTGATCTGCTAGTGCACAGCCGCCTCAAGCCCCTCAATCCCAGAGTGACTGAGCAGCATCCTCATTTCATACATCTTACCTCTGTCCAAAATGCATCTGCTACAACACATCATCCAGTCCCTCGTAGATTACCCATTCACACCTTCAACTGTGTATATGCCATCAAATGCCGGGCCTGTGGCCTCTATTACGTGGGGGAGACCGGCAACTCTCTCTCAGCTCGTCTGAGCCAACACCTGCGCAATGTTAATCTTCATCTCCGCTCTGACACTCATCTGGTCAGCCACTTTCTAACCCTAACCCTAACCCTTTCTCAACCATGGCCCCTCCTCCCTCGCCATGATGGGGCTTGAACATGACCCGGGCTGGACACGTCCCCGCAGACAGAGGCGTGAACGGGTCTGGATCGGCCGCCTGGGCAGTATCTTCCCACACGGTCTCAATGAACGTCTGTGAGGTAATGTACCTACTCCCGCCTCACTCTGTGAAGTTTATCTGTTTTTATTGACGACAACCCTGACCTGGATCCTAACTCTAACCTTAACCCTCACCCAGATCCTAACCCTAAGGTCACGGGGCTTGTGTTTGATCCCATCATAATTGTAGCTCGGGCCTTCCCACCTGACCTTCATCCTAACCCTGTCCCCTGAACCTAACCCCCACCTGGATCCTAAATCTAACCCTGACCCTCATCCAGATCCTAACCCTAAGGTCACGGGGCTTGTGTTTGATCCCTTCATAATTGCAGCTCGGACCTTTTCACCTGACCCTCATCCTAATCCTATCCCCTAAACCTAACCCCGACCTGGATCCAAACTCTAACCTTAACCCTCATCCAGACCCTAACCCTAAGATCACGGGGCTTGCGTTTGATCCCATCATGGTTGTAGCTCGGACCTTTTCACCTGACCCTCATCCTAACCCTATCCTTTAAACCTAACCCCGACCTGGATCCTAACTCTAACCTTAACCCTTATCCAGACCCTAACCCTAAGATCACGGGGCTTGTGTTTGATCCCATCATGGTTGTAGCTCGGACCTCTTCACCTGACCCTCATCCTAAACCTATCCCCTAAACCTAACCCCGACCTGGATCCTAACTCTAACCTTAACCCTCATCCAGATCCAGGGCTGGACTGGCCATGTGGCGTACCGGGCAAATGCCCGGTGGGCCGGACCTACTTGTGGGCCGATCTAAAAAATATATTTATTTTTTTTCTTTGGGGGCTAACGAACGGCCCATAGAGCAGGGACAGCGGCCCATTGGTCCATTTTCTATACTGACACTGGGCTGGCCCAATCATATGTAGGCCCCACCCCTCTCTCTGTTAGTTTCAGGTGTCATTTGCGTGGGCCGTTAGAGAGCCAAAAGTCAGTGGATGGAGAAAGATGCATAAGGACAAGTATAGTAAACCAAAGCGCAAGGGGGGCACAGAGAAATTACGAGCTAAAAAGATTAAAAGTATTGAGGCGGATGCTGCAACATGTGCAAAAATTACTGATATGTTTGCGCCAGGGGCTGCTTCAACGTCTACAGCCTCAGCCGACGTTGTGCAGCAACACCATGTTGAACACGAACTTGAAGGAGAGGTGGCTGGTGGCCATGGTGGCCGAGAGCAGGACAGGGAAGCCGAGGAGGGACAGAGACATGACAGGGCCGAGGAAGGACAGAGTGAGCAGGAGGAGTGTGCAGTTGAAACGGTAAGGAAATATAGCTGAAAGCTAAAAAAGCTATAGCTAAATATGAATATGGGTGACGGCTATCTGCTGGCTAGCGCCAGCTAGCATTAGCTAGGTACAGCTAGCTAGCATTATCTAGCTACCCACCTCCCTGCCAAGCAAATCGGGTCGTAGCTAGCTTCGTTTGAGCTAGCTAGCGTTAACACTGTTTGTCTAGGCCAGCCAGATAACGTCAGTACTAGAAGTGCTAACATTAGCACGTTAGCTTGGCAATTAGCACTAGCGCTATTACTAACGTTATCTATTCTGGCCTAGCCTAGCAGTGTTGCTGCTGCTGCGCTACTTAACGTTATATCTTCGAAGAAAAAGAGGAGCAGGCTAACGTTAGCTGTGTGTGGCCATAGTCCAAAATTAACCCTAGCCATTTACTAGCCAATGGCTGGCTGCTAAAAATCTATTGGTAATTGATAATTTACCAGCCAGTTGACTGGTAAACCTAGCTCCTTTCAGGACTGTTACTAAGGGGCTAGGTTAAAAAATTATTTTTCATTCTCAACACTGAAATATATCAAAAGCAGACTGAGGAGCAGCCTGTCTGCCAGCAAATTGGAAGCCTTCATGTTGATGGCCACTGAAAAAGACGTCCTTGTTGCTTTGGACACAGACACTGTCATTGACAAAGTGTCAGAGAAGAGTGAGCTACTGAGGAAACTTATAGTAAGTTGATATGAAATTGTTGTTATTATTATAAAATCATTCATAATCATGTAGCAGCTTTTTAGACTGAAGATAGTGTGATCATGTGACTCATTATTACCCCCCCTCTCCTGTCTCTCAAAGGATGCCCGGCCCTAACTTGTGTGGTTCATTGTCCATTGTTGATGAGGGTATTCAGAGGGCCATGCAGCCTTTTCCACTAAGTAAGTATACAATACATGCAACTATGTTTTTATATTTTCCAGAATCTGTCATTTAATCATTTATAATTTAAAAATGATCATTGATCATGTCTCATCTCTCTCTCACCCCCCCCCCCCCCGTCTCTCTCTCTGTCAGGATATTATTGTTGAGGGTATCCAGAGGGTCATGCAGCCTTTTCCAGTAAAGATAAAGGTATTATGATCATGTAATTACCAGTACTGTGATCAACTATCAACATAACTGATCATCAATTATAATGTCTCAGTCTCACCTTTCTCTCTGTCTCCCCTTTTCTCCCTCTCTCTCTATCAAAGGTTGCCCTAATTTGTTTGAAAAGAAGCACTTTGCTTTTAACTGGAGTGGACTTCACAGGCATCCTTTTTATGTAAGTAGTGAGTTTACAATCTATGCAACTGCTTACATTTTCTAGAAGATATTGTAACTATCTGGATCTATAGTTTATCTCACTTATCGTGTCTCATCTCTCTTCCTCCCTCTTTCTCACTCAGGATGCCATTGTTGATGAGGGTATTCAGAGGTCCATGCAGCCTTTTTCCAGTAAGTAAGTATACAATTCATGCAACTCTGATCATCTGAATCTGTCATTTAATCATGTATGACTTATCATTGATCATGTCTCACTCTCCCTCTCTCTCTCTCCCCCCTCTCTCTCTCTATCTCTCTCTTTCTCTCTCTCTCTCTCTCTCTCTCTCAGGAGATGCCATTATTGTTGAGGGTATCCAGAGGGCCATGCAGCCTTTATTACTAAGTAAGTATCAAATACATGCAACTATCTCTCTACATTGTTCTCAATTGAAGATACTGGACCAGTACTGTGATCATTTAACTCCATCAATTATCATTCTCACCTTTCTCTCTTTGTCTCTCCCTCTCACTCTTTTAAAGGTTGCCTTGTTTGAGGAGGATATCTTTTCAGCCCAGTGGAGTTCACAGGCAACATTTTGAGTTACTTGTATACTTTGTACATATATTTCTATACTTACATTTGAATAATAATAATAATAATTTAATAAATAATTTGAAACTTCTATCAGAGCTTTTTCTTTGACAATTTCTTGTACTTCTACTGTAACTGTTACTTGAGTATGGAGAGTGTGTACTCCACGGCCACGTCTGATCACCAGGGAGTCAAGAGTGAGTGAGTACACTACCATTTGCACTGGTACACTTGTCCACGGAACTTACTCATCTTTGTAGTGGTTTGGGGAAATAGTACAGTGGTATTGCATATTTAAAGGGAAATAGTACGGTGGTATTGCATATTTAAAGGGGCCGCAAGGATTTCGTACTGGTGGGTGGTGTCCGACCGATTGTGGTAGGCCGGTCTGGGCCAAAAATGCCAGGGGCGATTTTTTGTCCCAGCCCTGCAGGAAAGTCAGCCGTTTTTTTAACCTCAACTTCTTTTCTCTTTGGCATGTCAGAGGACATCAAAAAGTGCATGAAAAGAAGTCAGGAGCAAACAAAGAGTGTAAAACAAGTACACACGTATGATTAAAACGATTCTCACACAAATATAAAAAGTTCGGTGGCAGAGCTCGGTAAAAGCAGGTGTTCACGGCGCCATCTTGGTCGGAACCATTTTCTATTCCAGCTGCAGACCAGATGATGATCCGATGAGCGTCATCCGCAACACGGCAGCCACATCCATCTCCATCACCCCCTCCACCCTCCCTCTCTGGACCTCCCCCCGCCATGGACAACCTGGAGGAGGACCTGACCTGCTCTGTCTGCTACTCCCTGTTCTCAGACCCACGGGTCCTGCCCTGCTCGCACACCTTCTGTAAGACCTGCCTGGACAACGTGCTCCAAGTCTCCGCCAACTTCTCCATCTGGCGTCCGCTCCGGCTCCCCCTCAAGTGCCCCAACTGCCGCAGCGTGGTGGAGCTGCCGCCGATGGGCGTCGACGCCCTGCCCATCAACTTCTCGCTCCGCGCCATCATCGAAAAGGTAGCCATTTTGTTCGGTAATTGATCCTAAATGGCTCTGCACTGTTTTGTCTCAGGTCAGTTCTTCATCGCTCTCTCTGTTCTCTTAACAGTTCCAGAAGGACAGCCGGCCACGCGTCCCCTCCTGCACAGAACACCCCTGCCAGCCCCTCAACGTGTACTGCGTGCAGGATCGCCAGCTGATCTGTGGTCTGTGTCTGACTGTGGGCCAGCACCAGGGCCATCCCATAGACGACCTGCAGGTGGCCTTCATCAGGGAGAGACACGCCCCTTCCAGCCTGTTGGCCAAGCTCTGGCCAAAAGCTTTTTTTAATATGATGGAACAAGAGTTGAGTGACCAAAAGGAAGAGATAGCAGGAAATTGGGCAGCCTTGCCTGACACCACGGTTTACATTAAATCTGGGGGAAGTTCCAGCTGACAATTTAATGGAACAATTACTGTTTGTGTATAGGGTTCTGATAGATCTACAGAAGAAATCGCCAAATCCAAATGTTTTTAAAGAAAGAAAAATGAAATCATGCTCAATGGTATCAAAGGCTTTATAAAAGTCAAGGAAAAGAATAAAGCCTTCATCAGTAACTAAGTCTGAGTAGTCAAGCAAGTCAAGAACTAAACGCACATTATCAGAAATATGTCTATCTTTTAAAAAACCAGACTGAGCTTCATCAATAATATAGGATAGAGTAGTTTTCAGGCGACACGCTAGAAGTAAAGCAAGTAATTTATAGTCGTTATTCAGCAGACATATTGGACGCCAATTATCAAGTAATAAAATATATTTTCTAGGTTTAGGTATGAGGGTTATCAGGCCTTGAGTCAGAGAAGGGGGGAGAGTCTCATTATTAATACTTTCACTAAACATTTTTAGAAGAAAGGGGGCCAGCTGCTCACTGAACATCTTATAAAATTCAGCACTTAAGCCGTCTACACCAGGGGACTTATTATTCTTAAGAGAGTTGATCGAGATCACGACTTCTTCTAAAGATAGCGGCATATCACAAAAAACACGATCTTCAGGCTTAACAGCATTAACAGAAGAACAAATAGAATCTAGGAAGGAACAAGCGCTTTCCTTGCAATATTTACTGCTATATAAAGCCTTATAGAAGTCAGCACAGTGAGAGGCAATGTCCTTCTGATCATCTGAGACTACATTGTTAATTTTTAGTTGAGAGATTGAGTTTGAGCTGGCGTGAGTTTTTTCTAGTCTAAAGAAGTAGGCCGAGTTCTGTTCCCCCTCCTCTAGCCATTTTTGCCTCGATCTAACAAAGGCACCCTCTGCTTTATTCTTGTAGATTAAATCAAGTTTATACTGTAGTTCTAAGAGCTGAGAGCTCTCTTCCATTGATAAATCATCAGGGGATTTCTGCGTGAGGGAAGCGATCAGAGAAATAACCTCCAACTCGTCAGCTCTTTTAGATCTGGTAAGATCACTACTAAACTTTCTAAAAAATTTACCAATTTCAAATTTCATCAACTCCCAATTAATACAGAATGTATCTTCTATTACAGCTTTTAACCAGAAACGATTAATTAAATTCTTGACTTCTGCTTGTACCATCGCATGATGAAGGAGAGAATTGTTAAGCTTCCAGTAAGATGAATGGGATCGATCAGGGGAAGAAAGAAGAGAGATTTTAAGATAGATTGCCTTATGGTCAGTCAAAGGCGTTGGACTAATATCAACGGATATATTGTCTTTCAGGCAGCTCGAGACTAACCAGAAATCAATTCTAGATTGACAGGATCTTGACTTATTGCTCCACGTATATGTTTTTTCAAGAGGGAACTTCTCACGCCACACATCTATCAGGCTATATTTCTCCATAAATGTTTTTAGAGTAAGGTTTGGAGAAGAAACTGATTTGGGTGGCCATCTATCAATAAGATTGTTCATAGCAATATTAAAATCACCACCCAATACAATGCATGAAGAAGGATATTTGTTCATTAACAAAAGGATATGTTCATCTAAAGTGTCAAAGAGGTGGTCATTGTCCGACTTTAAATTGTAACCATAAATATTGACAATAATAAAGAATGCATTGTAAACTTGAATAACCTGACAGAGAAAATGGCCATTTGGGTCAACAATTGAATTAATAATTTTTCCTGAGAACATGTTTTTTAGAATGCAGACACCTGCTGAGCGCTCTGTGCCATGAGAAAACCAGAGGTCATTGCCCCATTGCGACCTCCAGAGCTTAGAATCATTTGCAACTGAATGGGACTCCTGAACAAAACAAAAATCAGTTTTGAACTGCTTGGCAAAAAGGAACAAGGCCTTACGTTTAGTGATATCACGCAATCCCCTGGTGTTAATAGAAACTAACGAAATAGACAAGGTTTAACCTTGAAAAATAAAGCTTATGAGTAGGCTACAAGAGTAGGTTAGGAAAGATGAAAGAAAGGGACCAAACACGTCACCTAAGTCAACAATTTGTGAGAATAGAGGTGAGATTGAAATAATATAGGCTATATAGCCTACCATAGTATATAAGATATTGTACACCAAATAAGTCAACGGCCAACGGAGAACAAAGCGGATGAAATAGATGGTCAATTGACTTCAAAAAACAGGGCGCCAAGGTCTATATAGAAAGGGATGTCTAAGCCATGCTTATGTCTCTCAAACGAGAGAGAATAGGACATTTACATCTGCAATTATCAAAAAGAAATAGACATAAGTAGGCAGACATAAATAACATAACTGTGGCTCAAGAAAGAGGGAGTTATTTTCCCTCGATAAAGCCTCGCCCTCCCACAAAGTAAGCTACCTTCCCCGCTTTCCTTGCCTTTTCAACCAGCGGCCACAGCTTCTGTCTGTTCTCGCGGTCAGTCTTACTAAGGTCTTCAGCAAAACGTAGATTCTTGTCGCGCAGGAAAGCAGAGTTCTTGGCAGCAGCCCACACACCACCACGGGCGACACGAGAAGAGAACTGAATAATGATGCTCCGGGAGTGGTTGGGTTTCTTTGGGCCAAGCCGATGCACTGTGTCGATGACGAGCGGCAGCCTGTCCTTCTCCGCGGGCAGAAGAGTCTGGCAGATCCGGATCACTTCTTCGCGCACCTGTTGATTTTCAACATTCTCGGGAACGCCATGCAGCTTGAGATTCCAGCGCCTTGAGTAGCTTTCTAGCTCTACAACCCGCGACTGAAGCTGGCTGGTTCGTTGTTTCTCTGACTCAACAGTGTCGTCGAGGCAGGTGACTTTAATTTGCACAGCAGCAATCTCTGAGCGCGTGATGGCGATGGCATCCTGAAGATTTGTAATGCGTGCCGCGTTATCACTGACCATCTTCTCTAAAGCGTCTGCTCTCGAGTAGGGCTGTATATCATCTTGGATTTCGCGATACGATACGCATCACGATACACAGGTCACGATTCGATACGTATCACGATACAGAGGTCACGATACAATACGATACGATACGATACGTATTGCGATACACACATCATTTACTGAAAGATTTTAACACACATCATTTACTGAAAGATTTTAAGTGTTCAAGACTGAAAACTGAATGGCTCAAATGCACTATATAGATAACTCAAACTCAATGACTGGACAGAGAGCTAGCTAATAAATATTTTACATTTGATATCCATGCTTTTTAAACTGTCAACATTGTAGTATTTATGGTTTTTCAAAATTATTTATATGTATGCTTTTTTAACTTAATATTGTAGAATATGCTTTTTAAACTGGATTTAAAAATGTAAATCAAAAAAAAAAAAAGGTTTTTTTTTTTTTTTTTTTTTTTTTTTTAAATTTTTACAGCGCCCGTCTGTATCGATACTCCGGGCTGAAAGATCGATACAGTATCGCGAGACTACGTACCGCGATGCATCGTTGTATCGATACAATCCTACAGCCCTACTCTCGAGTTGATCAGATTTGAGAGAGAACTCACAATGTCCACAGAGTCTGAACCCATCTTACTTTTCTTGCCAGCAGGTGGCTTGCTGGGAGTGATGGGCAGAGGAGGAAATTCCTTTTCATCCATTGCTGCTAGCTCAACGGATTTAACGACGTAATCGTGGCAGCTGTCTACAAGGAGGTTGGTGGAGCTAGCTACATCTACCTCAGGAAAGCAGGGCTGGACTGGGCCGGACCTACTTGTGGGCCGATCTAAAAAATATATTATTTTTTTTTCTTTGGGGGCTAACGAACGGCCCATAGAGCAGGGACAGCGGCCCATTGGTCCATTTTCTATACTGACACTGGGCTGGCCCAATCATATGTAGGCCCCACCCCTCTCTCTGTTTGTTTCAGGTGTCATTTGCGTGGGCCGTTAGAGAGCCAAAAGTCAGTGGATGGAGAAAGATGCATAAGGACAAGTATAGTAAACCAAAGCGCAAGGGGGGCACAGAGAAATTACGAGCTAAAAAGATTAAAAGTATTGAGGCGGATGCTGCAACATGTGCAAAAATTACTGATATGTTTGCGCCAGGGGCTGCTTCAACGTCTACAGCCTCAGCCGACGTTGTGCAGCAACACCATGTTGAACACGAACTTGAAGGAGAGGTGGCTGGTGGCCATGGTGGCCGAGAGCAGGACAGGGAAGCCGAGGAGGGACAGAGACATGAAAGGGCCGAGGAAGGACAGAGTGAGCAGGAGGAGTGTGCAGTTGAAACGGTAAGGAAATATAGCTGAAAGCTAAAAAAGCTATAGCTAAATATGAATATGGGTGACGGCTATCTGCTGGCTAGCGCCAGCTAGCATTAGCTAGGTACAGCTAGCTAGCATTATCTAGCTACCCACCTCCCTGCCAAGCAAATCGGGTCGTAGCTAGCTTCGTTTGAGCTAGCTAGCGTTAACACTGTTTGTCTAGGCCAGCCAGATAACGTCAGTACTAGAAGTGCTAACATTAGCACGTTAGCTTGGCAATTAGCACTAGCGCTATTACTAACGTTATCTATTCTGGCCTAGCCTAGCAGTGTTGCTGCTGCTGGGCTACTTAACGTTATATCTTCGAAGAAAAAGAGGAGCAGGCTAACGTTAGCTGTGTGTGGCCATAGTCCAAAATTAACCCTAGCCATTTACTAGCCAATGGCTGGCTGCTAAAAATCTATTGGTAATTGATAATTTACCAGCCAGTTGACTGGTAAACCTAGCTCCTTTCAGGACTGTTACTAAGGGGCTAGGTTAAAAAATTATTTTTCATTCTCAACACTGAAATATATCAAAAGCAGACTGAGGAGCAGCCTGTCTGCCAGCAAATTGGAAGCCTTCATGTTGATGGCCACTGAAAAAGACGTCCTTGTTGCTTTGGACACAGACACTGTCATTGACAAAGTGTCATAGAAGAGTGAGCTACTGAGGAAACGTATAGTAAGTTGATATGAAATTGTTGTTATTATTATAAAATCATTCATAATCATGTAGCAGCTTTTTAGACTGAAGATAGTGTGATCATGTGACTCATTATTACCCCCCCTCCCCTGTCTCTCAAAGGATGCCCGGCCCTAACTTGTGTGGTTCATTGTCCATTGTTGATGAGGGTATTCAGAGGGCCATGCAGCCTTTTCCACTAAGTAAGTATACAATACATGCAACTATGTTTTTATATTTTCCAGAATCTGTCATTTAATCATTTATAATTTAAAAATGATCATTGATCATGTCTCATCTCTCTCTCACTCCCCCCCCCCCTCTCTCTCTGTCAGGATATTATTGTTGAGGGTATCCAGAGGGTCATGCAGCCTTTTCCAGTAAAGATAAAGGTATTATGATCATGTAATTACCAGTACTGTGATCAACTATCAACATAACTGATCATCAATTATAATGTCTCAGTCTCACCTTTCTCTCTGTCTCCCCTTTTCTCCCTCTCTCTCTATCAAAGGTTGCCCTAATTTGTTTGAAAAGAAGCACTTTGCTTTTAACTGGAGTGGACTTCACAGGCATCCTTTTTATGTAAGTAGTGAGTTTACAATCTATGCAACTGCTTACATTTTCTAGAAGATATTGTTACTATCTGAATCTATAGTTTATCTCACTTATCGTGTCTCATCTCTCTTCCTCCCTCTTTCTCACTCAGGATGCCATTGTTGATGAGGGTATTCAGAGGTCCATGCAGCCTTTTTCCAGTAAGTAAGTATACAATTCATGCAACTCTGATCATCTGAATCTGTCATTTAATCATGTATGACTTATCATTGATCATGTCTCATCTCTCCCTCTCTCTCTCTCCCCCCCTCTCTCTATCTCTCTCTTTCTCTCTCTCTCTCTCTCTCTCTCTCTCTCAGGAGATGCCATTATTGTTGAGGGTATCCAGAGGGCCATGCAGCCTTTATTACTAAGTAAGTATCAAATACATGCAACTATCTCTCTACATTGTTCTCAATTGAAGATACTGGACCAGTACTGTGATCATTTAACTCCATCAATTATCATTCTCACCTTTCTCTCTTTGTCTCTCCCTCTCACTCTTTTAAGGTTGCCTTGTTTGAGGAGGAGATCTTTTCAGCCCAGTGGAGTTCACAGGCAACATTTTGAGTTACTTGTATACTTTGTACATATATTTCTATACTTACATTTGAATAATAATAATAATAATTTAATAAATAATTTGAAACTTCTATCAGAGCTTTTTCTTTGACAATTTCTTGTACTTCTACTGTAACTGTTACTTGAGTATGGAGATTGTGTACTCCACGGCCACGTCTGATCACCAGGGAGTCAAGAGTGAGTGAGTACACTCTACCATTTGCACTGGTACACTTGTCCACGGAACTTACTCATCTTTGTAGTGGTTTGGGGAAATAGTACGGTGGTATTGCATATTTAAAGGGAAATAGTACGGTGGTATTGCATATTTAAAGGGGCCGCAAGGATTTCGTACTGGTGGGTGGTGTCCGACCGATTGTGGTAGGCCGGTCTGGGCCAAAAATGCCATGGCCGATTTTTTGTCCCAGTCCAGCCCTGTCCAGATCCTAACCCTAAGGTTACAGGGTTTGTGTTTAATCCCTTCATGTGCTTGCTGTGGCCCGGATCCTGTGGCCTGACCCTCATCCCAGCTCCAAACCTTAACCTAATCCCAGCCCTGATTTCAATCCTGACCCTAACCCTCACCCAGACCCTGACCCTAAGGTCACGTGGTCTATATTGGACCCCGCCCTGGACCTCATATCCGACCCCAATCCTGATCTTCACCGTGGGCTTGTCCTGTGAATCTGTCGTGCTCCTCCCGGGTTGTGCGTATGTGACTGAGTGGTTTGTTGTACTCTGCATCTCTTCTTATTTAGGTGTGGCCCATTGTGTGGGGGCTGCGGCACTGGGACGCTACTGGGCACACACCCCTCTGCATCCTGTGGGACCGCTTTGGTGGAGGTGAGCGGTTTGAGACGGTGGCCCGTCATCTACTCATTGATTGACATACACATGGTGTATTACATTCTCATAATCGGCTTACATACTCAGGGGGTACATTTTCATTGGATGGGAGTGGAGCGCTTCCCGTTACTCAACTCTATGCTTGAGGGCAATAGTTCCCTCTATGTGTACTGTTTGGGGAACCTCTGTTGCAAAAAACCTAACCCTAACCCTCGTTTGGAGTCCCATGGTCATTCCGGTCTTGGTTTCTACTCTGGAGTATACCTCATGGGTTATATTGATGTTCTTCCTCTTGGGGAATATACGTCGGTATACACCCTGGTAGCTTCTGGTGGATTCCAGGGATCATCCTGGGATGTGGGCTGGACAGCGGTTATGGTCGTCTCAGCGGTGAGCGAACGCTGTCGGTCCTTAGAAGGTGGTTTCCTCGTCATAGGCCCTTCCTAGGGTTGGTTCCCCTTCGCTTCCCGGTCAGAGGCAGAATCTCAGCGGTGAGTGTGCTCTGTTGGTCGAGTTCGACCGGTGTGTATCATCAGTGTTCTTCCTTCCGGGAATATACATTGTTATACACCCATGGCTGTCTGAGCGTTGGTTGTGCTGGGGTGCTTTTCTGAATGTTCTCTCTTCTGAGATATACGTTTGATGAGCCCCTGCTCTCCCCTCGTTTGGAGTCCCATGGTCATTCCGGTCTTGGTTTCTACTCTGGAGTATACCTCATGGGTTATATTGATGTTCTTCCTCTTGGGGAATATACGTCGGTATACACCCTGGTAGCTTCTGGTGGATTCCAGGGATCGTCCTGGGATGTGGGCTGGACAGCGGTTATGGTCGTCTCAGCGGTGAGCGAACGCTGTCGGTCCTTAGAAGGTGGTTTCCTCGTCATAGGCCCTTCCTAGGGTTGGTTCCCCTTCGCTTCCCGGTCAGAGGCAGAATCTCAGCGGTGAGTGTGCTCTGTTGGTCGAGTTCGACCGGTGTGTATCATCAGTGTTCTTCCTTCCGGGAATATACATTGTTATACACCCATGGCTGTCTGAGCGTTGGTTGTGCTGGGGTGCTTTTCTGAATGTTCTCTCTTCTGAGATATACGTTTGATGAGCCCCTGCTCTCCCCTCGTTTGGAGTCCCATGGTCATTCCGGTCTTGGTTTCTACTCTGGAGTATACCTCATGGGTTATATTGATGTTCTTCCTCTTGGGGAATATACGTCGGTATACACCCTGGTAGCTTCTGGTGGATTCCAGGGATCGTCCTGGGATGTGGGCTGGACAGCGGTTATGGTCGTCTCAGCGGTGAGCGAACGCTGTCGGTCCTTAGAAGGTGGTTTCCTCGTCATAGGCCCTTCCTAGGGTTGGTTCCCCTTCGCTTCCCGGTCAGAGGCAGAATCTCAGCGGTGAGTGTGCTCTGTTGGTCGAGTTCGACCGGTGTGTATCATCAGTGTTCTTCCTTCCGGGAATATACATTGTTATACACCCATGGCTGTCTGAGCGTTGGTTGTGCTGGGGTGCTTTTCTGAATGTTCTCTCTTCTGAGATATACGTTTGATGAGCCCCTGCTCTCCCCTCGTTTGGAGTCCCATGGTCATTCCGGTCTTGGTTTCTACTCTGGAGTATAGCTCATGGGTTATATTGATGTTCTTCCTCTTGGGGAATATACGTCGGTATACACCCTGGTAGCTTCTGGTGGATTCCAGGGATCGTCCTGGGATGTGGGCTGGACAGCGGTTATGGTCGTCTCAGCGATGAGCGAACGCTGTCGGTCCTTAGAAGGTGGTTTCCTCGTCATAGGCCCTTCCTAGGGTTGGTTCCCCTTCGCTTCCCGGTCAGAGGCAGAATCTCAGCGGTGAGTGTGCTCTGTTGGTCGAGTTCGACCGGTGTGTATCATCAGTGTTCTTCCTTCCGGGAATATACATTGTTACATAGTTGTGGAGAGGGTGTGGGTGTGTCTGGGGTGAGGGGGTGGTAGACCTGTTTTGTGCCAAGGTTAAGGACTACTGGGACTGTGTATTCGTCAGCAGAGGGTGTGTGGGGGAGGGGAGGGGGCTAGAGTCCTGTGAGAGCCCTGTTTTCTGTAAAGGTGTGTCTGGGGGGAGGGGGTGGCAGAGGTGTGTCTGTGGGGGGGGGGGGGGGTAGAGCCCTGTTTTCTGTAGAGACAGTAAAAGAAAAATCAACTGAAGGCCTAGCTGTTGTATATTAACTCTGTCTTTTTCCTTTTTTGTTAAAGAATGGATTTCAAACCTGATTCAGATTTTAAATTTATGAGTTTTAAAATGATCTACATTGTAGGTGTGTGTGTTTGTGTGTGTATGTGTGTGTAAAAGTGTCCCATAATCTTTTGCAGCTCTCCCACCTGTGGTGGCCAGGTCTGTGAGACGGCGGGTTTCACCCCCTACCATCCAGCCGTGTAAGAATACATTTGATTCAGATTTTACATTTGTGAGTTTTAAAATGATCTACATTGTAGATGTGTGTTTTTGACCACAAATACAGTAGTTTGGAGGAGTGTGTGTGTGTGTGTGTCCTCTCCTCACCTCTCTGTCTCTTTGCAGCAACTCAGTCAGGTCCAACTACATTAGTGGCAGTTGAGATCACTGATGAAGAGCTGATGGAGGAGTGCTCATTCTGGTCTGATCTCCCAGATGTAGTCGGTATGTCAATGTGTATATTTGTCTTTATCGCTCTATAGAGTATCATGAATATATGAATAGAGGTTTTGTTTACTCCTCTTTCTGTCATTGCAAACAGGTTATTCTGTAAGTGACATGGTAAGTGGAATCATGTGGTAGTTGTACGTTGTAGTTGTAGAAATGTCACTGCTTTACTCCTGCTCTGCATGGTAGTGTATGGTGCTCTCTCTCCATCACTGGTTTAATCACTGGCTATAGCTCGTCTTGTCTTCTCATCTAGCCAATCATATTAACACTGAGAAACACTCATCTTGGTGTGGCTTCCACTATTTGCTTTGCTATTTGGCTGCAATCATTTCAATTCAACTCTTTGCACGCTGCATTGTAGTAATAACTTAATGCAATTCATTACCAAATTAAAGTATTGTGTTAAAGTTAAACTCTTGTGCAATATTATGGTAGATTAACCTTTGTTTTATTAACTGTGTAGCTCCAGCTCCAGCTCCAACAACCTTGTTGTTGGCTGACAGGCCTGTTGCTCAGCCAGAGGTCATCACTGAGCCAGAGGTAATCAATCATTCTTATTGTTATTATTATCATTATTATTATTATGAATAACAATAATAATTTGTAATAACCTAATGTCTTTCACAGGTTGTTCCTCCAACCGCCACCACCCTGCCAGCTCCTCCATCCCTAGCCTTGGACAGACTGAGAATCAGGCCACAGCCTCCGCCTGTCACTCACAAAGAGGTAATCAAACACGCACGCACGCACACACACACACACACACAAACGCACACACACACACACACACACACAGAGAGCTGAACCTAATGTGTTCTCTCTTTCACAGGTTCTTCTGCCTGATGGGTTGATTAAAACCCTCCCTAAAGAGCAGCACCAGTGGGTGAGCAAGGCGCTCTTCAAAGCCGATGCCAGTGGGAAAGCGGTCATCAAGAGCGACCTGACCCTCTGGTATCACCCCCCTCCGCTGCCCAACATCTTCCACCAACCTCCGGCTTCTCCAGATGGGTTCTTCCTCCGCCCGCTCTGCCTGTGGATGCCGTACCGCTTGTGGGCCTACAAGTTTGTGTGCACCCAGCCAGACTGCAAGAACCACGCCCTGAAGTCCTGCAGTCGGCCGTGCAAGGAGCATGCGCTCACAAGCTGTGGCCTTTATAAAGTTGTGCGCAAGGTCCTGGACATGGAAGGGTGGTACTTCCTGGCTACGGAGTACCTGGAGTGCCGCCGCTGTACCAAGAAGTACACTTCCTGGTCCCTCAACACCCTGGATCAGCTGGAGCCCGGACGCAGGAGCCTGTTTCCAGCTGTTCTTACCTACCAGTGAGTGGACACACAGCTTTTCACTTATGTACTATGCAAAATAGATTATTTAAAAAAGCCCTGCTGATTCAAGTTATCCTATAACTAATGATTGTCTTATCTGCCCATCTCTCCATCAGTCTGGCCTGTGACATAAAGGTGGTGAAGCTGATGAGGGAGAGGACTCTGGGGAACAGCACCACCAGGCTGTACAACCAGATCAGGGAGCAGTACAGCGAGCGCTGGATGGCCCAGACCATCCTCTACCTCAGCACCTGCAAGATGTTTGCTGTCCCGGGTGCTGCGGTGAGAACCGTCCTGCCTCCGATTCCCATGATCCCTGTGCCCTCACCCCGTTGGCTGCTGACCGTCCGCGCTGCTGATTTGGTGCCCAGGATGGAGGAGATGAAGGCCCGGATCACCTCCGTGTATGGGTCCATCTTGAAGATGGACTCCACAAAGAAGGTAACAATGAATGGCAGAATGAAAACATGAATTGTATCCCTGTGAAATATAGATATATTAATGTCATCCCTATGTTATACATCTGTTTGTTGTTAGGTGACCAAGAAGCTGGCGGGCAAGCTCCAGGGGAGGGCAGCCTGGGCCACCAACGTGGCCAACGAGCTGGGGCAGGTGCTCATAACGGTCCTGACAGAGGCGGAGGGAGTGGAACTGCTCCCCATGACAGCAGGCCTGCAGCAGCGCTACCAGGACGCGGGGGTCCCACCTCCCGTGCTGCTGTATGTGGACCGGGACTGCTGCTCTGCCCATGGCCCGGGCAAAGCGGCAGCCATGTTCAGCCAGTGGGACAAGCTTGCGGTCCGGCTGGACATCTGGCACTTCACCTGCCGGCTGGCTGGGGGAGTGACCACGGACTGCCATCCTCTCTACGGCTTGTTTCTGAGCCGCATGTCAGGCTGCATATTCGAGTGGTGCAGAGAGTATGTAGACCTGCTGATGGCGGCCAAGCGCGCGCTACTGGAGGCTTCCTCCCTGGGACCCATCAGCGACGCCCAGGTGGCCAACAGCATCTCCAAGAAGGAGCTGGCCAGGCACTGTCGCCGCCGCACTCGTGGGGTGCAGGAGCTGTTCAGGGACTTCTGGAGCTCCACCGACACCCTGGGCGTTCCGTTCCTGGACCACCGGAAGATTGAGGTCATCTGGGACAGCCAGCGGCGTCACCTGGAGTGGATCCAGTATCCCCCCGGCGTGCAGATGTACACCCAGACAGGCAGGGAGAAGAAGGGAGGGCTCCTCCTGCCTGTGTTCCGCTGCTCCCGGGGGTCGTCGTCACTGGAGTCCTTTCACCTCCACCTGAACCGGTTCATTCCAGGTATATACTCAGACATTTAAACAGATGTTGTTAAGCTCATGTTCACTTAACCAGTGGCTGGACGTTGGGTGAGAGTTTATTACTACAAAAAAATCTTGTTTCATTTTTTAAAGGAACTCGCCTGAGGGGGGGCCACTACCATGCCTTCCTCCTGGAGGGGCTCACCAGGTGGAATGAGGACCGGGCTGGGATAGCTGTGGAGGGGCACTACGGACCATCCATCCACAGCTATGACGGCCGCCTGAAACAGGCCATCAACTCCCTCACTGAAGAGTTGTTGGCTTGTAATATAGCTGAGGACTTCACGCACCCTGTTCCATACACTGGTATGTATTCTCTCTCTCCCTTGCACTCTCTCTCGGGTTCTTACACAGAACACACACACACCAGTAAGTAAACCCTTTCTGTACTTTGTTTCAGGTGAGCTCATCGGACTGGACTACCTCCTCTCCCAGATTGGAGAAGAACCAGAAGAGCTCACCAGGGACCCAGAGGTGCCTGATGGAGTGAGGGAGGAAGACTTTGAGTTGGAGGACGACGAGGGGATCGATCTGGGCAACGAGGAGGATGTAGATCCTACCATTGTCCTGGAAGACCTCCTGCCTCCTCTACCCAGGGCACCTCCCTCTCAGCCCGGTCCAGCACCTCCCTCACAGCCTGGTCCAGCGCCTCCCTCACAGCCTGGTCCAGCGCCTCCCTCACAGCCCGGTCCAGCGAGGGACAACCCAGCCGAGCAGGAGGGTGCTGCGGCGCCAGAGGATGACAATGTAAGATTTACTGTAGATCACACTAGACATGCAGGGAAATGCACAGTGACTCAGCACCCCCCTTTCACTGCATGTTTTACCCTGTATTACTGTACATGTGCCAAATAAAACTACCTTGAACCTTGAAAAAAATTGAATTTGGTTTTTAATAATCATCTTGTTGATTTCCTTTTCTTCTCAGGACTTCCTGGGACCAGATGGAGCGCCGGGGTACCAGCATGTGGTCCGCCTGGGACACGCACTGCTCAGTCTGAGGGACCAGGCGTGGATCTCCAGGCAGAAGGTGCTGGAGATCATAGCTCTCTGGGCGAAGCTGACCCCAGATGACAAGAAGGCGGTGACCTACCCTGAGAGGTTCCGGGACCGACTAGTGAAGGGGCGCTTCAGGACTAGTCGCTCGAAGACGGCTGTCACTCCAGGAGTGGACAGTCTGAAGCGGTATGTAGAGAGAGCTGTATTTTGTCAGTCACACACTTTATAACACTCATTTGTTTACTTCTTTACTCAATAGCAGCCATTTGTTTACTTATTTGCCTTTTCTCTCCATCCAGCTGCCTTCTTGGACAAGGTGTAGGGCCTTCTCAGTGGCCGGACAGTAGCCGCCTTGTGGAGGCCATTTTCAGAGAGCTGTGTCTCCTCCACCCTGCCGGCAGGACCATTGCTGGGGTGAGGTTGGACCGCTGGGCCACCATCCTCCGGGACTACCGGAGGATCAAAGACCTGGTCGACGGCAGTCCAGACCTCCAGGCCAAGACAGAGATCCGCTTGTTTCAGGTCAATAAGCTGACCCTCAGCCAGTGGTACGTACTTATAATAAACCAATACTATTCAAACTATGTTATTAATATATATTTAATAAATTGGTGTACTGAATGTTATTGCTCTGTTTTTGCAGGCACAACAAAAGGCAGAGGAACCAGGAGCGGGCCATCCTGGACCCAACGCCATGGAGACCCAGTGTGGAGGTACCTGCTGCTGACGCCCCCGCCCACTTACCACCAGCTGATAGTGGAGTGCGTCAGCAGCAGCATACAGAAACTTTCTTCACTGTGCCAGAGGACAGGAGTGGAGAGGCTCCCCAAAGGGGCAGGGTTTCAATACACCGGCCCACCTCTGACCCTGCCCCGCTCCTTCACACCACCCCTCTGCCTCATGCTACGGCCCTCCCTGCCCCACTCCCTCACACCACCCCCAGGGCTGGACTGGCCATGTGGCGTACCGGGCAAATGCCCGGTGGGCCGGACCTACTTGTGGGCCGATCTAAAAAATATATTATTTTTTTTTCTTTGGGGGCTAACGAACGGCCCATAGAGCAGGGACAGCGGCCCATTGGTCCATTTTCTATACTGACACTGGGCTGGCCCAATCATATGTAGGCCCCACCCCTCTCTCTGTTTGTTTCAGGTGTCATTTGCGTGGGCCGTTAGAGAGCCAAAAGTCAGTGGATGGAGAAAGATGCATAAGGACAAGTATAGTAAACCAAAGCGCAAGGGGGGCACAGAGAAATTACGAGCTAAAAAGATTAAAAGTATTGAGGCGGATGCTGCAACATGTGCAAAAATTACTGATATGTTTGCGCCAGGGGCTGCTTCAACGTCTACAGCCTCAGCCGACGTTGTGCAGCAACACCATGTTGAACACGAACTTGAAGGAGAGGTGGCTGGTGGCCATGGTGGCCGAGAGCAGGACAGGGAAGCCGAGGAGGGACAGAGACATGAAAGGGCCGAGGAAGGACAGAGTGAGCAGGAGGAGTGTGCAGTTGAAACGGTAAGGAAATATAGCTGAAAGCTAAAAAAGCTATAGCTAAATATGAATATGGGTGACGGCTATCTGCTGGCTAGCGCCAGCTAGCATTAGCTAGGTACAGCTAGCTAGCATTATCTAGCTACCCACCTCCCTGCCAAGCAAATCGGGTCGTAGCTAGCTTCGTTTGAGCTAGCTAGCGTTAACACTGTTTGTCTAGGCCAGCCAGATAACGTCAGTACTAGAAGTGCTAACATTAGCACGTTAGCTTGGCAATTAGCACTAGCGCTATTACTAACGTTATCTATTCTGGCCTAGCCTAGCAGTGTTGCTGCTGCTGGGCTACTTAACGTTATATCTTCGAAGAAAAAGAGGAGCAGGCTAACGTTAGCTGTGTGTGGCCATAGTCCAAAATTAACCCTAGCCATTTACTAGCCAATGGCTGGCTGCTAAAAATCTATTGGTAATTGATAATTTACCAGCCAGTTGACTGGTAAACCTAGCTCCTTTCAGGACTGTTACTAAGGGGCTAGGTTAAAAAATTATTTTTCATTCTCAACACTGAAATATATCAAAAGCAGACTGAGGAGCAGCCTGTCTGCCAGCAAATTGGAAGCCTTCATGTTGATGGCCACTGAAAAAGACGTCCTTGTTGCTTTGGACACAGACACTGTCATTGACAAAGTGTCATAGAAGAGTGAGCTACTGAGGAAACGTATAGTAAGTTGATATGAAATTGTTGTTATTATTATAAAATCATTCATAATCATGTAGCAGCTTTTTAGACTGAAGATAGTGTGATCATGTGACTCATTATTACCCCCCCTCCCCTGTCTCTCAAAGGATGCCCGGCCCTAACTTGTGTGGTTCATTGTCCATTGTTGATGAGGGTATTCAGAGGGCCATGCAGCCTTTTCCACTAAGTAAGTATACAATACATGCAACTATGTTTTTATATTTTCCAGAATCTGTCATTTAATCATTTATAATTTAAAAATGATCATTGATCATGTCTCATCTCTCTCTCACTCCCCCCCCCTCTCTCTCTCTGTCAGGATATTATTGTTGAGGGTATCCAGAGGGTCATGCAGCCTTTTCCAGTAAAGATAAAGGTATTATGATCATGTAATTACCAGTACTGTGATCAACTATCAACATAACTGATCATCAATTATAATGTCTCAGTCTCACCTTTCTCTCTGTCTCCCCTTTTCTCCCTCTCTCTCTATCAAAGGTTGCCCTAATTTGTTTGAAAAGAAGCACTTTGCTTTTAACTGGAGTGGACTTCACAGGCATCCTTTTTATGTAAGTAGTGAGTTTACAATCTATGCAACTGCTTACATTTTCTAGAAGATATTGTTACTATCTGAATCTATAGTTTATCTCACTTATCGTGTCTCATCTCTCTTCCTCCCTCTTTCTCACTCAGGATGCCATTGTTGATGAGGGTATTCAGAGGTCCATGCAGCCTTTTTCCAGTAAGTAAGTATACAATTCATGCAACTCTGATCATCTGAATCTGTCATTTAATCATGTATGACTTATCATTGATCATGTCTCATCTCTCCCTCTCTCTCTCTCCGTCCCTCTCTCTATCTCTCTCTTTCTCTCTCTCTCTCTCTCTCTCTCTCTCTCTCTCTCTCAGGAGATGCCATTATTGTTGAGGGTATCCAGAGGGCCATGCAGCCTTTATTACTAAGTAAGTATCAAATACATGCAACTATCTCTCTACATTGTTCTCAATTGAAGATACTGGACCAGTACTGTGATCATTTAACTCCATCAATTATCATTCTCACCTTTCTCTCTGTCTCTCCCTCTCACTCTTTTAAGGTTGCCTTGTTTGAGGAGGAGATCTTTTCAGCCCAGTGGAGTTCACAGGCAACATTTTGAGTTACTTGTATACTTTGTACATATATTTCTATACTTACATTTGAATAATAATAATAATAATTTAATAAATAATTTGAAACTTCTATCAGAGCTTTTTCTTTGACAATTTCTTGTACTTCTACTGTAACTGTTACTTGAGTATGGAGATTGTGTACTCCACGGCCACGTCTGATCACCAGGGAGTCAAGAGTGAGTGAGTACACTCTACCATTTGCACTGGTACACTTGTCCACGGAACTTACTCATCTTTGTAGTGGTTTGGGGAAATAGTACGGTGGTATTGCATATTTAAAGGGAAATAGTACGGTGGTATTGCATATTTAAAGGGGCCGCAAGGATTTCGTACTGGACCGATTGTGGTAGGCCGGTCTGGGCCAAAAATGCCATGGCCGATTTTTTGTCCCAGTCCAGCCCTGTCCAGATCCTAACCCTAAGGTTACAGGGTTTGTGTTTAATCCCTTCATGTGCTTGCTGTGGCCCGGATCCTGTGGCCTGACCCTCATCCCAGCTCCAAACCTTAACCTAATCCCAGCCCTGATTTCAATCCTGACCCTAACCCTCACCCAGACCCTGACCCTAAGGTCACCTGGTCTATATTGGACCCCGCCCTGGACCTCATATCCGACCCCAATCCTGATCTTCACCGTGGGCTTGTCCTGTGAATCTGTCGTGCTCCTCCCGGGTTGTGCGTATGTGACTGAGTGGTTTGTTGTACTCTGCATCTCTTCTTATTTAGGTGTGGCCCATTGTGTGGGGGCTGCGGCACTGGGACGCTACTGGGCACACACCCCTCTGCATCCTGTGGGACCGCTTTGGTGGAGGTGAGCGGTTTGAGACGGTGGCCCGTCATCTACTCATTGATTGACATACACATGTTGTATTACATTCTCATAATCGGCTTACATACTCAGGGGGTACATTTTCATTGGATGGGAGTGGAGCGCTTCCCGTTACTCAACTCTATGCTTGAGGGCAATAGTTCCCTCTATGTGTACTGTTTGGGGAACCTCTGTTGCAAAAAACCTAACCCTAACCCTCGTTTGGAGTCCCATGGTCATTCCGGTCTTGGTTTCTACTCTGGAGTATACCTCATGGGTTATATTGATGTTCTTCCTCTTGGGGAATATACGTCGGTATACACCCTGGTAGCTTCTGGTGGATTCCAGGGATCGTCCTGGGATGTGGGCTGGACAGCGGTTATGGTCGTCTCAGCGGTGAGCGAACGCTGTCGGTCCTTAGAAGGTGGTTTCCTCGTCATAGGCCCTTCCTAGGGTTGGTTCCCCATCGCTTCCCGGTCAGAGGCAGAATCTCAGCGGTGAGTGTGCTCTGTTGGTCGAGTTCGACCGGTGTGTATCATCAGTGTTCTTCCTTCCGGGAATATACATTGTTATACACCCATGGCTGTCTGAGCGTTGGTTGTGCTGGGGTGCTTTTCTGAATGTTCTCTCTTCTGAGATATACGTTTGATGAGCCCCTGCTCTCCCCTCGTTTGGAGTCCCATGGTCATTCCGGTCTTGGTTTCTACTCTGGAGTATAGCTCATGGGTTATATTGATGTTCTTCCTCTTGGGGAATATACGTCGGTATACACCCTGGTAGCTTCTGGTGGATTCCAGGGATCGTCCTGGGATGTGGGCTGGACAGCGGTTATGGTCGTCTCAGCGGTGAGCGAACGCTGTCGGTCCTTAGAAGGTGGTTTCCTCGTCATAGGCCCTTCCTAGGGTTGGTTCCCCTTCGCTTCCCGGTCAGAGGCAGAATCTCAGCGGTGAGTGTGCTCTGTTGGTCGAGTTCGACCGGTGTGTATCATCAGTGTTCTTCCTTCCGGGAATATACATTGTTATACACCCATGGCTGTCTGAGCGTTGGTTGTGCTGGGGTGCTTTTCTGAATGTTCTCTCTTCTGAGATATACGTTTGATGAGCCCCTGCTCTCCCCTCGTTTGGAGTCCCATGGTCATTCCGGTCTTGGTTTCTACTCTGGAGTATAGCTCATGGGTTATATTGATGTTCTTCCTCTTGGGGAATATACGTCGGTATACACCCTGGTAGCTTCTGGTGGATTCCAGGGATCGTCCTGGGATGTGGGCTGGACAGCGGTTATGGTCGTCTCAGCGGTGAGCGAACGCTGTCGGTCCTTAGAAGGTGGTTTCCTCGTCATAGGCCCTTCCTAGGGTTGGTTCCCCTTCGCTTCCCGGTCAGAGGCAGAATCTCAGCGGTGAGTGTGCTCTGTTGGTCGAGTTCGACCGGTGTGTATCATCAGTGTTCTTCCTTCCGGGAATATACATTGTTATACACCCATGGCTGTCTGAGCGTTGGTTGTGCTGGGGTGCTTTTCTGAATGTTCTCTCTTCTGAGATATACGTTTGATGAGACCCTGCTCTCCCCTCGTTTGGAGTCCCATGG
Organism: Borostomias antarcticus; assembly: GCF_949987555.1. Taxonomy (NCBI): domain Eukaryota; kingdom Metazoa; phylum Chordata; class Actinopteri; order Stomiiformes; family Stomiidae; genus Borostomias; species Borostomias antarcticus. The sequence continues at coordinate 14,274,766 of NC_140234.1, forward strand.
TCATTCCGGTCTTGGTTTCTACTCTGGAGTATAGCTCATGGGTTATATTGATGTTCTTCCTCTTGGGGAATATACGTCGGTATACACACTGGTAGCTTCTGGTGGATTCCAGGGATCGTCCTGGGATGTGGGCTGGACAGCGGTTATGGTCGTCTCAGCGGTGAGCGAACGCTGTCGGTCCTTAGAAGGTGGTTTCCTCGTCATAGGCCCTTCCTAGGGTTGGTTCCCCTTCGCTTCCCGGTCAGAGGCAGAATCTCAGCGGTGAGTGTGCTCTGTTGGTCGAGTTCGACCGGTGTGTATCATCAGTGTTCTTCCTTCCGGGAATATACATTGTTATACACCCATGGCTGTCTGAGCGTTGGTTGTGCTGGGGTGCTTTTCTGAATGTTCTCTCTTCTGAGATATACGTTTGATGAGACCCTGCTCTCCCCTCGTTTGGAGTCCCATGGTCATTCCGGTCTTGGTTTCTACTCTGGAGTATACCTCATGGGTTATATTGATGTTCTTCCTCTTGGGGAATATACGTCGGTATACACACTGGTAGCTTCTGGTGGATTCCAGGGATCGTCCTGGGATGTGGGCTGGACAGCGGTTATGGTCGTCTCAGCGGTGAGCGAACGCTGTCGGTCCTTAGAAGGTGGTTTCCTCGTCATAGGCCCTTCCTAGGGTTGGTTCCCCTTCGCTTCCCGGTCAGAGGCAGAATCTCAGCGGTGAGTGTGCTCTGTTGGTCGAGTTCGACCGGTGTGTATCATCAGTGTTCTTCCTTCCGGGAATATACATTGTTATACACCCATGGCTGTCTGAGCGTTGGTTGTGCTGGGGTGCTTTTCTGAATGGTCTCTCTTCTGAGATATACGTTTGATGAGCCCCTGCTCTCCCCTCGTTTGGAGTCCCATGGTCATTCCGGTCTTGGTTTCTACTCTGGAGTATAGCTCATGGGTTATATTGATGTTCTTCCTCTTGGGGAATATACGTCGGTATACACCCTGGTAGCTTCTGGTGGATTCCAGGGATCGTCCTGGGATGTGGGCTGGACAGCGGTTATGGTCGTCTCAGCGGTGAGCGAACGCTGTCGGTCCTTAGAAGGTGGTTTCCTCGTCATAGGCCCTTCCTAGGGTTGGTTCCCCTTCGCTTCCCGGTCAGAGGCAGAATCTCAGCGGTGAGTGTGCTCTGTTGGTCGAGTTCGACCGGTGTGTATCATCAGTGTTCTTCCTTCCGGGAATATACATTGTTATACACCCATGGCTGTCTGAGCGTTGGTTGTGCTGGGGTGCTTTTCTGAATGGTCTCTCTTCTGAGATATACGTTTGATGAGCCCCTGCTCTCCCCTCGTTTGGAGTCCCATGGTCATTCCGGTCTTGGTTTCTACTCTGGAGTATAGCTCATGGGTTATATTGATGTTCTTCCTCTTGGGGAATATACGTCGGTATACACCCTGGTAGCTTCTGGTGGATTCCAGGGATCGTCCTGGGATGTGGGCTGGACAGCGGTTATGGTCGTCTCAGCGGTGAGCGAACGCTGTCGGTCCTTAGAAGGTGGTTTCCTCGTCATAGGCCCTTCCTAGGGTTGGTTCCCCTTCGCTTCCCGGTCAGAGGCAGAATCTCAGCGGTGAGTGTGCTCTGTTGGTCGAGTTCGACCGGTGTGTATCATCAGTGTTCTTCCTTCCGGGAATATACATTGTTATACACCCATGGCTGTCTGAGCGTTGGTTGTGCTGGGGTGCTTTTCTGAATGTTCTCTCTTCTGAGATATACGTTTGATGAGACCCTGCTCTCCCCTCGTTTGGAGTCCCATGGTCATTCCGGTCTTGGTTTCTACTCTGGAGTATAGCTCATGGGTTATATTGATGTTCTTCCTCTTGGGGAATATACGTCGGTATACACACTGGTAGCTTCTGGTGGATTCCAGGGATCGTCCTGGGATGTGGGCTGGACAGCGGTTATGGTCGTCTCAGCGGTGAGCGAACGCTGTCGGTCCTTAGAAGGTGGTTTCCTCGTCATAGGCCCTTCCTAGGGTTGGTTCCCCTTCGCTTCCCGGTCAGAGGCAGAATCTCAGCGGTGAGTGTGCTCTGTTGGTCGAGTTCGACCGGTGTGTATCATCAGTGTTCTTCCTTCCGGGAATATACATTGTTATACACCCATGGCTGTCTGAGCGTTGGTTGTGCTGGGGTGCTTTTCTGAATGTTCTCTCTTCTGAGATATACGTTTGATGAGACCCTGCTCTCCCCTCGTTTGGAGTCCCATGGTCATTCCGGTCTTGGTTTCTACTCTGGAGTATACCTCATGGGTTATATTGATGTTCTTCCTCTTGGGGAATATACGTCGGTATACACACTGGTAGCTTCTGGTGGATTCCAGGGATCGTCCTGGGATGTGGGCTGGACAGCGGTTATGGTCGTCTCAGCGGTGAGCGAACGCTGTCGGTCCTTAGAAGGTGGTTTCCTCGTCATAGGCCCTTCCTAGGGTTGGTTCCCCTTCGCTTCCCGGTCAGAGGCAGAATCTCAGCGGTGAGTGTGCTCTGTTGGTCGAGTTCGACCGGTGTGTATCATCAGTGTTCTTCCTTCCGGGAATATACATTGTTATACACCCATGGCTGTCTGAGCGTTGGTTGTGCTGGGGTGCTTTTCTGAATGGTCTCTCTTCTGAGATATACGTTTGATGAGCCCCTGCTCTCCCCTCGTTTGGAGTCCCATGGTCATTCCGGTCTTGGTTTCTACTCTGGAGTATAGCTCATGGGTTATATTGATGTTCTTCCTCTTGGGGAATATACGTCGGTATACACCCTGGTAGCTTCTGGTGGATTCCAGGGATCGTCCTGGGATGTGGGCTGGACAGCGGTTATGGTCGTCTCAGCGGTGAGCGAACGCTGTCGGTCCTTAGAAGGTGGTTTCCTCGTCATAGGCCCTTCCTAGGGTTGGTTCCCCTTCGCTTCCCGGTCAGAGGCAGAATCTCAGCGGTGAGTGTGCTCTGTTGGTCGAGTTCGACCGGTGTGTATCATCAGTGTTCTTCCTTCCGGGAATATACATTGTTATACACCCATGGCTGTCTGAGCGTTGGTTGTGCTGGGGTGCTTTTCTGAATGTTCTCTCTTCTGAGATATACGTTTGATGAGACCCTGCTCTCCCCTCGTTTGGAGTCCCATGGTCATTCCGGTCTTGGTTTCTACTCTGGAGTATACCTCATGGGTTATATTGATGTTCTTCCTCTTGGGGAATATACGTCGGTATACACACTGGTAGCTTCTGGTGGATTCCAGGGATCGTCCTGGGATGTGGGCTGGACAGCGGTTATGGTCGTCTCAGCGGTGAGCGAACGCTGTCGGTCCTTAGAAGGTGGTTTCCTCGTCATAGGCCCTTCCTAGGGTTGGTTCCCCTTCGCTTCCCGGTCAGAGGCAGAATCTCAGCGGTGAGTGTGCTCTGTTGGTCGAGTTCGACCGGTGTGTATCATCAGTGTTCTTCCTTCCGGGAATATACATTGTTATACACCCATGGCTGTCTGAGCGTTGGTTGTGCTGGGGTGCTTTTCTGAATGGTCTCTCTTCTGAGATATACGTTTGATGAGCCCCTGCTCTCCCCTCGTTTGGAGTCCCATGGTCATTCCGGTCTTGGTTTCTACTCTGGAGTATAGCTCATGGGTTATATTGATGTTCTTCCTCTTGGGGAATATACGTCGGTATACACCCTGGTAGCTTCTGGTGGATTCCAGGGATCGTCCTGGGATGTGGGCTGGACAGCGGTTATGGTCGTCTCAGCGGTGAGCGAACGCTGTCGGTCCTTAGAAGGTGGTTTCCTCGTCATAGGCCCTTCCTAGGGTTGGTTCCCCTTCGCTTCCCGGTCAGAGGCAGAATCTCAGCGGTGAGTGTGCTCTGTTGGTCGAGTTCGACCGGTGTGTATCATCAGTGTTCTTCCTTCCGGGAATATACATTGTTATACACCCATGGCTGTCTGAGCGTTGGTTGTGCTGGGGTGCTTTTCTGAATGGTCTCTCTTCTGAGATATACGTTTGATGAGCCCCTGCTCTCCCCTCGTTTGGAGTCCCATGGTCATTCCGGTCTTGGTTTCTACTCTGGAGTATAGCTCATGGGTTATATTGATGTTCTTCCTCTTGGGGAATATACGTCGGTATACACCCTGGTAGCTTCTGGTGGATTCCAGGGATCGTCCTGGGATGTGGGCTGGACAGCGGTTATGGTCGTCTCAGCGGTGAGCGAACGCTGTCGGTCCTTAGAAGGTGGTTTCCTCGTCATAGGCCCTTCCTAGGGTTGGTTCCCCTTCGCTTCCCGGTCAGAGGCAGAATCTCAGCGGTGAGTGTGCTCTGTTGGTCGAGTTCGACCGGTGTGTATCATCAGTGTTCTTCCTTCCGGGAATATACATTGTTATACACCCATGGCTGTCTGAGCGTTGGTTGGGCTGGGGTGCTTTTCTGAATGTTCTCTCTTCTGAGATATACGTTTGATGAGACCCTGCTCTCCCCTCGTTTGGAGTCCCATGGTCATTCCGGTCTTGGTTTCTACTCTGGAGTATAGCTCATGGGTTATATTGATGTTCTTCCTCTTGGGGAATATACGTCGGTATACACACTGGTAGCTTCTGGTGGATTCCAGGGATCGTCCTGGGATGTGGGCTGGACAGCGGTTATGGTCGTCTCAGCGGTGAGCGAACGCTGTCGGTCCTTAGAAGGTGGTTTCCTCGTCATAGGCCCTTCCTAGGGTTGGTTCCCCTTCGCTTCCCGGTCAGAGGCAGAATCTCAGCGGTGAGTGTGCTCTGTTGGTCGAGTTCGACCGGTGTGTATCATCAGTGTTCTTCCTTCCGGGAATATACATTGTTATACACCCATGGCTGTCTGAGCGTTGGTTGTGCTGGGGTGCTTTTCTGAATGTTCTCTCTTCTGAGATATACGTTTGATGAGACCCTGCTCTCCCCTCGTTTGGAGTCCCATGGTCATTCCGGTCTTGGTTTCTACTCTGGAGTATACCTCATGGGTTATATTGATGTTCTTCCTCTTGGGGAATATACGTCGGTATACACACTGGTAGCTTCTGGTGGATTCCAGGGATCGTCCTGGGATGTGGGCTGGACAGCGGTTATGGTCGTCTCAGCGGTGAGCGAACGCTGTCGGTCCTTAGAAGGTGGTTTCCTCGTCATAGGCCCTTCCTAGGGTTGGTTCCCCTTCGCTTCCCGGTCAGAGGCAGAATCTCAGCGGTGAGTGTGCTCTGTTGGTCGAGTTCGACCGGTGTGTATCATCAGTGTTCTTCCTTCCGGGAATATACATTGTTATACACCCATGGCTGTCTGAGCGTTGGTTGTGCTGGGGTGCTTTTCTGAATGGTCTCTCTTCTGAGATATACGTTTGATGAGCCCCTGCTCTCCCCTCGTTTGGAGTCCCATGGTCATTCCGGTCTTGGTTTCTACTCTGGAGTATAGCTCATGGGTTATATTGATGTTCTTCCTCTTGGGGAATATACGTCGGTATACACCCTGGTAGCTTCTGGTGGATTCCAGGGATCGTCCTGGGATGTGGGCTGGACAGCGGTTATGGTCGTCTCAGCGGTGAGCGAACGCTGTCGGTCCTTAGAAGGTGGTTTCCTCGTCATAGGCCCTTCCTAGGGTTGGTTCCCCTTCGCTTCCCGGTCAGAGGCAGAATCTCAGCGGTGAGTGTGCTCTGTTGGTCGAGTTCGACCGGTGTGTATCATCAGTGTTCTTCCTTCCGGGAATATACATTGTTATACACCCATGGCTGTCTGAGCGTTGGTTGTGCTGGGGTGCTTTTCTGAATGTTCTCTCTTCTGAGATATACGTTTGATGAGCCCCTGCTCTCCCCTCGTTTGGAGTCCCATGGTCATTCCGGTCTTGGTTTCTACTCTGGAGTATAGCTCATGGGTTATATTGATGTTCTTCCTCTTGGGGAATATACGTCGGTATACACCCTGGTAGCTTCTGGTGGATTCCAGGGATCGTCCTGGGATGTGGGCTGGACAGCGGTTATGGTCGTCTCAGCGGTGAGCGAACGCTGTCGGTCCTTAGAAGGTGGTTTCCTCGTCATAGGCCCTTCCTAGGGTTGGTTCCCCTTCGCTTCCCGGTCAGAGGCAGAATCTCAGCGGTGAGTGTGCTCTGTTGGTCGAGTTCGACCGGTGTGTATCATCAGTGTTCTTCCTTCCGGGAATATACATTGTTATACACCCATGGCTGTCTGAGCGTTGGTTGTGCTGGGGTGCTTTTCTGAATGGTCTCTCTTCTGAGATATACGTTTGATGAGCCCCTGCTCTCCCCTCGTTTGGAGTCCCATGGTCATTCCGGTCTTGGTTTCTACTCTGGAGTATAGCTCATGGGTTATATTGATGTTCTTCCTCTTGGGGAATATACGTCGGTATACACCCTGGTAGCTTCTGGTGGATTCCAGGGATCGTCCTGGGATGTGGGCTGGACAGCGGTTATGGTCGTCTCAGCGGTGAGCGAACGCTGTCGGTCCTTAGAAGGTGGTTTCCTCGTCATAGGCCCTTCCTAGGGTTGGTTCCCCTTCGCTTCCCGGTCAGAGGCAGAATCTCAGCGGTGAGTGTGCTCTGTTGGTCGAGTTCGACCGGTGTGTATCATCAGTGTTCTTCCTTCCGGGAATATACATTGTTATACACCCATGGCTGTCTGAGCGTTGGTTGTGCTGGGGTGCTTTTCTGAATGTTCTCTCTTCTGAGATATACGTTTGATGAGCCCCTGCTCTCCCCTCGTTTGGAGTCCCATGGTCATTCCGGTCTTGGTTTCTACTCTGGAGTATAGCTCATGGGTTATATTGATGTTCTTCCTCTTGGGGAATATACGTCGGTATACACCCTGGTAGCTTCTGGTGGATTCCAGGGATCGTCCTGGGATGTGGGCTGGACAGCGGTTATGGTCGTCTCAGCGGTGAGCGAACGCTGTCGGTCCTTAGAAGGTGGTTTCCTCGTCATAGGCCCTTCCTAGGGTTGGTTCCCCTTCGCTTCCCGGTCAGAGGCAGAATCTCAGCGGTGAGTGTGCTCTGTTGGTCGAGTTCGACCGGTGTGTATCATCAGTGTTCTTCCTTCCGGGAATATACATTGTTATACACCCATGGCTGTCTGAGCGTTGGTTGTGCTGGGGTGCTTTTCTGAATGTTCTCTCTTCTGAGATATACGTTTGATGAGACCCTGCTCTCCCCTCGTTTGGAGTCCCATGGTCATTCCGGTCTTGGTTTCTACTCTGGAGTATAGCTCATGGGTTATATTGATGTTCTTCCTCTTGGGGAATATACGTCGGTATACACACTGGTAGCTTCTGGTGGATTCCAGGGATCGTCCTGGGATGTGGGCTGGACAGCGGTTATGGTCGTCTCAGCGGTGAGCGAACGCTGTCGGTCCTTAGAAGGTGGTTTCCTCGTCATAGGCCCTTCCTAGGGTTGGTTCCCCTTCGCTTCCCGGTCAGAGGCAGAATCTCAGCGGTGAGTGTGCTCTGTTGGTCGAGTTCGACCGGTGTGTATCATCAGTGTTCTTCCTTCCGGGAATATACATTGTTATACACCCATGGCTGTCTGAGCGTTGGTTGTGCTGGGGTGCTTTTCTGAATGGTCTCTCTTCTGAGATATACGTTTGATGAGCCCCTGCTCTCCCCTCGTTTGGAGTCCCATGGTCATTCCGGTCTTGGTTTCTACTCTGGAGTATAGCTCATGGGTTATATTGATGTTCTTCCTCTTGGGGAATATACGTCGGTATACACCCTGGTAGCTTCTGGTGGATTCCAGGGATCGTCCTGGGATGTGGGCTGGACAGCGGTTATGGTCGTCTCAGCGGTGAGCGAACGCTGTCGGTCCTTAGAAGGTGGTTTCCTCGTCATAGGCCCTTCCTAGGGTTGGTTCCCCTTCGCTTCCCGGTCAGAGGAAGAATCTCAGCGGTGAGTGTGCTCTGTTGGTCGAGTTCGACCGGTGTGTATCATCAGTGTTCTTCCTTCCGGGAATATACATTGTTATACACCCATGGCTGTCTGAGCGTTGGTTGTGCTGGGGTGCTTTTCTGAATGTTCTCTTTTCTGAGATATACGTTTGATGAGCCCCTGCTCTCCCCTCGTTTGGAGTCCCATGGTCATTCCGGTCTTGGTTTCTACTCTGGAGTATAGCTCATGGGTTATATTGATGTTCTTCCTCTTGGGGAATATACGTCGGTATACACCCTGGTAGCTTCTGGTGGATTCCAGGGATCGTCCTGGGATGTGGGCTGGACAGCGGTTATGGTCGTCTCAGCGGTGAGCGAACGCTGTCGGTCCTTAGAAGGTGGTTTCCTCGTCATAGGCCCTTCCTAGGGTTGGTTCCCCTTCGCTTCCCGGTCAGAGGCAGAATCTCAGCGGTGAGTGTGCTCTGTTGGTCGAGTTCGACCGGTGTGTATCATCAGTGTTCTTCCTTCCGGGAATATACATTGTTATACACCCATGGCTGTCTGAGCGTTGGTTGTGCTGGGGTGCTTTTCTGAATGGTCTCTCTTCTGAGATATACGTTTGATGAGCCCCTGCTCTCCCCTCGTTTGGAGTCCCATGGTCATTCCGGTCTTGGTTTCTACTCTGGAGTATAGCTCATGGGTTATATTGATGTTCTTCCTCTTGGGGAATATACGTCGGTATACACCCTGGTAGCTTCTGGTGGATTCCAGGGATCGTCCTGGGATGTGGGCTGGACAGCGGTTATGGTCGTCTCAGCGGTGAGCGAACGCTGTCGGTCCTTAGAAGGTGGTTTCCTCGTCATAGGCCCTTCCTAGGGTTGGTTCCCCTTCGCTTCCCGGTCAGAGGCAGAATCTCAGCGGTGAGTGTGCTCTGTTGGTCGAGTTCGACCGGTGTGTATCATCAGTGTTCTTCCTTCCGGGAATATACATTGTTATACACCCATGGCTGTCTGAGCGTTGGTTGTGCTGGGGTGCTTTTCTGAATGTTCTCTCTTCTGAGATATACGTTTGATGAGCCCCTGCTCTCCCCTCGTTTGGAGTCCCATGGTCATTCCGGTCTTGGTTTCTACTCTGGAGTATAGCTCATGGGTTATATTGATGTTCTTCCTCTTGGGGAATATACGTCGGTATACACCCTGGTAGCTTCTGGTGGATTCCAGGGATCGTCCTGGGATGTGGGCTGGACAGCGGTTATGGTCGTCTCAGCGGTGAGCGAACGCTGTCGGTCCTTAGAAGGTGGTTTCCTCGTCATAGGCCCTTCCTAGGGTTGGTTCCCCTTCGCTTCCCGGTCAGAGGCAGAATCTCAGCGGTGAGTGTGCTCTGTTGGTCGAGTTCGACCGGTGTGTATCATCAGTGTTCTTCCTTCCGGGAATATACATTGTTATACACCCATGGCTGTCTGAGCGTTGGTTGTGCTGGGGTGCTTTTCTGAATGTTCTCTCTTCTGAGATATACGTTTGATGAGACCCTGCTCTCCCCTCGTTTGGAGTCCCATGGTCATTCCGGTCTTGGTTTCTACTCTGGAGTATAGCTCATGGGTTATATTGATGTTCTTCCTCTTGGGGAATATACGTCGGTATACACACTGGTAGCTTCTGGTGGATTCCAGGGATCGTCCTGGGATGTGGGCTGGACAGCGGTTATGGTCGTCTCAGCGGTGAGCGAACGCTGTCGGTCCTTAGAAGGTGGTTTCCTCGTCATAGGCCCTTCCTAGGGTTGGTTCCCCTTCGCTTCCCGGTCAGAGGCAGAATCTCAGCGGTGAGTGTGCTCTGTTGGTCGAGTTCGACCGGTGTGTATCATCAGTGTTCTTCCTTCCGGGAATATACATTGTTATACACCCATGGCTGTCTGAGCGTTGGTTGTGCTGGGGTGCTTTTCTGAATGGTCTCTCTTCTGAGATATACGTTTGATGAGCCCCTGCTCTCCCCTCGTTTGGAGTCCCATGGTCATTCCGGTCTTGGTTTCTACTCTGGAGTATAGCTCATGGGTTATATTGATGTTCTTCCTCTTGGGGAATATACGTCGGTATACACCCTGGTAGCTTCTGGTGGATTCCAGGGATCGTCCTGGGATGTGGGCTGGACAGCGGTTATGGTCGTCTCAGCGGTGAGCGAACGCTGTCGGTCCTTAGAAGGTGGTTTCCTCGTCATAGGCCCTTCCTAGGGTTGGTTCCCCTTCGCTTCCCGGTCAGAGGAAGAATCTCAGCGGTGAGTGTGCTCTGTTGGTCGAGTTCGACCGGTGTGTATCATCAGTGTTCTTCCTTCCGGGAATATACATTGTTATACACCCATGGCTGTCTGAGCGTTGGTTGTGCTGGGGTGCTTTTCTGAATGTTCTCTTTTCTGAGATATACGTTTGATGAGCCCCTGCTCTCCCCTCGTTTGGAGTCCCATGGTCATTCCGGTCTTGGTTTCTACTCTGGAGTATAGCTCATGGGTTATATTGATGTTCTTCCTCTTGGGGAATATACGTCGGTATACACCCTGGTAGCTTCTGGTGGATTCCAGGGATCGTCCTGGGATGTGGGCTGGACAGCGGTTATGGTCGTCTCAGCGGTGAGCGAACGCTGTCGGTCCTTAGAAGGTGGTTTCCTCGTCATAGGCCCTTCCTAGGGTTGGTTCCCCTTCGCTTCCCGGTCAGAGGCAGAATCTCAGCGGTGAGTGTGCTCTGTTGGTCGAGTTCGACCGGTGTGTATCATCAGTGTTCTTCCTTCCGGGAATATACATTGTTATACACCCATGGCTGTCTGAGCGTTGGTTGTGCTGGGGTGCTTTTCTGAATGGTCTCTCTTCTGAGATATACGTTTGATGAGCCCCTGCTCTCCCCTCGTTTGGAGTCCCATGGTCATTCCGGTCTTGGTTTCTACTCTGGAGTATAGCTCATGGGTTATATTGATGTTCTTCCTCTTGGGGAATATACGTCGGTATACACCCTGGTAGCTTCTGGTGGATTCCAGGGATCGTCCTGGGATGTGGGCTGGACAGCGGTTATGGTCGTCTCAGCGGTGAGCGAACGCTGTCGGTCCTTAGAAGGTGGTTTCCTCGTCATAGGCCCTTCCTAGGGTTGGTTCCCCTTCGCTTCCCGGTCAGAGGCAGAATCTCAGCGGTGAGTGTGCTCTGTTGGTCGAGTTCGACCGGTGTGTATCATCAGTGTTCTTCCTTCCGGGAATATACATTGTTATACACCCATGGCTGTCTGAGCGTTGGTTGTGCTGGGGTGCTTTTCTGAATGTTCTCTCTTCTGAGATATACGTTTGATGAGCCCCTGCTCTCCCCTCGTTTGGAGTCCCATGGTCATTCCGGTCTTGGTTTCTACTCTGGAGTATAGCTCATGGGTTATATTGATGTTCTTCCTCTTGGGGAATATACGTCGGTATACACCCTGGTAGCTTCTGGTGGATTCCAGGGATCGTCCTGGGATGTGGGCTGGACAGCGGTTATGGTCGTCTCAGCGGTGAGCGAACGCTGTCGGTCCTTAGAAGGTGGTTTCCTCGTCATAGGCCCTTCCTAGGGTTGGTTCCCCTTCGCTTCCCGGTCAGAGGCAGAATCTCAGCGGTGAGTGTGCTCTGTTGGTCGAGTTCGACCGGTGTGTATCATCAGTGTTCTTCCTTCCGGGAATATACATTGTTATACACCCATGGCTGTCTGAGCGTTGGTTGTGCTGGGGTGCTTTTCTGAATGTTCTCTCTTCTGAGATATACGTTTGATGAGACCCTGCTCTCCCCTCGTTTGGAGTCCCATGGTCATTCCGGTCTTGGTTTCTACTCTGGAGTATAGCTCATGGGTTATATTGATGTTCTTCCTCTTGGGGAATATACGTCGGTATACACACTGGTAGCTTCTGGTGGATTCCAGGGATCGTCCTGGGATGTGGGCTGGACAGCGGTTATGGTCGTCTCAGCGGTGAGCGAACGCTGTCGGTCCTTAGAAGGTGGTTTCCTCGTCATAGGCCCTTCCTAGGGTTGGTTCCCCTTCGCTTCCCGGTCAGAGGCAGAATCTCAGCGGTGAGTGTGCTCTGTTGGTCGAGTTCGACCGGTGTGTATCATCAGTGTTCTTCCTTCCGGGAATATACATTGTTATACACCCATGGCTGTCTGAGCGTTGGTTGTGCTGGGGTGCTTTTCTGAATGGTCTCTCTTCTGAGATATACGTTTGATGAGCCCCTGCTCTCCCCTCGTTTGGAGTCCCATGGTCATTCCGGTCTTGGTTTCTACTCTGGAGTATAGCTCATGGGTTATATTGATGTTCTTCCTCTTGGGGAATATACGTCGGTATACACCCTGGTAGCTTCTGGTGGATTCCAGGGATCGTCCTGGGATGTGGGCTGGACAGCGGTTATGGTCGTCTCAGCGGTGAGCGAACGCTGTCGGTCCTTAGAAGGTGGTTTCCTCGTCATAGGCCCTTCCTAGGGTTGGTTCCCCTTCGCTTCCCGGTCAGAGGAAGAATCTCAGCGGTGAGTGTGCTCTGTTGGTCGAGTTCGACCGGTGTGTATCATCAGTGTTCTTCCTTCCGGGAATATACATTGTTATACACCCATGGCTGTCTGAGCGTTGGTTGTGCTGGGGTGCTTTTCTGAATGTTCTCTTTTCTGAGATATACGTTTGATGAGCCCCTGCTCTCCCCTCGTTTGGAGTCCCATGGTCATTCCGGTCTTGGTTTCTACTCTGGAGTATAGCTCATGGGTTATATTGATGTTCTTCCTCTTGGGGAATATACGTCGGTATACACCCTGGTAGCTTCTGGTGGATTCCAGGGATCGTCCTGGGATGTGGGCTGGACAGCGGTTATGGTCGTCTCAGCGGTGAGCGAACGCTGTCGGTCCTTAGAAGGTGGTTTCCTCGTCATAGGCCCTTCCTAGGGTTGGTTCCCCTTCGCTTCCCGGTCAGAGGCAGAATCTCAGCGGTGAGTGTGCTCTGTTGGTCGAGTTTGACCGGTGTGTATCATCAGTGTTCTTCCTTCCGGGAATATACATTGTTATACACCCATGGCTGTCTGAGCGTTGGTTGTGCTGGGGTGCTTTTCTGAATGTTCTCTCTTCTGAGATATACGTTTGATGAGACCCTGCTCTCCCCTCGTTTGGAGTCCCATGGTCATTCCGGTCTTGGTTTCTACTCTGGAGTATAGCTCATGGGTTATATTGATGTTCTTCCTCTTGGGGAATATACGTCGGTATACACCCTGGTAGCTTCTGGTGGATTCCAGGGATCGTCCTGGGATGTGGGCTGGACAGCGGTTATGGTCGTCTCAGCGGTGAGCGAACGCTGTCGGTCCTTAGAAGGTGGTTTCCTCGTCATAGGCCCTTCCTAGGGTTGGTTCCCCTTCGCTTCCCGGTCAGAGGCAGAATCTCAGCGGTGAGTGTGCTCTGTTGGTCGAGTTTGACCGGTGTGTATCATCAGTGTTCTTCCTTCCGGGAATATACATTGTTATACACCCATGGCTGTCTGAGCGTTGGTTGTGCTGGGGTGCTTTTCTGAATGTTCTCTCTTCTGAGATATACGTTTGATGAGCCCCTGCTCTCCCCTCGTTTGGAGTCCCATGGTCATTCCGGTCTTGGTTTCTACTCTGGAGTATAGCTCATGGGTTATATTGATGTTCTTCCTCTTGGGGAATATACGTCGGTATACACCCTGGTAGCTTCTGGTGGATTCCAGGGATCGTCCTGGGATGTGGGCTGGACAGCGGTTATGGTCGTCTCAGCGGTGAGCGAACGCTGTCGGTCCTTAGAAGGTGGTTTCCTCGTCATAGGCCCTTCCTAGGGTTGGTTCCCCTTCGCTTCCCGGTCAGAGGCAGAATCTCAGCGGTGAGTGTGCTCTGTTGGTCGAGTTCGACCGGTGTGTATCATCAGTGTTCTTCCTTCCGGGAATATACATTGTTATACACCCATGGCTGTCTGAGCGTTGGTTGTGCTGGGGTGCTTTTCTGAATGTTCTCTCTTCTGAGATATACGTTTGATGAGACCCTGCTCTCCCCTCGTTTGGAGTCCCATGGTCATTCCGGTCTTGGTTTCTACTCTGGAGTATAGCTCATGGGTTATATTGATGTTCTTCCTCTTGGGGAATATACGTCGGTATACACACTGGTAGCTTCTGGTGGATTCCAGGGATCGTCCTGGGATGTGGGCTGGACAGCGGTTATGGTCGTCTCAGCGGTGAGCGAACGCTGTCGGTCCTTAGAAGGTGGTTTCCTCGTCATAGGCCCTTCCTAGGGTTGGTTCCCCTTCGCTTCCCGGTCAGAGGCAGAATCTCAGCGGTGAGTGTGCTCTGTTGGTCGAGTTCGACCGGTGTGTATCATCAGTGTTCTTCCTTCCGGGAATATACATTGTTATACACCCATGGCTGTCTGAGCGTTGGTTGTGCTGGGGTGCTTTTCTGAATGTTCTCTCTTCTGAGATATACGTTTGATGAGCCCCTGCTCTCCCCTCGTTTGGAGTCCCATGGTCATTCCGGTCTTGGTTTCTACTCTGGAGTATAGCTCATGGGTTATATTGATGTTCTTCCTCTTGGGGAATATACGTCGGTATACACCCTGGTAGCTTCTGGTGGATTCCAGGGATCGTCCTGGGATGTGGGCTGGACAGCGGTTATGGTCGTCTCAGCGGTGAGCGAACGCTGTCGGTCCTTAGAAGGTGGTTTCCTCGTCATAGGCCCTTCCTAGGGTTGGTTCCCCTTCGCTTCCCGGTCAGAGGCAGAATCTCAGCGGTGAGTGTGCTCTGTTGGTCGAGTTCGACCGGTGTGTATCATCAGTGTTCTTCCTTCCGGGAATATACATTGTTATACACCCATGGCTGTCTGAGCGTTGGTTGTGCTGGGGTGCTTTTCTGAATGTTCTCTCTTCTGAGATATACGTTTGATGAGACCCTGCTCTCCCCTCGTTTGGAGTCCCATGGTCATTCCGGTCTTGGTTTCTACTCTGGAGTATAGCTCATGGGTTATATTGATGTTCTTCCTCTTGGGGAATATACGTCGGTATACACACTGGTAGCTTCTGGTGGATTCCAGGGATCGTCCTGGGATGTGGGCTGGACAGCGGTTATGGTCGTCTCAGCGGTGAGCGAACGCTGTCGGTCCTTAGAAGGTGGTTTCCTCGTCATAGGCCCTTCCTAGGGTTGGTTCCCCTTCGCTTCCCGGTCAGAGGCAGAATCTCAGCGGTGAGTGTGCTCTGTTGGTCGAGTTCGACCGGTGTGTATCATCAGTGTTCTTCCTTCCGGGAATATACATTGTTATACACCCATGGCTGTCTGAGCGTTGGTTGTGCTGGGGTGCTTTTCTGAATGGTCTCTCTTCTGAGATATACGTTTGATGAGCCCCTGCTCTCCCCTCGTTTGGAGTCCCATGGTCATTCCGGTCTTGGTTTCTACTCTGGAGTATAGCTCATGGGTTATATTGATGTTCTTCCTCTTGGGGAATATACGTCGGTATACACCCTGGTAGCTTCTGGTGGATTCCAGGGATCGTCCTGGGATGTGGGCTGGACAGCGGTTATGGTCGTCTCAGCGGTGAGCGAACGCTGTCGGTCCTTAGAAGGTGGTTTCCTCGTCATAGGCCCTTCCTAGGGTTGGTTCCCCTTCGCTTCCCGGTCAGAGGAAGAATCTCAGCGGTGAGTGTGCTCTGTTGGTCGAGTTCGACCGGTGTGTATCATCAGTGTTCTTCCTTCCGGGAATATACATTGTTATACACCCATGGCTGTCTGAGCGTTGGTTGTGCTGGGGTGCTTTTCTGAATGTTCTCTTTTCTGAGATATACGTTTGATGAGCCCCTGCTCTCCCCTCGTTTGGAGTCCCATGGTCATTCCGGTCTTGGTTTCTACTCTGGAGTATAGCTCATGGGTTATATTGATGTTCTTCCTCTTGGGGAATATACGTCGGTATACACCCTGGTAGCTTCTGGTGGATTCCAGGGATCGTCCTGGGATGTGGGCTGGACAGCGGTTATGGTCGTCTCAGCGGTGAGCGAACGCTGTCGGTCCTTAGAAGGTGGTTTCCTCGTCATAGGCCCTTCCTAGGGTTGGTTCCCCTTCGCTTCCCGGTCAGAGGCAGAATCTCAGCGGTGAGTGTGCTCTGTTGGTCGAGTTTGACCGGTGTGTATCATCAGTGTTCTTCCTTCCGGGAATATACATTGTTATACACCCATGGCTGTCTGAGCGTTGGTTGTGCTGGGGTGCTTTTCTGAATGTTCTCTCTTCTGAGATATACGTTTGATGAGACCCTGCTCTCCCCTCGTTTGGAGTCCCATGGTCATTCCGGTCTTGGTTTCTACTCTGGAGTATAGCTCATGGGTTATATTGATGTTCTTCCTCTTGGGGAATATACGTCGGTATACACCCTGGTAGCTTCTGGTGGATTCCAGGGATCGTCCTGGGATGTGGGCTGGACAGCGGTTATGGTCGTCTCAGCGGTGAGCGAACGCTGTCGGTCCTTAGAAGGTGGTTTCCTCGTCATAGGCCCTTCCTAGGGTTGGTTCCCCTTCGCTTCCCGGTCAGAGGCAGAATCTCAGCGGTGAGTGTGCTCTGTTGGTCGAGTTTGACCGGTGTGTATCATCAGTGTTCTTCCTTCCGGGAATATACATTGTTATACACCCATGGCTGTCTGAGCGTTGGTTGTGCTGGGGTGCTTTTCTGAATGTTCTCTCTTCTGAGATATACGTTTGATGAGCCCCTGCTCTCCCCTCGTTTGGAGTCCCATGGTCATTCCGGTCTTGGTTTCTACTCTGGAGTATAGCTCATGGGTTATATTGATGTTCTTCCTCTTGGGGAATATACGTCGGTATACACCCTGGTAGCTTCTGGTGGATTCCAGGGATCGTCCTGGGATGTGGGCTGGACAGCGGTTATGGTCGTCTCAGCGGTGAGCGAACGCTGTCGGTCCTTAGAAGGTGGTTTCCTCGTCATAGGCCCTTCCTAGGGTTGGTTCCCCTTCGCTTCCCGGTCAGAGGCAGAATCTCAGCGGTGAGTGTGCTCTGTTGGTCGAGTTCGACCGGTGTGTATCATCAGTGTTCTTCCTTCCGGGAATATACATTGTTATACACCCATGGCTGTCTGAGCGTTGGTTGTGCTGGGGTGCTTTTCTGAATGTTCTCTCTTCTGAGATATACGTTTGATGAGACCCTGCTCTCCCCTCGTTTGGAGTCCCATGGTCATTCCGGTCTTGGTTTCTACTCTGGAGTATAGCTCATGGGTTATATTGATGTTCTTCCTCTTGGGGAATATACGTCGGTATACACACTGGTAGCTTCTGGTGGATTCCAGGGATCGTCCTGGGATGTGGGCTGGACAGCGGTTATGGTCGTCTCAGCGGTGAGCGAACGCTGTCGGTCCTTAGAAGGTGGTTTCCTCGTCATAGGCCCTTCCTAGGGTTGGTTCCCCTTCGCTTCCCGGTCAGAGGCAGAATCTCAGCGGTGAGTGTGCTCTGTTGGTCGAGTTCGACCGGTGTGTATCATCAGTGTTCTTCCTTCCGGGAATATACATTGTTATACACCCATGGCTGTCTGAGCGTTGGTTGTGCTGGGGTGCTTTTCTGAATGTTCTCTCTTCTGAGATATACGTTTGATGAGACCCTGCTCTCCCCTCGTTTGGAGTCCCATGGTCATTCCGGTCTTGGTTTCTACTCTGGAGTATAGCTCATGGGTTATATTGATGTTCTTCCTCTTGGGGAATATACGTCGGTATACACACTGGTAGCTTCTGGTGGATTCCAGGGATCGTCCTGGGATGTGGGCTGGACAGCGGTTATGGTCGTCTCAGCGGTGAGCGAACGCTGTCGGTCCTTAGAAGGTGGTTTCCTCGTCATAGGCCCTTCCTAGGGTTGGTTGCCCTTCGCTTCCCGGTCAGAGGCAGAATCTCAGCGGTGAGTGTGCTCTGTTGGTCGAGTTCGACCGGTGTGTATCATCAGTGTTCTTCCTTCCGGGAATATACATTGTTATACACCCATGGCTGTCTGAGCGTTGGTTGTGCTGGGGTGCTTTTCTGAATGGTCTCTCTTCTGAGATATACGTTTGATGAGCCCCTGCTCTCCCCTCGTTTGGAGTCCCATGGTCATTCCGGTCTTGGTTTCTACTCTGGAGTATAGCTCATGGGTTATATTGATGTTCTTCCTCTTGGGGAATATACGTCGGTATACACCCTGGTAGCTTCTGGTGGATTCCAGGGATCGTCCTGGGATGTGGGCTGGACAGCGGTTATGGTCGTCTCAGCGGTGAGCGAACGCTGTCGGTCCTTAGAAGGTGGTTTCCTCGTCATAGGCCCTTCCTAGGGTTGGTTCCCCTTCGCTTCCCGGTCAGAGGCAGAATCTCAGCGGTGAGTGTGCTCTGTTGGTCGAGTTCGACCGGTGTGTATCATCAGTGTTCTTCCTTCCGGGAATATACATTGTTATACACCCATGGCTGTCTGAGCGTTGGTTGTGCTGGGGTGCTTTTCTGAATGGTCTCTCTTCTGAGATATACGTTTGATGAGCCCCTGCTCTCCCCTCGTTTGGAGTCCCATGGTCATTCCGGTCTTGGTTTCTACTCTGGAGTATAGCTCATGGGTTATATTGATGTTCTTCCTCTTGGGGAATATACGTCGGTATACACCCTGGTAGCTTCTGGTGGATTCCAGGGATCGTCCTGGGATGTGGGCTGGACAGCGGTTATGGTCGTCTCAGCGGTGAGCGAACGCTGTCGGTCCTTAGAAGGTGGTTTCCTCGTCATAGGCCCTTCCTAGGGTTGGTTCCCCTTCGCTTCCCGGTCAGAGGCAGAATCTCAGCGGTGAGTGTGCTCTGTTGGTCGAGTTCGACCGGTGTGTATCATCAGTGTTCTTCCTTCCGGGAATATACATTGTTATACACCCATGGCTGTCTGAGCGTTGGTTGTGCTGGGGTGCTTTTCTGAATGTTCTCTCTTCTGAGATATACGTTTGATGAGACCCTGCTCTCCCCTCGTTTGGAGTCCCATGGTCATTCCGGTCTTGGTTTCTACTCTGGAGTATAGCTCATGGGTTATATTGATGTTCTTCCTCTTGGGGAATATACGTCGGTATACACACTGGTAGCTTCTGGTGGATTCCAGGGATCGTCCTGGGATGTGGGCTGGACAGCGGTTATGGTCGTCTCAGCGGTGAGCGAACGCTGTCGGTCCTTAGAAGGTGGTTTCCTCGTCATAGGCCCTTCCTAGGGTTGGTTGCCCTTCGCTTCCCGGTCAGAGGCAGAATCTCAGCGGTGAGTGTGCTCTGTTGGTCGAGTTCGACCGGTGTGTATCATCAGTGTTCTTCCTTCCGGGAATATACATTGTTATACACCCATGGCTGTCTGAGCGTTGGTTGTGCTGGGGTGCTTTTCTGAATGTTCTCTCTTCTGAGATATACGTTTGATGAGACCCTGCTCTCCCCTCGTTTGGAGTCCCATGGTCATTCCGGTCTTGGTTTCTACTCTGGAGTATAGCTCATGGGTTATATTGATGTTCTTCCTCTTGGGGAATATACGTCGGTATACACCCTGGTAGCTTCTGGTGGATTCCAGGGATCGTCCTGGGATGTGGGCTGGACAGCGGTTATGGTCGTCTCAGCGGTGAGCGAACGCTGTCGGTCCTTAGAAGGTGGTTTCCTCGTCATAGGCCCTTCCTAGGGTTGGTTCCCCTTCGCTTCCCGGTCAGAGGCAGAATCTCAGCGGTGAGTGTGCTCTGTTGGTCGAGTTCGACCGGTGTGTATCATCAGTGTTCTTCCTTCCGGGAATATACATTGTTATACACCCATGGCTGTCTGAGCGTTGGTTGTGCTGGGGTGCTTTTCTGAATGTTCTCTCTTCTGAGATATACGTTTGATGAGCCCCTGCTCTCCCCTCGTTTGGAGTCCCATGGTCATTCCGGTCTTGGTTTCTACTCTGGAGTATAGCTCATGGGTTATATTGATGTTCTTCCTCTTGGGGAATATACGTCGGTATACACCCTGGTAGCTTCTGGTGGATTCCAGGGATCGTCCTGGGATGTGGGCTGGACAGCGGTTATGGTCGTCTCAGCGGTGAGCGAACGCTGTCGGTCCTTAGAAGGTGGTTTCCTCGTCATAGGCCCTTCCTAGGGTTGGTTCCCCTTCGCTTCCCGGTCAGAGGCAGAATCTCAGCGGTGAGTGTGCTCTGTTGGTCGAGTTCGACCGGTGTGTATCATCAGTGTTCTTCCTTCCGGGAATATACATTGTTATACACCCATGGCTGTCTGAGCGTTGGTTGTGCTGGGGTGCTTTTCTGAATGTTCTCTCTTCTGAGATATACGTTTGATGAGCCCCTGCTCTCCCCTCGTTTGGAGTCCCATGGTCATTCCGGTCTTGGTTTCTACTCTGGAGTATAGCTCATGGGTTATATTGATGTTCTTCCTCTTGGGGAATATACGTCGGTATACACCCTGGTAGCTTCTGGTGGATTCCAGGGATCGTCCTGGGATGTGGGCTGGACAGCGGTTATGGTCGTCTCAGCGGTGAGCGAACGCTGTCGGTCCTTAGAAGGTGGTTTCCTCGTCATAGGCCCTTCCTAGGGTTGGTTCCCCTTCGCTTCCCGGTCAGAGGCAGAATCTCAGCGGTGAGTGTGCTCTGTTGGTCGAGTTCGACCGGTGTGTATCATCAGTGTTCTTCCTTCCGGGAATATACATTGTTATACACCCATGGCTGTCTGAGCGTTGGTTGTGCTGGGGTGCTTTTCTGAATGGTCTCTCTTCTGAGATATACGTTTGATGAGCCCCTGCTCTCCCCTCGTTTGGAGTCCCATGGTCATTCCGGTCTTGGTTTCTACTCTGGAGTATAGCTCATGGGTTATATTGATGTTCTTCCTCTTGGGGAATATACGTCGGTATACACCCTGGTAGCTTCTGGTGGATTCCAGGGATCGTCCTGGGATGTGGGCTGGACAGCGGTTATGGTCGTCTCAGCGGTGAGCGAACGCTGTCGGTCCTTAGAAGGTGGTTTCCTCGTCATAGGCCCTTCCTAGGGTTGGTTCCCCTTCGCTTCCCGGTCAGAGGAAGAATCTCAGCGGTGAGTGTGCTCTGTTGGTCGAGTTCGACCGGTGTGTATCATCAGTGTTCTTCCTTCCGGGAATATACATTGTTATACACCCATGGCTGTCTGAGCGTTGGTTGTGCTGGGGTGCTTTTCTGAATGTTCTCTTTTCTGAGATATACGTTTGATGAGCCCCTGCTCTCCCCTCGTTTGGAGTCCCATGGTCATTCCGGTCTTGGTTTCTACTCTGGAGTATAGCTCATGGGTTATATTGATGTTCTTCCTCTTGGGGAATATACGTCGGTATACACCCTGGTAGCTTCTGGTGGATTCCAGGGATCGTCCTGGGATGTGGGCTGGACAGCGGTTATGGTCGTCTCAGCGGTGAGCGAACGCTGTCGGTCCTTAGAAGGTGGTTTCCTCGTCATAGGCCCTTCCTAGGGTTGGTTCCCCTTCGCTTCCCGGTCAGAGGCAGAATCTCAGCGGTGAGTGTGCTCTGTTGGTCGAGTTCGACCGGTGTGTATCATCAGTGTTCTTCCTTCCGGGAATATACATTGTTATACACCCATGGCTGTCTGAGCGTTGGTTGTGCTGGGGTGCTTTTCTGAATGTTCTCTCTTCTGAGATATACGTTTGATGAGCCCCTGCTCTCCCCTCGTTTGGAGTCCCATGGTCATTCCGGTCTTGGTTTCTACTCTGGAGTATAGCTCATGGGTTATATTGATGTTCTTCCTCTTGGGGAATATACGTCGGTATACACCCTGGTAGCTTCTGGTGGATTCCAGGGATCGTCCTGGGATGTGGGCTGGACAGCGGTTATGGTCGTCTCAGCGGTGAGCGAACGCTGTCGGTCCTTAGAAGGTGGTTTCCTCGTCATAGGCCCTTCCTAGGGTTGGTTCCCCTTCGCTTCCCGGTCAGAGGCAGAATCTCAGCGGTGAGTGTGCTCTGTTGGTCGAGTTCGACCGGTGTGTATCATCAGTGTTCTTCCTTCCGGGAATATACATTGTTATACACCCATGGCTGTCTGAGCGTTGGTTGTGCTGGGGTGCTTTTCTGAATGTTCTCTCTTCTGAGATATACGTTTGATGAGACCCTGCTCTCCCCTCGTTTGGAGTCCCATGGTCATTCCGGTCTTGGTTTCTACTCTGGAGTATAGCTCATGGGTTATATTGATGTTCTTCCTCTTGGGGAATATACGTCGGTATACACACTGGTAGCTTCTGGTGGATTCCAGGGATCGTCCTGGGATGTGGGCTGGACAGCGGTTATGGTCGTCTCAGCGGTGAGCGAACGCTGTCGGTCCTTAGAAGGTGGTTTCCTCGTCATAGGCCCTTCCTAGGGTTGGTTCCCCTTCGCTTCCCGGTCAGAGGCAGAATCTCAGCGGTGAGTGTGCTCTGTTGGTCGAGTTCGACCGGTGTGTATCATCAGTGTTCTTCCTTCCGGAAAATATACATTGTTATACACCCATGGCTGTCTGAGCGTTGGTTGTGCTGGGGTGCTTTTCTGAATGTTCTCTCTTCTGAGATATACGTTTGATGAGCCCCTGCTCTCCCCTCGTTTGGAGTCCCATGGTCATTCCGGTCTTGGTTTCTACTCTGGAGTATAGCTCATGGGTTATATTGATGTTCTTCCTCTTGGGGAATATACGTCGGTATACACCCTGGTAGCTTCTGGTGGATTCCAGGGATCGTCCTGGGATGTGGGCTGGACAGCGGTTATGGTCGTCTCAGCGGTGAGCGAACACTGTCGGTCCTTAGAAGGTGGTTTCCTCGTCATAGGCCCTTCCTAGGGTTGGTTCCCCTTCGCTTCCCGGTCAGAGGCAGAATCTCAGCGGTGAGTGTGCTCTGTTGGTCGAGTTCGACCGGTGTGTATCATCAGTGTTCTTCCTTCCGGGAATATACATTGTTATACACCCATGGCTGTCTGAGCGTTGGTTGTGCTGGGGTGCTTTTCTGAATGTTCTCTCTTCTGAGATATACGTTTGATGAGACCCTGCTCTCCCCTCGTTTGGAGTCCCATGGTCATTCCGGTCTTGGTTTCTACTCTGGAGTATAGCTCATGGGTTATATTGATGTTCTTCCTCTTGGGGAATATACGTCGGTATACACACTGGTAGCTTCTGGTGGATTCCAGGGATCGTCCTGGGATGTGGGCTGGACAGCGGTTATGGTCGTCTCAGCGGTGAGCGAACGCTGTCGGTCCTTAGAAGGTGGTTTCCTCGTCATAGGCCCTTCCTAGGGTTGGTTGCCCTTCGCTTCCCGGTCAGAGGCAGAATCTCAGCGGTGAGTGTGCTCTGTTGGTCGAGTTCGACCGGTGTGTATCATCAGTGTTCTTCCTTCCGGGAATATACATTGTTATACACCCATGGCTGTCTGAGCGTTGGTTGTGCTGGGGTGCTTTTCTGAATGGTCTCTCTTCTGAGATATACGTTTGATGAGCCCCTGCTCTCCCCTCGTTTGGAGTCCCATGGTCATTCCGGTCTTGGTTTCTACTCTGGAGTATAGCTCATGGGTTATATTGATGTTCTTCCTCTTGGGGAATATACGTCGGTATACACCCTGGTAGCTTCTGGTGGATTCCAGGGATCGTCCTGGGATGTGGGCTGGACAGCGGTTATGGTCGTCTCAGCGGTGAGCGAACGCTGTCGGTCCTTAGAAGGTGGTTTCCTCGTCATAGGCCCTTCCTAGGGTTGGTTCCCCTTCGCTTCCCGGTCAGAGGCAGAATCTCAGCGGTGAGTGTGCTCTGTTGGTCGAGTTCGACCGGTGTGTATCATCAGTGTTCTTCCTTCCGGGAATATACATTGTTATACACCCATGGCTGTCTGAGCGTTGGTTGTGCTGGGGTGCTTTTCTGAATGGTCTCTCTTCTGAGATATACGTTTGATGAGCCCCTGCTCTCCCCTCGTTTGGAGTCCCATGGTCATTCCGGTCTTGGTTTCTACTCTGGAGTATAGCTCATGGGTTATATTGATGTTCTTCCTCTTGGGGAATATACGTCGGTATACACCCTGGTAGCTTCTGGTGGATTCCAGGGATCGTCCTGGGATGTGGGCTGGACAGCGGTTATGGTCGTCTCAGCGGTGAGCGAACGCTGTCGGTCCTTAGAAGGTGGTTTCCTCGTCATAGGCCCTTCCTAGGGTTGGTTCCCCTTCGCTTCCCGGTCAGAGGCAGAATCTCAGCGGTGAGTGTGCTCTGTTGGTCGAGTTCGACCGGTGTGTATCATCAGTGTTCTTCCTTCCGGGAATATACATTGTTATACACCCATGGCTGTCTGAGCGTTGGTTGTGCTGGGGTGCTTTTCTGAATGTTCTCTCTTCTGAGATATACGTTTGATGAGACCCTGCTCTCCCCTCGTTTGGAGTCCCATGGTCATTCCGGTCTTGGTTTCTACTCTGGAGTATAGCTCATGGGTTATATTGATGTTCTTCCTCTTGGGGAATATACGTCGGTATACACACTGGTAGCTTCTGGTGGATTCCAGGGATCGTCCTGGGATGTGGGCTGGACAGCGGTTATGGTCGTCTCAGCGGTGAGCGAACGCTGTCGGTCCTTAGAAGGTGGTTTTCCTCGTCATAGGCCCTTCCTAGGGTTGGTTCCCCTTCGCTTCCCGGTCAGAGGCAGAATCTCAGCGGTGAGTGTGCTCTGTTGGTCGAGTTCGACCGGTGTGTATCATCAGTGTTCTTCCTTCCGGAAAATATACATTGTTATACACCCATGGCTGTCTGAGCGTTGGTTGTGCTGGGGTGCTTTTCTGAATGTTCTCTCTTCTGAGATATACGTTTGATGAGCCCCTGCTCTCCCCTCGTTTGGAGTCCCATGGTCATTCCGGTCTTGGTTTCTACTCTGGAGTATAGCTCATGGGTTATATTGATGTTCTTCCTCTTGGGGAATATACGTCGGTATACACCCTGGTAGCTTCTGGTGGATTCCAGGGATCGTCCTGGGATGTGGGCTGGACAGCGGTTATGGTCGTCTCAGCGGTGAGCGAACACTGTCGGTCCTTAGAAGGTGGTTTCCTCGTCATAGGCCCTTCCTAGGGTTGGTTCCCCTTCGCTTCCCGGTCAGAGGCAGAATCTCAGCGGTGAGTGTGCTCTGTTGGTCGAGTTCGACCGGTGTGTATCATCAGTGTTCTTCCTTCCGGGAATATACATTGTTATACACCCATGGCTGTCTGAGCGTTGGTTGTGCTGGGGTGCTTTTCTGAATGTTCTCTCTTCTGAGATATACGTTTGATGAGACCCTGCTCTCCCCTCGTTTGGAGTCCCATGGTCATTCCGGTCTTGGTTTCTACTCTGGAGTATAGCTCATGGGTTATATTGATGTTCTTCCTCTTGGGGAATATACGTCGGTATACACACTGGTAGCTTCTGGTGGATTCCAGGGATCGTCCTGGGATGTGGGCTGGACAGCGGTTATGGTCGTCTCAGCGGTGAGCGAACGCTGTCGGTCCTTAGAAGGTGGTTTCCTCGTCATAGGCCCTTCCTAGGGTTGGTTGCCCTTCGCTTCCCGGTCAGAGGCAGAATCTCAGCGGTGAGTGTGCTCTGTTGGTCGAGTTCGACCGGTGTGTATCATCAGTGTTCTTCCTTCCGGGAATATACATTGTTATACACCCATGGCTGTCTGAGCGTTGGTTGTGCTGGGGTGCTTTTCTGAATGGTCTCTCTTCTGAGATATACGTTTGATGAGCCCCTGCTCTCCCCTCGTTTGGAGTCCCATGGTCATTCCGGTCTTGGTTTCTACTCTGGAGTATAGCTCATGGGTTATATTGATGTTCTTCCTCTTGGGGAATATACGTCGGTATACACCCTGGTAGCTTCTGGTGGATTCCAGGGATCGTCCTGGGATGTGGGCTGGACAGCGGTTATGGTCGTCTCAGCGGTGAGCGAACGCTGTCGGTCCTTAGAAGGTGGTTTCCTCGTCATAGGCCCTTCCTAGGGTTGGTTCCCCTTCGCTTCCCGGTCAGAGGCAGAATCTCAGCGGTGAGTGTGCTCTGTTGGTCGAGTTCGACCGGTGTGTATCATCAGTGTTCTTCCTTCCGGGAATATACATTGTTATACACCCATGGCTGTCTGAGCGTTGGTTGTGCTGGGGTGCTTTTCTGAATGGTCTCTCTTCTGAGATATACGTTTGATGAGCCCCTGCTCTCCCCTCGTTTGGAGTCCCATGGTCATTCCGGTCTTGGTTTCTACTCTGGAGTATAGCTCATGGGTTATATTGATGTTCTTCCTCTTGGGGAATATACGTCGGTATACACCCTGGTAGCTTCTGGTGGATTCCAGGGATCGTCCTGGGATGTGGGCTGGACAGCGGTTATGGTCGTCTCAGCGGTGAGCGAACGCTGTCGGTCCTTAGAAGGTGGTTTCCTCGTCATAGGCCCTTCCTAGGGTTGGTTCCCCTTCGCTTCCCGGTCAGAGGCAGAATCTCAGCGGTGAGTGTGCTCTGTTGGTCGAGTTCGACCGGTGTGTATCATCAGTGTTCTTCCTTCCGGGAATATACATTGTTATACACCCATGGCTGTCTGAGCGTTGGTTGTGCTGGGGTGCTTTTCTGAATGTTCTCTCTTCTGAGATATACGTTTGATGAGCCCCTGCTCTCCCCTCGTTTGGAGTCCCATGGTCATTCCGGTCTTGGTTTCTACTCTGGAGTATAGCTCATGGGTTATATTGATGTTCTTCCTCTTGGGGAATATACGTCGGTATACACCCTGGTAGCTTCTGGTGGATTCCAGGGATCGTCCTGGGATGTGGGCTGGACAGCGGTTATGGTCGTCTCAGCGGTGAGCGAACGCTGTCGGTCCTTAGAAGGTGGTTTCCTCGTCATAGGCCCTTCCTAGGGTTGGTTCCCCTTCGCTTCCCGGTCAGAGGCAGAATCTCAGCGGTGAGTGTGCTCTGTTGGTCGAGTTCGACCGGTGTGTATCATCAGTGTTCTTCCTTCCGGGAATATACATTGTTATACACCCATGGCTGTCTGAGCGTTGGTTGTGCTGGGGTGCTTTTCTGAATGTTCTCTCTTCTGAGATATACGTTTGATGAGACCCTGCTCTCCCCTCGTTTGGAGTCCCATGGTCATTCCGGTCTTGGTTTCTACTCTGGAGTATAGCTCATGGGTTATATTGATGTTCTTCCTCTTGGGGAATATACGTCGGTATACACACTGGTAGCTTCTGGTGGATTCCAGGGATCGTCCTGGGATGTGGGCTGGACAGCGGTTATGGTCGTCTCAGCGGTGAGCGAACGCTGTCGGTCCTTAGAAGGTGGTTTCCTCGTCATAGGCCCTTCCTAGGGTTGGTTGCCCTTCGCTTCCCGGTCAGAGGCAGAATCTCAGCGGTGAGTGTGCTCTGTTGGTCGAGTTCGACCGGTGTGTATCATCAGTGTTCTTCCTTCCGGGAATATACATTGTTATACACCCATGGCTGTCTGAGC
This sequence comes from Borostomias antarcticus, assembly GCF_949987555.1. Taxonomy (NCBI): domain Eukaryota; kingdom Metazoa; phylum Chordata; class Actinopteri; order Stomiiformes; family Stomiidae; genus Borostomias; species Borostomias antarcticus. Next base: position 14,302,066 of record NC_140234.1, read on the forward strand.
GTTGGTTGTGCTGGGGTGCTTTTCTGAATGGTCTCTCTTCTGAGATATACGTTTGATGAGCCCCTGCTCTCCCCTCGTTTGGAGTCCCATGGTCATTCCGGTCTTGGTTTCTACTCTGGAGTATAGCTCATGGGTTATATTGATGTTCTTCCTCTTGGGGAATATACGTCGGTATACACCCTGGTAGCTTCTGGTGGATTCCAGGGATCGTCCTGGGATGTGGGCTGGACAGCGGTTATGGTCGTCTCAGCGGTGAGCGAACGCTGTCGGTCCTTAGAAGGTGGTTTCCTCGTCATAGGCCCTTCCTAGGGTTGGTTCCCCTTCGCTTCCCGGTCAGAGGCAGAATCTCAGCGGTGAGTGTGCTCTGTTGGTCGAGTTCGACCGGTGTGTATCATCAGTGTTCTTCCTTCCGGGAATATACATTGTTATACACCCATGGCTGTCTGAGCGTTGGTTGTGCTGGGGTGCTTTTCTGAATGGTCTCTCTTCTGAGATATACGTTTGATGAGCCCCTGCTCTCCCCTCGTTTGGAGTCCCATGGTCATTCCGGTCTTGGTTTCTACTCTGAAGTATAGCTCATGGGTTATATTGATGTTCTTCCTCTTGGGGAATATACGTCGGTATACACCCTGGTAGCTTCTGGTGGATTCCAGGGATCGTCCTGGGATGTGGGCTGGACAGCGGTTATGGTCGTCTCAGCGGTGAGCGAACGCTGTCGGTCCTTAGAAGGTGGTTTCCTCGTCATAGGCCCTTCCTAGGGTTGGTTCCCCTTCGCTTCCCGGTCAGAGGCAGAATCTCAGCGGTGAGTGTGCTCTGTTGGTCGAGTTCGACCGGTGTGTATCATCAGTGTTCTTCCTTCCGGGAATATACATTGTTATACACCCATGGCTGTCTGAGCGTTGGTTGTGCTGGGGTGCTTTTCTGAATGTTCTCTCTTCTGAGATATACGTTTGATGAGCCCCTGCTCTCCCCTCGTTTGGAGTCCCATGGTCATTCCGGTCTTGGTTTCTACTCTGGAGTATAGCTCATGGGTTATATTGATGTTCTTCCTCTTGGGGAATATACGTCGGTATACACCCTGGTAGCTTCTGGTGGATTCCAGGGATCGTCCTGGGATGTGGGCTGGACAGCGGTTATGGTCGTCTCAGCGGTGAGCGAACGCTGTCGGTCCTTAGAAGGTGGTTTCCTCGTCATAGGCCCTTCCTAGGGTTGGTTCCCCTTCCCTTCCCGGTCAGAGGCAGAATCTCAGCGGTGAGTGTGCTCTGTTGGTCGAGTTCGACCGGTGTGTATCATCAGTGTTCTTCCTTCCGGGAATATACATTGTTATACACCCATGGCTGTCTGAGCGTTGGTTGTGCTGGGGTGCTTTTCTGAATGTTCTCTCTTCTGAGATATACGTTTGATGAGACCCTGCTCTCCCCTCGTTTGGAGTCCCATGGTCATTCCGGTCTTGGTTTCTACTCTGGAGTATAGCTCATGGGTTATATTGATGTTCTTCCTCTTGGGGAATATACGTCGGTATACACCCTGGTAGCTTCTGGTGGATTCCAGGGATCGTCCTGGGATGTGGGCTGGACAGCGGTTATGGTCGTCTCAGCGGTGAGCGAACGCTGTCGGTCCTTAGAAGGTGGTTTCCTCGTCATAGGCCCTTCCTAGGGTTGGTTCCCCTTCGCTTCCCGGTCAGAGGCAGAATCTCAGCGGTGAGTGTGCTCTGTTGGTCGAGTTCGACCGGTGTGTATCATCAGTGTTCTTCCTTCCGGGAATATACATTGTTATACACCCATGGCTGTCTGAGCGTTGGTTGTGCTGGGGTGCTTTTCTGAATGGTCTCTCTTCTGAGATATACGTTTGATGAGCCCCTGCTCTCCCCTCGTTTGGAGTCCCATGGTCATTCCGGTCTTGGTTTCTACTCTGGAGTATAGCTCATGGGTTATATTGATGTTCTTCCTCTTGGGGAATATACGTCGGTATACACCCTGGTAGCTTCTGGTGGATTCCAGGGATCGTCCTGGGATGTGGGCTGGACAGCGGTTATGGTCGTCTCAGCGGTGAGCGAACGCTGTCGGTCCTTAGAAGGTGGTTTCCTCGTCATAGGCCCTTCCTAGGGTTGGTTCCCCTTCGCTTCCCGGTCAGAGGCAGAATCTCAGCGGTGAGTGTGCTCTGTTGGTCGAGTTCGACCGGTGTGTATCATCAGTGTTCTTCCTTCCGGGAATATACATTGTTATACACCCATGGCTGTCTGAGCGTTGGTTGTGCTGGGGTGCTTTTCTGAATGTTCTCTCTTCTGAGATATACGTTTGATGAGCCCCTGCTCTCCCCTCGTTTGGAGTCCCATGGTCATTCCGGTCTTGGTTTCTACTCTGGAGTATAGCTCATGGGTTATATTGATGTTCTTCCTCTTGGGGAATATACGTCGGTATACACCCTGGTAGCTTCTGGTGGATTCCAGGGATCGTCCTGGGATGTGGGCTGGACAGCGGTTATGGTCGTCTCAGCGGTGAGCGAACGCTGTCGGTCCTTAGAAGGTGGTTTCCTCGTCATAGGCCCTTCCTAGGGTTGGTTCCCCTTCGCTTCCCGGTCAGAGGCAGAATCTCAGCGGTGAGTGTGCTCTGTTGGTCGAGTTCGACCGGTGTGTATCATCAGTGTTCTTCCTTCCGGGAATATACATTGTTATACACCCATGGCTGTCTGAGCGTTGGTTGTGCTGGGGTGCTTTTCTGAATGTTCTCTCTTCTGAGATATACGTTTGATGAGACCCTGCTCTCCCCTCGTTTGGAGTCCCATGGTCATTCCGGTCTTGGTTTCTACTCTGGAGTATAGCTCATGGGTTATATTGATGTTCTTCCTCTTGGGGAATATACGTCGGTATACACACTGGTAGCTTCTGGTGGATTCCAGGGATCGTCCTGGGATGTGGGCTGGACAGCGGTTATGGTCGTCTCAGCGGTGAGCGAACGCTGTCGGTCCTTAGAAGGTGGTTTCCTCGTCATAGGCCCTTCCTAGGGTTGGTTCCCCTTCGCTTCCCGGTCAGAGGCAGAATCTCAGCGGTGAGTGTGCTCTGTTGGTCGAGTTCGACCGGTGTGTATCATCAGTGTTCTTCCTTCCGGGAATATACATTGTTATACACCCATGGCTGTCTGAGCGTTGGTTGTGCTGGGGTGCTTTTCTGAATGTTCTCTCTTCTGAGATATACGTTTGATGAGCCCCTGCTCTCCCCTCGTTTGGAGTCCCATGGTCATTCCGGTCTTGGTTTCTACTCTGGAGTATACCTCATGGGTTATATTGATGTTCTTCCTCTTGGGGAATATACGTCGGTATACACACTGGTAGCTTCTGGTGGATTCCAGGGATCGTCCTGGGATGTGGGCTGGACAGCGGTTATGGTCGTCTCAGCGGTGAGCGAACGCTGTCGGTCCTTAGAAGGTGTGTAGCACCCGATAATGTAATGATTAACTGATAATGTAATAACGCCTGATAATGTAATAAAAGTTTGACTTAACTCAATCGAAAATGTAATAAAACCTGATAATGTAATAACTTAACCAATAATGTAATAAAATTTCCTGACTGATAATGTAATACCATTTTTCTGATAATGTAATACCTTACATTCAAGTTAAGTCAAGTTATTACATTATCAGGTGGGTCTTTTTTTTTCAAAACTGGTAACGTAATACTTGACTGATAATGTAATAATCTAAAAAAGCGAATGAATACTGCTGTTAGGGTACTTTGTGGTATACTTTGGCGTACTTTGTGGTACTTGTGGTATACATATATGTGTCTTATGATACTTTGCAGTATACTTTTGGGTGCTTTGAGGTATTTTTGTGATATACTTTGGGGTACTCTGTGGTATACTTTGCAGTACTTTGTGGTATACTTTGGGGTACACATCAATACTTTGCAGTACTCTGCAGTATACTTTGGGGTACTTTGATATTTTGCGGTAGTTTGCAGTAAACGTTGGGGTACTTTGCAGTACTTTGCGGAATACTTTGAGGTACTTTGTGGTGTGCTTTGGAGTACTTTGCGGTCCTTAGTGGTATACTTTGGGGTACTCTGCAGTACTTTGCAGTATACTTTGGCTACTTTGCATTATACTTTGGGGTACTTTGTAGTACTTTGTGGTATACATTGAGGTACTTACCCATACTTTGCAGTAATGCGTGGTCATTTGTGGTACTTTGTGGTATACGGAGGTACTTTGCACTATGCTTTGGGGTACTTTGCTGTACTTTGTGGTATACTTTGTGCAGTACTTTGTGGTATACTTTGGGGTACACAGCAATACTTTGCAGTACTTTGCGGAATACTTTGAGGTACTTTGTGGTGTGCTTTGGAGTACTTTGCGGTACTTAGTGGTATACTTTGGGGTACTTTGTGGTACTCTGCAGTACTTTGCAGTATACTTTGGGTACTTTGCGTTATACTTTGGGGTACTTTGTAGTAATTTGTGGTATACATTGAGGTACTTACCCATACTTTGCAGTAATGTGTGGTAATTTGTGGTACTTTGTGGTATACGGAGGTACTTTTCAGTATGCTTTGGGGTACTTTGCGGTACTTTGTGGTATACTTTGGGGTATACTTCGCTGTATACTTTGGGGTACTTTGCTGTATACTTCGGGGTACTTTGGGGTATTTTGCAGTACTTTGCATTATACTTTGGAGTACTTTGCAGTACTTTGTGGTATACTTTGGAGTACTTTGAGGTACTTTGTGGTATACTTTGGAGTACTTTGAGATGCTTAGTGATTAGTAGGGCCCTTCAAAAAGGGGTTCAGTATTTTATCTTAGCCTATATAGTAGGAGACAGGATTTAATTTAAGACATAGTTTTAACTATATGAATTGAAAGCAAACTATATGAATTGAAAGCAAAATGTATGAGGCAAATTATGTGAGGCTGTTGTTCATAAACTATAGTTAAGAGCTGCTATCCATTGACTATATTTCAGATTGCAATACCATAACTCCCCCGATACTCATCTCCAAACTCAGCAACTGTCTCAACACTGGAGACAGTCAACCTCTCACCATCAACACTGGGCTGTTTCATATCCTCTGTACAAACACGACTGCATAGTTACCTACAATTCCAGCTCAATTATCAATTCACTGATCTGCGTGAATTGAGCTGCGGTAGACCTGATCTCCAACACTCTCTACAGTGACTTGTCCTGCATGGTGTTGCTTCCATAGCATGTTGGTAGTGTTGATGTTCTCAGTCAGACGCCCTCTGAATCATGCATATACGGGGATGTTTGTTGTCCATGTCTGGTCCTTGGTGATCTGTACATCAACATACTGTACTTGTAAATACACTGTCTCCACAGGGGTCTCACTGCTGTTCAGGCAATTGGCCGCTCCTGCTTCCTGCTAGTCCACTAGAATCACTTTCAACTTCCTGCTTTCTGCTGTAGTCCACTAGCGTCTCCATTATCTTACTGACGTTCAGGTGGAGGTTGTTGCCCTGACAACATTTAGTTTGGCACTCCACCCCCTCCAAGAAGGCCTTCTCATTATTGTTGGAGATCAGGCCTACCGCAGCTGTGTCATCAGTGAATTGATAATTGAGCTAGAATTGTAGGTACAGTAACTATACAGTCGTGTTTGTACAGAGGATATGAAACAGCCCAGTGTTGAGGGTGAGAGGGTGACTTTCTCCAGTGTTTAGGGTGAGAGAAGATGAGGTGTGGCTTGAAACAACATCTCCGTCTCATCCGTCCTGTGGACCCACCACCCGTGGGAGGAACTGTCGGGGTCGGGTGCGCTGCCAACTAGGTGGCAGTGAAGGCGGAGGGCACTGACGGACCGGACCCAGGTGGCAAAGGCTGGCTCTGGGGACATGGAACGTGACATCACTGGGGGGGAAGGAGCCGGAGCTTGTGAGGGAGGTGGAGCGATACCAATTACACCTGATGGGGCTAACCTCCACGCACAGCACTGGCACCGGAACCAAACTCCTGGATAGGGGTTGTACTTCTCCGGAGTTGCTTATGGTATGGAGCGTAAGGCAGGTGTGGCTATACTAGCTAGCCCCCAGCTGAGCGCCTCTGTGCTGGAGTTCACCCCAGTGGACGAGAGGGTCGCCTCCGTGCGCCTTAGGACTGTGGGGGGGGGGGGACTCTGACTGTGGTTTGTGCTTATGCACCGAACAGCAGTTCGGAGTACTCGGCCTTCCTGCAGACCCTAAGTGGAGTCCTATTTGGGACTCCTGCAGGGGACTCCACTGTCCTATTGGGGGACTTCAATGCACACATGGGCAATGATGGAGAAACTTGAAGGGGTGTGATTGGGAGGCATGGCCACCACAATCTGAACCCGAGTGGTGTTTTGTTGTTGGACTTCTGTGCTAGTCACGGTTTGTCCATAACAAACACCATGTTCGAACACAAGGATGCCCACCCGACTGAAGGAGGAGGCCTTCCGGGATATGTTAGCCCGGAGGACCCAAAAAAGCAGTTGCAGGGTATCGACTGGCCCGGAGGGCTGCAGCTTCGGCCGTGACCAAGGCAAAGCAGCGGGTGTGGGAGCAGTTCGGAGGAACCATGGAGAAGGACTTTCTGTTGGCACCAAGGTGTTTCTGGAAGACCATCAGACACCTCAGGAAGGGAAAGTGGGGGACCATCCAAGCTGTATACAGCAAGGATGGGACACTGCTGACCTCAACTGAGGAGGTTGTTGAGCGTTGGAAGGAGCAATTTGAGGAACTCCTGAACCTGACTAATCCACCCTCTACGATTGAGGCAGAGCCGCAAGATGATGGGGGGTCATCGTCAATTTCCCTGGAGGTCATTGACGTAGTCAAACAACTCCACAGTGGGACTGGGAGTTCCCAGAAATGCTGAAGGCGCTGGGTGTTGAGGAGTTGTCTTGGTTGACACGCCTCTTTAACATTGCGTGGAAGTCTGGGTCAGTGCCAAAGGAGTGGCAGACTGGGGTGGTGGTCCCAATATTGAAAAAAGGGGACCAGAGGGTGTGTGCCAATTACAGAGGCATCACATTACTCAGCCTCCCAGGGAAAGTGTACTCCAAGGTGCTGGAAAGGAGGGTCTGGCCGATAGTCGAACCTAAGATTGAAGAGGAACAATGTGGATTTCATCCTGGTCGCGGAACCACCAGCCATCCAATCCCTGTACACCCAGAGCAAGAGCTGTGTCCGTGTTCTTGGCAGTAAGTCAAGATTTTCATGGACAGGATATTGAGGCATGGCCGTGGGGAGGTGGGTTTGCAGTTTGGTGAGCTGGGGATCGGGTCGCTGCTGTTTGCAGATGATGTGGTCCTGATGGCATCATTGGCCTGCGACCTCCAGCACTCTCTGGATAGGTTCGCAACTGAGTGTGAAGCGGCTGGGATGAGAATCAGCACTTCTTAATCTGAGGCCATGGTTCTCAGCAGGAAACCGGTGGTCTGTCCGCTTCGAGTAGGAAATTAGTCCTTACCCCAAGTGAAGGAGTTCAAGTATCAGGGGGTCTTGTTCACGAGTGAGGGAACCATGGAGAGGGAGTTTGGCTGGAGAATCGGAGCAGCTGGTGCGGTTCTGCAGTTGCTTTACCGCACTGTTGTGATGAAAAGAGAGCTGAGCCAAAAGGCAAAGCTCTCGATCTACTGGTCTATCTTCGTCCCCACCCTCACCTATGGTCATGAAGGATGGGTCATGACCGAAAGAACGAGATCATGGATACAAGTGACCGAAATTAGTTTTCTCCAGAGGGTGGCTGGGGTCTCCCTGAGAGATTGGGTGAGAAGTTCAGTCATCCAGGAGAGACTCAGAGTAGAGCCGCTGCTCCTTTGCGTTGAAAGGAGCCAGTTGAGGTGGTTCGGGCACCTAGTTTGGATGCCTCCTGGGAGGTGTTCCAGGCGTGTCCGGCTGGGAGGAGGCCACGGGAAGACCTGCAAACTCTGGAGTAGTGAAAAAGATGACGACATACAAAACTAAAACCCTCTAGATTCACTGAAACTACCATGGTTAACATAAAAAAGGTGGTTGTAGCCAAAAGGTGACAAGTTTGCAGGTCTGCACGGGGTAGACCCAGGACTAAGTGGCGGGACTACATCTCCGACTACATCTCACTGGCCTGTGAGCGGCTAAAGATTCCCCAGGCAGAGCTGGTTGATGCTGCTAGGGAAAGGGATGTCTGGGGCCCCCTGCTGGAACTGCTGCCTCCGCGACCCGACCCCAGATAAGCGGATGAAGATGGATGATGGATGGATATGGGGGAGTTATGGTATTGCAATCTGAAATATAGTCGATGGATAGCAGCTCTTAACTATAGTTGATGAACAGCAGCCTCAAATAATTTGCCTCATACACTTTGCTTTCAATTCATAGAATTATCAGTTCCTGTCTCCTACTATATAGGCTAAGATAAAATACTGAAACCCCTTTTTGAAGGGCCTTACTAATCACTAAGTACCTCACTCTAAAGTATACCACAAAGTACCTCAAAATACTCCAAAGTATACCACAAAGTACTCCAAAGAATAGCACAAAGTACTGCAAAATACCCCCAAAGTACCCCAAAGTATACAGCAAAGTACCCCAAAGTGTACAGCAAAGTACCCCAAAGTATACCATGTAGTACCGCAAAGGACCCCAAAGTATACCACAAAGTACTGCAAAGTACTCCAAAGCATACTGCAAAGTATCTCCGTATACCACAAAGTACCACAAATTACCACACATTACTGCAAAGTATGGGTAAGTACCTCAATGTATACCACAAAGTACTGCAAAGTATACCAGAGTAGCCCAATGTATACCACAAAGTACCTCAAAGCACCCCAAAGTATACTGCAAAGTATCATAAGACACACTAAAGTATACACAAGTACCACAAAGTACGCCAAAGTATACCACAAAGGACCCTAACAGTATTATTCATTCGCTTTTTTAGATTATTACATTATCAGTCAAGTATTACGTTACCAGTTTTGAAAAAAAAAAAAGACCCACCTGATAATGTAATAACTTGACCAATAATGTAATAAGGTATTACATTATCAGTCAGGAAATTTTATTACATTATTGGTTAAGTTATTACATTATCAGGTTTTATTACATTTTCGATTGAGTTAAGTCAAACTTTTATTACATTATCAGGCGTTATTACATTATCAGTTAATTATTACATTATCGGGTGCTACAAGGTGGTTTCCTCCTCTGGGGACCCTGTCTCCCTTCAGTTTGCACCTGTTCCCCTTCCCGCTCAGGCGGGTTTTCCCCTTGCCCTCATGGGGCTTTTGTAGTTAGTCCATCTGGCATTTAGACCCCCAGTTTCACCTGTACTTCTCTCTCAATTTGACTCGTCCTCCTTTGCGCCCATTTTTACTTTTTGCCACGATCTTTAAATGCACTTCTAGATTAGCCTCTTAGGTTAGGCCCCCTGTAGGTTTCCCGGTAAAAGAGGTCAAATTAGTCCAAATGTTGCTCTTCTAAGCCCAATATGCTCCATTGACCCGGAGGGACACACACCGGGATTGAATCACTCCTGGTGGGCCTGCCCAGGCCGAGGGTGTATAGTTGTTTGGCCGAAACACCCGTTGACGTCTGGGTAACTACTGATGATTGTGTTCCAATATTTGATATACGACATATGTTTAGATGAATTTCATTGGAACGTTATCGAGCGGGCGGGACATTCAACACTTGAGGCTGCAGAGTAGTTGAGTTTTGATTGACAGGGTGGATGTTGTGAGATTATTGGCCTAAAATCTAAGGTACCTGTTGTCGTCATTGCACGTAACCTACCGTTTTCCAGGAAGTAAGAAATTATGTACTTTGATATAAGATTACAACGTAGAATTTTGTACTTTTTTTGGCATACATCGTTGAATAGGTGAACACTATGACCAATTATGTGAACCATAATGCTTTTTTCATTCCTGTACCACTTTAACTTCCATGTGTGTGTCTTCTCTAGTCCTCTGAAATCTCTGAAGGCAAATATTGCCTGAAGCCACCATCCACCGTGACAGTGAAGACCCCAGCTCCCGAGAGCTCTGTAGAGACATCACTGGTGAGTGCTTTAACCATTTGCGTCTTAACATGGAGCTTGCTATGGTAGCATCTGGCATGTCCCTCTTTTTCCTACAATTCTCACAATAACAATTGTAGGATTGTTTTTTGTCCATCTTGCTGTTTTCAGGCACTCAACAGATGGGACAAAAGCACAACTTCATGACAAGGTCTAGAACATCTAGAGCAGGGGTGTCAAACTCAAATACACAGTGGGCCAAAATTTAAAACTTGAACAAAGTCGCGGGCCAACATTGAACAAATGAAAATTTTAATATGGACCCAAACAAGTTTTGCTTTAACATTGAATATGCACTTATCACTTTCGCTTTTGGAGCGCATCAATGGTGTGCACTAACATATGTGAATACACCCTCAGACACAAGTGTTGGTGCTCCATCTGCTCAGTAGAGAAGCTTGTAAAACCCTGACTGTCCTACAGCCATGCAGACAGACAGACAGCCGGCATGCAGACAGACAGCCAGGCAGACAGGCAGGCAGACAGGCCGGCAAGAAGGCAGACAGGATTGAATGAACAGGAACAGAGCAAACACAGCGGCCGGCTAGGTCAACACAGGTGTCTCTATCACAGTGAGACGTTACATAACGTAAAGCTTCAGTTTTCTGCCTTTCTTTTCGCCATTTTTAAGAAGGGGTAACACGGTTACAGTTGTAGTATGAGATTGCTATGACTACTGTCACAGAAGAGAGGGCGTTTCTGGGTCCTGTCTTGATTGACGCGCCAAACCAACAGCAGAGCATTATGGGATTTGTAGTATTAGCGGTGAATGCGCTGTATAATACTGGCGGGCCAGCTCTAGTAGTCATTTGGTATTGCCTCGCGGGCCAAATATAATTACACTGCGGGCCAAATTTGGCCCGCGGGCCAGAGTTTGACACCCCTGATCTAGAGAGTCCTAAGACTATAATGCAAGCACTATTAACCATCAACCATCATCATCATCATCAGAGTGTTCAACGGGTAGTGTGACCCCTAAGGAGCCTAAGAGTGCGCCAAGCAAGAACCCCAAGAGTGTGTTAGGAAAAACTTCCAAGGGTGAATCCTGCAAGGATGACGATCATGACACTGACGGAAACTCGATCTCTGAAAGTGAGTATCAACCATCATCATCATCAGAGTTTAACAGGTAGTGTGAACCCTATGGAGCTCTAGAGTGCGTCCTGCAAGACCCCAGTGGAGCCCAAGAAGAATCGTCAGCAGCATCGAGGAGATATGCTAATGTTGGCGTTAAGAAGAGTAAAGTTGCCAGGGTTACAAAGGGGATTATCAGCAGTTGCTGTCCTTGAGAAGGGAGAGGGGGAAATTGTTACATGGCATCAGCCAGAGGGTGATGTGGACCCCAGTAGTTATTTGCCCTGCCCACACTGCTATGCCTTCTTCATGAGAAGGGACCTTTGGAAGCATGAGGCAAATTGTAGGGTGAGAGAAGAACTTAACGCACAAAAATCAAGGAGGACTCAATCAAGTGCTTCAGAAATGATTCCAATCAAATATGATACCTCCGAAAACTGCAAAAACATACTAGACAACATGCAACAAGATGATATTGCCATGCAGTGCAGAGATGATCCACTTAATATGCAAGGCAAAGCAGCGGGTGTGGAAGGAGTTCTGAGAAACCATGGAGAAGGACATTCAGTTGGCACCAAGGTGTTTCTGGAAGACCATCAGACACCTCAGGAAGGGAAAGCGGGGGACCATCCAAGCTGTATACAGCAAGGATGGGACACAGCTGACCTCAACTGAGGAGGTCGTTGAGCGTTGGAAGGAGCACTTTGTTGAACTCCTGAACCTGATCAAGGCAGAGCCGGAAGATGATGGGGGGTCATCGTCAATTTCCCTGGAGGAGGTCACTGAGGTAGTCAAACAACTCCACAGTGACAAAGCCCCAGGGACTGATGATACCCCCACCCTACCCCTAACCCCTGCCTCTACCTGGACCCAGGCACACTCACACACACACAGACATACACCAGTCCTGGGCTCAGATCCCCTCACCCTAATCCGGGTCTGTATCCTTTTCCTACCCCCTCCCTACCCCAACCCCTGCCTCTATCTGGGCCCAGGCACATTCACGCACAAACAGACATACACCAGTGTTTGCCATGTCTCTCCTATCATGTTTTTAGCCTCTCTTACTCTGAAAATGTAATTTAATGTAAATTATTGCTTTATAAATGTTCTCAGCCGTACAACTCCAGGAGCTTGCTCGATGTTGAGAGGGGTCAGGGAAGAATTTTTACAGCTCACTTTTCTGGCCCCCGGGTGATACTGTTTTTTTGCTTCCCTCTGGAATATGTAGGGGTGGGACGTATGCCCACCTCCCTTGTTCTCTGTAAAGCGCATTGTGTTGCCTCTGTGTATGAAATGCGCTATATAAATAAAGCTTTGATTGATTGATACTAGTCGGTGTCTAATTTCAGTTGCACCATGGCAATTTAGGCGTTGTCTTAGTATTATCTACTTCCTTGCACTAGTCATCACTTACACCACCTCCCAGGGTGGGGTAAATATTTAGTTGTTACTAGGAACTAGTCGTGAGTGGTGCAGCCCATTTAAATCCCCACCTGGACCAGCCCTCCATCTCCCGCTCCGCCGCTCTCGGCCTCAGTCCCGCCACCAGGCTGCGTCATCAAGGATCAGAAATGCATAGTTATAACAAAGTGGTCGGAGTCCAGGAATGATCATATACTGCATAATGCAGTTCTGGAAAAGTCATGGACATTTGAAACTTTACTGAAATGGTCATCGTTCTAGCAATGAAGCTCATCTTATTCATGTATTTGTCATTCTGTTGTAGTCCACATTATCACAAAGCAGAAATGCCCTAAAAATATATTTTAAAAATAAAAACTCACAAGTTAACATAATGGTTAAAACCTTACCTTACTCATTAAAATGCAAAAATATAGTCAAATGTTATATTTTATGGTAAAAGTAAGTAGAAACACTGTTATTGTACAATGTTACAATGTTAATGTAATGGGTAATCTGCCTTTGGGGGGTAAATGCATGTTTTTTTTAAGCGGCTGTAGGCTTACTATGAAGTGATATCTGGGCTTTTGAGGCCACCTAGTGGCAACAGACTTATCGGCTTGTCTCTATCTAACCAGCTCAGTGGCCTTGTGGTTAGAGTGTCCCTGAGACTGGGAGGTCAGGAGTTCGATCCCCGGCCGAGTCATACCAAAGACTATAAAAATGGTACCTATTGCCTCCCTGCTTGGCACTCAGCATCAAGGGTTGGAATTGGGGGGGCTCCATCACCAAATGATTCCAAGGTCGTCACGGCAACCCTGGGGCCCAGCTGGCACCACTCGCCTCATCAGCCTTCGCCCTGCAGAAACACCAGCTGGGACTGCTGAACACCCCAGGGAGAAGAGAACAGAGGGGTCAGAGGACTCGGTGAGTGGACGGGCCTGGTTGATGGTGGTGCTGGTTGTTCTGTTGGTGGAATATGGCGAATGTGGCTATTTTTCCTCTGCTCACCCCGCAGATCAGAAGCCCGGACCGGAACCCAGAACTGACCCCAGAACCCCAGGACCTCCGCGGCCAGGCGGAGAGAACCCCGGAGTATGGAGGCAGAACCCCAGGACCTCCGCGGCCAGGCAGAGAGAACCCCGGAGTATGGAGGCAGAACCCCAGGACCTCCGCGGCCAGGCGGAGAGAACCCCGGAGTATGGAGGCAGAACCCCAGGACCTCCGCGGCCAGGCGGAGAGAACCCCGGAGTATGGAGGGTAAGGGTTAGGGTTAGAGGGTTAACCCTAACCCTAGAGAACCCCGGAGTATGGAGGCAGCTCGGCTGGCCCACATTTCTGCTGTGACTTTCTCCTTTGTTTGGTGATTTGGACTGGTAATAAACGCGCCCCGGCGCTAATCTGCTCCCCGACCTCAGTGCTGTACTCCACCCTGCATTCCCTCTCGCTGTCCCACAGTACCAAGTGGAGGCCAGGCCAGTAGAGGGCAGTACCAGCAGCCAGAGCCCTCCCCCCCTGCATGGGTTCAACAGTGAGCAGAAGCCAAGCCCCCAGGAATCGAAATCTAAAGTGAAGGCCTATTGAACCGCGCCATCTTGGCTAGATTTGTAGTCACTTGGCTATTTCCGGTTACTTTTGACTTGCGCAGTTGAGCTTCTCTGGCCGACGCGCGTCCACGAAAAAGTTCACATTTCTCTGAAATGTAGACGCGCGTTCCCGGCTCTCCCCGCTTTGATTTAGCAATGAAAACCGGCTTGCATATTAACCTGTTTTTGTCAAATATATCAATTGGAGAAATTATTTTTTGATCCTGGCATCTTAGTTTTAACAAGTTAAATATAATTGAACATGTTTTGTTTGCTAGTAGATGGTATTCATTCCGTTCGCGATAACGTTATTGCAGCCAGGCTAAATTCCTCCAGGGAGCCAGTGACAGGCGAGTTGAAGAGCTTCACTCCCCGCCAGCAGGAGCTCTGGCCGCGGCTACCGCATCTCGGAAAACCCGCTGAGTTCGTGGCTGCTATTTCACACTCGCCCTTGATCAATCCCAATACCGATCCATGGTAATAATGAATCAATCGTTCAGATCAGATCGGCAGTGCTGCATGCATGTTACAACATCATTGTTAGCTTTATTAACATAACCATAGCCTACATTTATCTCTCTAACGTTAGGCTATCCATCACACCAGTCGGCCATTCGATAGCTGGAAGCGGTGAACGCCAACGTTGACTGAAAACACCCAAACTCAGTGTATCGTTTCATCTTCATGCTACACATCAACTCCTTTACATTGTATGTGAATAAATTCCTGTTATTCTAAAAATATCCCATTTCTGTCCATTCCTGGAAAAGGCTAATAATTGCTGTCAAATGATCACTCCAGTTTATCACCGTATCCCACTACCATTTCAACTATGCACAGGAGGTTGTCTTGTGGTCATTTTCATTAAAAAATGATTAGCCTGATCAGTTTGTTGTATGTATTAAGCCCTTTTTGAGCGGTATGCTTGTATTAATAGCTTATAGCTTGCCATACTCACCAACCTTGGGACCTCAGAAATAGGGAGCATTTCCAAACCAAATTGCGGGGGGGGGGGGGCATTAAAAGCATTACAAATTAGACATTAAAAGCATTAAAACGAAATGTGAAACATTATATATATATATATATGTGTGTATGGAGCAATTGTTTTTAATGTCCGACTTTTGTCTGTGCTGTTCAGTAAATGTGCATCTGTCCTAATTTATTGTAGCCTATCTACTACACAACCTAGTTCAAATTTATGAATCTCCCGCGGAAGTCAGGAGGGTTGGCAAGTAGGCTATGGTCACTGCTCCCCAGTAAAATTGAATAATTGAGGGGTTACTTACAGTACAAAAAAGTACAGCATTTGTAGAACTCGGATGATACTACATAAATTGCCATGCAAAGCCAGAGACTGTTGCTTGTAGACGACAAGACTGCTGTAACCATTCAAATGTGGAGGCTACACTGCATTGAAGGTGGGTTGGCTTACTTGACACAGAACACAGAAAACGGACACCACAAAAAAGGGCTTAAAGCAGGTCCTAAACAGCAGCAGGTCTGGTTGAGGTGTGAACTGGTCTCCTAAAAATGGCTTGAGCTGTGAGGATAAGAGGAGGCACACTGTTTCTGTTATTACATTTCAATAATAGAATATGACACACAAAACACAAACCACATACATACACACATACACATACAAAGGCCCGTCTTGGTTTAAAGCCCACTCACCAACGTCAAGGTGCAAGCCTATCGAGTGGGAACACGAGACCAATCACGAACAGGACAAACTCAGACGGGACAACACAGCATACAAATAATCGAGGAATATACACAACATCTAAATATAAGACCAAATTTTCTTAAACTATTGGAGACTTGGAAATAACAACTAGGCCTACATGAAGACTTTCACAGTTTCAGACTGCTGTAACCATTAAAGTTTGGAGTAGGCTGCATAAGCTTACACTTAACAATGCACACACACAAAACGCTCAAAAAGGGCTTAATACATACAACAAACTGATCAGGCTAATCATTTTTTAATGAAAATGACCACAAGACAACCTCCTGTGCATAGTTGAAATGGTAGTGGGATACGGTGATAAACTGGAGTGATCTTTTGACAGCAATTATTAGCCTTTTCCAAGAATCGCGAACGGAATGAATACCATCTACTAGCAAACAAAACATGTTAAATTATATTTAACCTGTTAAAACTAAGATGCCAGGATCAAAAAATAATTTCTCCAATTGATATATTTGACAAAAACAGGTTAATATGCAAGCCGGTTTTCATTGCTAAATCAAAGCGGGGAGAGCAGAGAGAGCCGGGAACGTGCGTCTACATTTCAGAGAAATGTGAACTTTTTCGTGGACGCGCGTCGGCCAGAGAAGCTCAACTGCGCAAGTCAAAAGTAACCGGAAGGCCAGAAAAGCACAACTGCGCAAGTCAAAAGTAACCGGAAATAGTCAAATGACTACAAATTTTGCCAAGATGGCGCGGTTCAATAGGGCTTCATTGTTGATAGCCGCCAGTGAATGGAGTGGCTGTATCCAGTTTATATAATACATCCATGGCAGAAGCCCAGCGAGGCCATCAGCTACTCAGACTTCACTGTAAGATCGCCCCTTAACCCTCACCCTGTCACACAACAGCTGAGACACTTTGAGCAGCTTTTGAAGGAGATTGTATTGTTTTGTGACAATTTATGTTGAAAGTTCCAAAACTGAATCGATGTCAAATCTTAGACTCTCAAATCTAGAACTGCCCCATTAGATCTACCTCTCCTTTGTAACCTACGTAATATCTTTTAGTGACGGTCTCTCTCTCTCTCTCTCTCTCTTTCTCTCTCTCTCTCAACGTTATGACACATTCTCCCTCTTTCTGAGAGACGCCCCTCACTCTTTTATTTTATTTTTCATATGAATCACTAAATGTATATTTTATTATCTTGTCTCCTGTCTTAACTAGCACAGCTAACAGGAGTGGATAGGCATAAGGTTCAACAACCATCGCTACTGTCAGTTTAGTTAACTTGGTGCAGATCTGTAGTCATGGGTACAGACTGACAAGATCAGGGCTATGAGCTCCTATGAGCTCCAGAGAGACCGGAGATCACAGGTATGAGCTCCTATGAGCTCCAGAGAGACCGGAGATCACAGGTATGAGCTCCAGAGAGACCGGAGATCACAGGTATGAGCTCCTATGAGCTCCAGAGAGACCGGAGATCACAGGTATGAGCTCCTATGAGCTCCAGAGAGACCGGAGATCACAGGTATGAGCTCCTATGAGCTCCAGAGAGACCGGAGATCACGGGTATGAGCTCCAGAGAGACCGGAGATCACAGGTATGAGCTCCTATGAGCTCCAGAGAGACCGAAGATCACGGGTATGAGCTCCAGAGAGACCGGAGATCACCGGGTCTAAGCCGGCCCTTCACAGCCCTTCACAGCCTTTAGAGAGAGTTTAGAGAAGCTTGTCTCAGCCATCCTGGATTGGTCTGGTTTGACCTTGAGGACATTCCCATCGCCGTGGCGACCGAGGGAGGGAGGGAAGGGTTGAAGTTTTTATAAAGTATTGTAGAACATTTTTATAAATCACGTTTGATACAACACGCTAAAGCAATATGTGAATCTATATCACTGTAAGGTCATGAAATACACTGGATATTTGAGATACACTGTAAAAGTTCAGTTTAATTTCATTTGTAGTAAACCATGTATCCCTGTTCAGACACTGGAAATGTGGTAACAGACAGGTTTAAGCAATTACCAAGGAAATGTTATGCCTTCAATTCTCCACCAGATGGTGGTAGAGGTGTGATAGGCAGGAAGGGTTTTATGTGAAGGAGAGTATATTCCACTAGGGAGAAGTGAGAGAGAACAGTAGGCAGGCTCGTGTAATTCATTTAAGTCTACACCAGGGGGAGCCAGAGATAGTATGTTTAGGGAAGCGCTGTGTCTGTAACGTCCCATGTATTTATAGCGTTTGTCGGCTTATCAATCCCTTACTCCCTTACTCCCGACAATGTTGGCCTGCATCTCTCTGTTGGCAATACAAGAGGCAGTAGTCCCAGGACACCAAAATCGACCAGCCGATTTCCACTGCACAAGTAGAGTAGTGGTCAGAGCATTGGACTCACACCCGGGAGACCGGGGTTTAAGACCTGGTGGGGATGACCTTATGGGACTATACCCCAAACCTCCACATGTTCATCCTTTCACTCCAACCTTTACCCCTTGCCTTATAGATCAGATCCTGTCCCAGCCCCAACCCATATTCTAACCCCAACCCACACTAGGGACTGGAAGAAGGGCACCAAAATCAACCAGCCGATCCCCACTGCACAAGTAGAGTGATGGTCAGAACAATTGGACTCCCACGCGGGGGCCGGTCGGGGATAGTTGGAACAGACTGACAGCCAATCAGATTGCAGTATGTATCATGCATTCGAAGTGGAGAAGGATGTGGGAGACCGGGGTTCTATTCCCGGTCAATAGTGATTGCAATATATCAATGATGCTGATCTCCTTGACTTCTTATGTATACCCAACCATCTGTCTGAATGATGCTGATCTCCTTGACTTCTTATGTATACCCAACCATCTGTCTGTTCTTATGTATACCCAACCATCTGTTCTTATGTATACCCAACCATCTGTCTCTTCTTATGTATACCCAACCATCTGTCTTTTCTTATGTATACCCAACCACCTGTCTGTTCTTATGTATACCCAACCATCTGTCTGTTCTTATGTATACCCAACCATCTGTCTGTTCTTATGTATACCCAACCATCTGTCTGTTCTTATGTATACCCAACCATCTGTCTGTTCTTATGTATACCCAACCATCTGTCTGTTCTTATGTATACCCAACCATCTGTGTTCTTATGTATACCCAACCATCTGTCTGTTCTTATGTATACCCAACCATCTGTCTGTTCTTATGTATACCCAACCACCTGTCTGTTCTTATGTATACCCAAACATCTGTCTGTTCTTATGTATACCCAACCATCTGTCTGTTCTTATGTATACCCAACCATCTGTCTGTTCTTATGTATACTGTTGTGGAATTTACATCCAAACACCTTAAACCTTTGTTCCTCTCTCTCCTTTTGTAATTCACCACCTCCCCCAAATATTCACATAGCTGTGCTAACCTACAAAATGGCCTCCAGGAGGCCATACACTTTGAATTTGAATCTGTCTACAACAGAATAACCATCCTTTGTCATCCTTTGTCCCCAATTGCCGCCTTTTTCTCATGTCACATGTCTGTACTCTTGGCCACGCCTGCCATTTCATATGACGTACAATGGAGTAGCCAATCACATCCTGGAAGCACCGTACCTGTGTTTTGATTGCATATAAGGCGCAGCAAGACCCCGGGCCGGCACTTGTCTGGATAAACCACTCTTGTTGCGTTGTCCAGAAAGTCCTTGCGCTCGTATGTTTTCACAATAAACCAAGACTTAACCTTTTGAGCGAATCTTGGTAAATCCTTTTTTGACTAGATCAGTTAAATTCCATTACAATACCCAACCATCTGTCTGTTCTTATGTATACCCAACCATCTGTCTGTTCTTATGTATACCCAACCATCTGTTCTTATGTATACCCAACCATCTGTCTGTTCTTATGTATACCCAACCATCTGTCTGTTCTTATGTATACCCAACCATCTGTCTGTTCTTATGTATACCCAACCATCTGTTCTTATGTATACCCAACCATCTGTTCTTATGTGTAATAGCCGAGTTATCCAAGGAACACGCAGAGACCAATAAGGCGAGTTGACTGTTTACTTCCACAGGAGTAGAGCACACCAAACAATTGACTGTGGCACCACCAACATGGCTGCTCAGAGAGCCCCCTATGAAACAGGAAGCACCTATATATAGTGTACAGATGAACCCTAGTGTCTCCATCTAGTGGACAGGTAAATACATTACAAGTCAAACCAGCCAGGATATTACACCCTTCCCCCCCTGATAAAGACAGTCTGAAAACAGCATTGAACAGAACCCTGAGAACAAAGTCCAACATATCCTACGGTCTAAAGTAATCTGGCGGTCGGGTCTCCCTGGTAGACCTCCTCAGTGCTGGTGGAGTGGACAAAGTCACAGGGGAGGTCGGCAGGGAAGGCTGGGACACATCTCTGTTGACCCCCAGCTCAGGTAGGCCGTACCCCACTACAGAGGGAACTGGGAGGGGCTCTGTTATGTCCATTTCAGGGACGGCAGACAGACACCGAGCCCGGGGAAGTTCCCTGGGAGTGTCTAGGCATGAGCCCCCTTCCCCGTTGGTAGGTGATGGGGAAACTGGACGATGCCGTACGTGGTCCACATGTCGTCTGACCCGCTGACCACTACCCAGCAGCACTGTGCATGACACCGGACCAGTCACGCACTCTACAGTGCCGGGTATCCAGGTGGGCCCAGAACTGAAGTTCTTGGTGTAGACTGGAGCCCCCTCCTGGAGACTCCTTGCTCTGGCGTGCTGATCGTGCTGTTCCTTCTGCTTCAGCTGTTTGTGTTGCACCCGCGACTGAAGATCTGGGTGCAGAAGATCCAGAGTTGACCGCAGTTTCCTGCCAAGCAGCAGCTCTGCAGGAGATTTGCCGGTGGTGGACTGAGGCGTAATCCTGTAACTGAACAAGGCACGTGACAGCTTTGTCTCAACCGACCCCCCTGCACTCTTCTTCAAGAGGGCCTTCAGTGTCTGCACCCCCCTCTCAGCCAGGCCGTTGGAATCTGGATGCCAGGGGGCGGTGGTGACATGCTGGATACCATTCCGCACCATGAATTCCTGAAAGTCTCTACTAGTAAAGCAAGTCCCGTTGTCAGAGACCAGCATCTCTGGTAATCCAAACCGGCCGAAGCTGTTCCTCAGGCATTCAATGGTGGCCGCTGTAGTTGATGAGTGGAGAGGGTAGGCCTCCATCCACTTGGAGTGAGCATCCATAATGACCAGAAACATGCGTCCCATGAATGGACCTGCATAGTCCACATGTAGCCTCCTCCATGGCTTGTCTGGCCACTCCCAGGGGTGCAAGGGGGCCTGCATCGGCATATTCCGGTTCACTTGACAGGTGTCACAGCCGTTCACCACCCCCTCAACCTCAGCATCCAGCTGTGGCCACCAGACGTAGCTTCGCGCCAGGCCCTTCATCCGGGTGATTCCTGGGTGAGACTGGTGCAGTTGTTGCAACACCGCTGGACGTCCCTTCAGAGGGATGACCACCCGGGCCCCCCAGAGGACACACCCCCCTTGGATGCTGAGCTCGTTCTGTCTCTGGTAATAGGGAGCAAAACAGGGATTAATAACCCCTTTAGGCCAGCCCCTCTCAACATACTCACGCACCCGGGCCAAAACAGGGTCTCGGCTGGTCCACCTCTCCACTTGTCTGTCCGTAACTAGAGGTGCCTCCAGGTGATCGAGCATCATCACTCTGCCCTCATCTTCCGGGTCCATCACTCCATCATCCTCCTTTCTTGGCAGCGGCAGGCGGCTCAAAGCGTCAGCATTTCCATGATCCTTTCCTGTTTTGTAAACCATCACATAGTCATAGGCCCCCAAGGTCACAGCCCACCTCTGAACTCGGGGTGAAACCATCTGAGGGACCATTTTAGCTTCACTAAACAGGCTGAGGAGAGGCTTATGGTCTGTAACTATGGTAAATCTACGGCCATACACATAGTTGTGAAACTTCTTCACTCCAAACATCACTGCCAGACCCTCCTTATCCAGCTGTGAATAGTTCCTCTCTGCAGCAGTTAATGTGCGGGATACAAACCCAACAGGTCTCTCCGACCCATCAGGCATCCGATGGGACAACACTGCCCCCACTCCATAGGGAGAGGCATCACAAGCCAGTATTGCCTCCTTCTTCGTGTCATAGTGCACCAGGACCTGTGATGACTGTAGAAGAGATTTAGAGTGATCAAAAGCCCCTTGCTGTGCGGCCCCCCAATCCCAGCGAACATCTTTCCTGAGTAGTGAATGGAGAGGATCCAGAAGGGAAGATAGGTTAGGTAGGAATCGATGATAATAATTCAGCAGTCCTAGATAGCCTTTTAGCTCTGACACAGTCTTAGGTGTGGGTGCATCCTTAACAGCAGCCACCTTCTCAGAAACTGGACGGAGCCCATTCCTGTCAATCATGTGCCCCAGATACATCACTTCATCCTTCAGGAAGGTGCACTTCTGCCGCTTAAGGCGTAGGCCATGGTCCTCCAGACGCTGCAGGACCTCCTCCAGGGTTTTCAGATGCTCCGCCTCTGTTGGACCACTCAAAAGAATATCATCCAAAAACACACAACAGTGAGGGATCCCTCGGAGGATCCCCTCCATAATCCTCTGGAAAATAGCAGGACTGGATGAAACACCAAAAGGCAGTTGGTTATAGGTATACAACCCTCGTTGTGTGTTTATAGTAACATATGGCTTTGAGACCTCCTCCAAAACCACTTGTAAATAAGCATGGCTCATGTCAAGCTTAGAGAACTTGTCTCCTCCAGATAGCTGAGCAAACAGATCCTCTACTCTTGGAATGGGATATTGCTCTACACTGGAAGCCTGATTGACAGTTACCTTGTAGTCCCCACAGATGCGGACCCCCCCACAGGGCTTGAGTATGGGTACTATGGGGGCAGCCCATTCTGAATGAGTCACTGGCTCAATGATCTTAGCTTCCAGGAGCCTATCCAGCTCAGCCTCCACTAAAGGTTTAACCGCATATGGGACCGACCTGGGTTTGAAGAACTTCGGTTTGGCTTCAGGATCCACATGTATAGCTGCTTTGACGCCCTTCAGAGTCCCCAGCTCATCTTTGAACACCGCTTCATGCTTCATAAGGACCTGCTCCAGCCTGCCGTAGTTCATAGTCTCCACCCGGTGGACGGTGTGCACCTCCATGGCCAATTCCTGGAGCCAACTCCGTCCTAGTAGATTTGGGCCTGAGCCAGCCACTACGATCACAGGCAACACTTTAGAGACAGTCTTGTGGGTCACAGTGACTCGGGCCATGCCTTTAACCCTAAGCTTCTCCCCGGTGTATGTCTTCAGCTTAATCGGGCATCTCTCCAAATTGGGCATAACGGCTAGGTCCCTCAGCGTAACATACTGCTTTTGACTAAGAACCGTAACACTACAGCCTGTGTCAACTTCAAAATGGACCTTGGTGCTGTTGATCATCACAGATTGTTGAATAGGGGGCACTTTGTGATTACGCTGTCCTACCAGGCATAGAGTGTGCATTGCATACATATCCTGCTCTGACTCAGAGTCACTACTCTCCCCCTCCTGTAACAAATGAGCCCTGCGGGACTTCCCCCTAGCTGTCTTCGGCACGTGGGACCCCCGTGGACCTGACTGACTCTGGGCGGGTTTTCCCTTGGACCGACACGCCCGCATGATATGGCCTCTCTTACCACAACCATGACATGTCTCTGTAGCGAACCTGCAGTCAGCCGGGTTATGGTGCCCCCTGCACCTGAAGCACAGCTGGTCCGGAGATGGCGAGACCGTGGATCTCCGCTCAGACACCTGGTAAACCGCCTCCCCAGGTTTGCTCCGCCCCGCCGCTCCAGCCTCATCTCTCCACAGGGCCTGTATATCCTTAACATCTTTATTAGCCGTTTCCATAGACTGTGAAATTTCCCAGGCCTTCTCAAAGGTTAGATCCCCATGTGACAGAAGCCTCCTCTGAATACTGTCATCATTCACCCCACACACCAAACGGTCCCTCAACATCTGTAACAGAGACTCTCCATAATTACAGTCACGTGCAAGCTTCCTAAGTTCAGCCACATATTCAGCAATCGATTCCTCCGGACGTCGAGTTCTTGTATTGAACTTGAACCTTTGCACGATCTCACTAGGTTTGGGGTTGAAATGGGCCCGCAATGTCTCGACTAATTGAGGGTAGGTCTTTTCCCCAGGTGTAGCAGGGCTCACCAAACTCCTCAACAAACTGTATGTAGCTGGGCCACAACAACTGAGCAAAATAGCCTTTGTCTTACCAGCATCAGTGATATCATTAGCCACGAAAAAAAAATCCAAAACCTCACAGTACTCCTCCCAAGTTTGGGACTGGCTGTCAAATGGGCCCACAGTTCCTACTGTGCCCATACTGGCTCCTTTCCTCCTCCACCTCCAGTTGATCCCCGTCGCCAATGTAATAGCCGAGTTATCCAAGGAACACGCAGAGACCAATAAGGCGAGTTGACTGTTTACTTCCACAGGAGTAGAGCACACCAAACAATTGACTGTGGCACCACCAACATGGCTGCTCAGAGAGCCCCCTATGAAACAGGAAGCACCTATATATAGTGTACAGCTGAACCCTAGTGTCTCCATCTAGTGGACAGGTAAATACATTACAAGTCAAACCAGCCAGGATATTACATTATGTATAACCAACCATCTGTCTTCTTATGTATACCCAACCATCTGTCTGTTATGTATACCCAACCATCTGTCTGTTCTTATGTATACCCAACCATCTGTCTGTTCTTATGTATACCCAACCATCTGTCTGTTCTTATGTATACCCAACCATCTGTTCTTATGTATACCCAACCATCTGTCTGTTCTTATGTATACTGAACCATCTGTCTGAATGTGAAAGGGGTTAAGAAATTAAAACTTGTCACACTTGCCACATCTTTTCCTCTGAGTGTTCTTTGTTGTGGCCTAACTGTTTATGCTTTCACAGAGGATACACTACATCAATTCATTCATTTGTTCGTTAAGTTAATAATTCCTTCATTCATTATTTCTGAAAAATACCGGTACATCATTCTGTGCATTTCTTATAAACTTCCCTAAAAGTTTCCAGTTGTTGGTGTGCTTTGAAATTGTGAATTGTGAAAAAATTAATATTGATTATGGTAGATATTTGAATAGATAGATATTTTAACTGCGTGGTAATGGCTGATGTAGTTGCTATAAAAATGAAAGTATTTGCCAAAGCCTGGGTTCGCTCAAAAAGATGTTCAGTCAGGTTTATTAAGAAAACAATACGGTTGCAACCGGACCTCAGTAGTAAAACACAGAGTGATTCTATCAGAGAAGTGAATTCAGTCACTTCTGCTCTGGCTTATATTCAGTCAAAACACAGGTAAGTCTTTCTAGGATTTGATTGGCTGAGTTGTCTATGCGTCATCGTGAGGGGACGGATATCACCCAGTGGTAGAAATGAATGTGGGATGAAAATCACTTTGAATATCGCTTTGAATAGAGACAAAGAAAACAAAAGGTCTGAGGGAGGGCGGAAGGACATAAGGTGTGGCCTTTCTGACTTAAACAAAGAGAGGAGGATAGGCGGTGTTTTACATTTACAAAGAGGGAGAGTTGAGGTGTTTAAAATTACAACAGGGATTGAAAACTAGAGGTTGCAGGGGAAAGAAAAGATATGAATCTGAATAGTCTTGAGACTGTGTGTTAAATTCCACGACAACTCCCTCATCTGTGGCTGAACAGCCACATAAAATATATACATCAGATATAAGCATAATCAAAAAAAATAAAAAATAAAAAAAATCAATTATAAACACAAATTTCAAAAACTCTATGCCAGGGGCCTCAAACTCAAACTGGCTTGGGGCCACTGCTGGTATCGTCAACTCATAGGAGGGCCACGTCAACTTCAACTACTACTAACCAGGGCCGGCCCTAGCATTTCAGCAGCTCTAGGCGAGATTATGGAACACCTTCAGTTTCGTTTTGCTGACGGGGGGGGGGGGGGGGGGGGGGGGGGGGGGGGGGGGGGGGGTGCTGCTGCGCGATTTGTTGACGGGGGGGGGGGGGGGGGGGGGGGGTGCTGCTGCGCGATTTGTTGACGGGGGGGGGGGGGGGGGGGTGGGGGGTGCTGCTGCGCGATTTGTTGACGGGGGAGGCGCCCGGCGCTGGGCGGAGGCGCCGCACCGCATTGCGAAGCGTAATAGAGACAGTAGGGATTACGGAATGAAATTATTTTAATAAAAATAAAAAATATTTTTTTTTTTTTGGTGCTCCTTCGCCAGGCGCCCCTTGGCCATTTGGCGCCCTAGGCGACCGCCTATTTCGCCTATGCCTCGGGCCGGCCCTGCTACTAACTATAAGAAAGTGCAATATTTCGGAAAATGTCATTTTTCATTTCCATAACTAGACTCACAACTCAGTCACTAAATGTTGCAAGACTATTCCATAACTAACATTTTCATCATACAAATTCAAACCGGTTTCCATTCATTTTAATATATTTTAACAGTTAGTACTGCAAATATTTTTTCCTTACTTTTATTTGATCTTGAATAGCTTACATTTGTACTTTATTCTGTTTTAGCTGCAAGATGCATCACTACTGTAAGCCTGCCCTAGACCTGTAGCTAGCTTCTTGCATTTATTAAAGTTCAAGTTTGTTTCCATTTCTTACCAGACACTTGAATACATGTGTAGGCTACTACTCTATTTCTGGCTAGACACTTATCTTGAAAGACTGAGACGTCAGCCCTTGACATTATATTCCTTCAGAACGGCGACTTTGTTCTTGCATATCAGGCAGGTAGCATTTCCATTGAACTCTACAAAAAATACTGCAATGTCCATCTTTCTTGAAACTGTCTGTGTTCCTAACGTTAGTTAACCATGAAAACAGCCTCTCGGTGGCGAGCTGCATTCCGTTCATAGTTGCATGCCGATTGATTGCACCTGTGACTGCATCGTTCACCTCGCGCGCTGCGCACAATAACAGAATTTCGCCCCACGTTTGAGCGACTTGAATTTTGCATTGTAGGCCTGCCTGCCGGCGCCGTTTACAAGAAATTATTTTGCGGGCCGGATTACATTATATTTCTGACATCATGTCGCGGGCCGGATGGAGGGGTGTGGCGGGCCGCAGATGGCCCGCGGGCCGCGAGTTTGAGACCCCTGCTCTATGCTATACATGTGGAAAGGACGTAATCTCTCCACTAGGTGGAGCAAGAACAAAAATGCAAATTACGCTTTAAAACTCCTTGTTTCAGAAATTTGACAGGAAACAAGGTAAAAAAAAAAACAACAACATGTATAGTCTAAGAGTGGACAACCATTCACCAAAAACCCTTGATTTAAATTTTGAATAAGGCAAAAAGATAAATGGTTAGCAGTGTAAGGAGGGCAAAAAACCTCTTGGTCAATTTAGAGGAAAAACCCAAACTTATTTATCAACTCATGTTTCAACCATTGTAACTTTTGTAAACAAATATGATATTTTTCAGATTATTTCAAAGTTCATTCACTGTTGTTGTGGATAATCGCATGTGATGTCCTATGGAACATAGCTTCCATGTGTGCGTCTCTGAATGTTTAATGTAGGTTCCAGTGTGTGCAGGTGTGTGTTGTCATACCACAACCACAAGAAGGAGGTGACCGGCAAGGTCAGTCTCCGATTTTCTCATCAGAGGAGAGGAGAGTGTGGCGGTGGCTGTCAAGGTCACTCTTGTTCAGTGTATATCCAACAGTCATTTAGGTGACCCTTCTCTTTTTGGGCAATAGAATGTCATTTGGGGAATGCAAGGCGTCTTCTCTTCTAGATCGCAACTTCAATGTCGCGTTGTTTGAAATCAGTTATGTTCAATGTTAGTTGCAGTAAGTGCAGGTGTGTGTGCGTGTGTGGTGCATCTTGTGAGTTTCTCCATGTTGCCATCATAACGATCATGAGAAGGAGGTGACCAGCAAGGTCATTTTTCCTCCGATTCCTCGTCAGAGGAGAGGACAGTTGTGGCAGCTCATGGCTTTGGCCTCTGAGCTTTCTGGTTCAGCTGCATCCTTGGCGATCCCCTGGTGGACCGTCCTCTGCTGCTTGGACCCGTCGGCAATGGCTTGCATGGATCCACGAAGTCCTCTCAGATAGTTGTCTGCGTGGTGAGTAGAACCTGGTACGGCCCGAGCCACCTCGGCGATTTCAGCTCCTTCGTCTGTGGTCGTGGACCAGGACCCAATCCCCAGGAGAGATGTGATGCAGGAACCCCTCCTTAGCCTCAGGAAATGGCGGTCCTCACTCTGTTGGAGACATCTGTTAACACCCGCCGCCACCCCTGTTTTTTGAAACATGATCTGGCCCGTGGGCTAGTTTGAAAGCATAATGAAAACATGAACGAGGTAGTACAGGTTTGTCATTAGGCCCTAGATACAGGTTAGTTTGGTGGTGGAATGTGCACTTATTCCTCCATTTCTTTTTCTCCGCAGGTGGAGCAGATGCTTGTAGGTCAGAAATGTCTGCCAGGGACAGTGGAGGAATCTTGTCAGGGTCTGTGGATGGTACAGAGAGTATAGAAAGCACAGGGGAGGAAGCAGAGACAGCCGCAGCTTTTGTAGCGAGCTCTCGGAGGGTGAGGAGGGAGTCCCTGTCCTGGTTCAGCAGGGTGAAGGTGCGGTGGGACACCACACAGCCAGGGCGCCAGCAGCACGTACAGGCTCTTGAACTGAACCCGGTCCATCCCTGTACTGCTCCACGTAGGGCCGGCCCGGGTCGTGCTGCTGGAGGGCTCACCTCGGCGCTCCCGCTCCCCCAGTACAGGCTGATGAAGTGCTCCGTCTGTGGATCCACAGATGAGAGAGACAAACAGAGACAAAACAGAAGAGCAAAAAGGAGAGTCCTCTGGTCTGGTCTCCCTGTTCCCCTCTTTGGTCAGGAACGGTTATTCAAAATCTGTTGGAGATTCTCAGAAATATGGTTAAGCGCAAGCTCCTGCTTTGGGGAAAAAATGTTGTTATTCAGTCAGGAAAACTTAAACAGGTTGTCTGTTCAAGTGTCATTTAGAGCCAGTCTGCAGTACCCTACAGTGACATCAGGGGCAGTGTTTAGAATGACTTCAACACGCCCAGTCCCCAGTCATGATCAAGGCAATTGGATTTGGCTCTAGAATTTCTCTCGCGATTTTATGAAAATAAAATAACCATATTCTCGTCTCAACAAAACAACACCCCCTAAGGGTGAAAGCAAAAATTTCCTGAAGTCAGGATAAAAATAGAGATGGGGCAAAGAAAATGACACTAAAATGAACTGGCTTCATTTACAATTAACTAATCAAAAAACTCCATCAAAGCTTCATTTGTATAGCTAAAAAATTTGTATATCTAAACCCTCCCTCTTCTGCATTTGAGGACAGAGTATTTGGGCACTGCTTCGGACAAAATGGTCTCTTCTCTGTTTCATACTTATCTGTCGCTCACAGTGAGTTGGTGACGTGGCGTTGGCTTTGCATCTCACGAACCCCAGATCGCCCATCTGTAGGGAAACAGGCCAGTAACCTCCATCTCCCCCTCCGGTCCTGTGCCCGTCTCCTGGTTCGGCATTCACCCATCACTCCCGGAACGACAGTTGTCTGTAAAAAACCACTCAGAAAAAACACTCAGGCCCGATGAATGTGCCTCAAACTATAAACATGAGATATTTAACATAACCATTTAAAAAATATATATAATTGGGTTATGAGATGCTGCATTCAGATTAAGACACTGGCAAACCTTATCTATTCCCCCCACTATTATGCACAAACCTTATGTCTTAAGCTACATATCAGAAAGAGAGACAAAACAACCAGTTAAACAGACAAACAGCAGGTCCCAAGCAGTCCCCAGGAAGGCATGATCCAGGCTCCTCAAAGATCTGCCGCCCAGGGTCCATAGCACCTGAAAATTAAGACTCAAAACACAGACTGGGTTCAATAGCAGAGGAGAAGGCCTAAAACCAACTCCTCAAAAAAACACATCATCATTATATGAAGGAAATTCATACAGTAGAATGCATAAAACGAACAGCTTATGGCCATTCATTGACTATTGAAACAAACTCCTGAATCAAACACCTATTCAAAACCCTGTCAGACTTTTGAGTTCGCTCTACATCTATTTCATCCTGTTTATTTACCTTAAAAAATCTCTCTAACTTGGCTAGTTTAAATCTCCCTTATGGGTTGTTCAAGGGAACTCCAGCAGGTGGCGCTCGACCCCAAATCGGAGGCTCTTCCTTCCGGACCTGTTCGGACAAATACCTCGTAGAAAGGGGCGCGCTTAACTCGTAGAGAGAAGGGGCGTGGCTAATGGCGGGGGCATTGTTAGGGGGTGTGATCATGGCGCAACAAGTCGAGGGGGGAAATATAATTTTAAATCAGAGTTATTCTGCTGGGGAAATGGTGGAGAGACTGTTTGCTGAATCTCCTTATCTTTCCTTCCTGACCTAAAAAAACAGTGCTCGTGCTACTCTCTCCCAAATCTTAAAAACAGACCAGTCTATAGAATTAAGGGGAGACACGGTAGGTGAAAACATCGTTTTTCAACGCCCTGGTCAAATTTGAGATTTTGTGCTAGTTTGCTTCCATAACATGTCTTCTTTCATACTAGTGGAAATAAAACATCAAAAATACGCATTTAGATGTTTATTTTACTTCATTTAGTCTGTTTGCGTCTGTAGATTCTTCCTAAAATCACCAAAAGTTAGCATTTTTTCGCAACGAACCACAGCGCGGCCGTCTTTTGGATCCGCTGGTGTAATATATCGATAGAGAGATCTCTCTCTCTAGCCTGATGTTATCGCAACCAAACCTGATAGTTTCATTTGTATCAGCAACCAATCGTGGAAATACAAAGGCGGGTTTGATGCTAACCGTGAAATCTCATTGGCTGTTGTGGATTTCTGAGAACGTGATTGGTTCAGCGCGTCATGTGACACGTTTCCACTTCCTTATATCTAATCCAAACAATGCCGTCTGTAAAGCGTTCTAAACGTAATAAGCAACAATGACAACAGTGTTTGCCCGCAAGGTTGAACAGAAAACATGAGAAACTAAATGGAAATGTTTACATTTATGAGATATAAAGTGCCTATTCGCGCAAGTTGTCATTAGCCGGTGCTAGCATGTCCAGTGAGCAGCAGGGAGATGGGGCTAGCGTTAGCATGTCCAGTGAGCAGCAGAGAGATGCGGCGCGTTTGAATGAGCTGATAACTGGGTTGATTTGTCCTAATTGTGCAGGGACTGGTATTAAAATTAACATAGATCCTCAGAATAGTGGGTTCTGTATTACTTTGCTCTTAGAGTGCAGTCTTTGTGAGAAATGGCTATCGCAAAGGTGTCTACACATCGACTCGGCTTCATGATACAACTAGGAATGATGTTGCATTTGATGTCAATGTGAGGATGGTCCTCTTAGCGCACGAGTTAGGGTTGGGGTATGCAGCTCTCCAAAAGATTAGTAAAGTGTTAGGGATCCCAGGGCTTCATCTGAAAACGTATCAGAAACATGACAAGAGGGTGACAGGTAGGCTATTGAAACGTGTTCCCTCTCTCTCTCTCTCTCTCTCTCTCTCTCTCTAGCCAATATCAGAAGCCTATACATATGCACAGTAGTCTCTCTACCTGTGGCATATCTACATGCATCCATAAACTGACCAAATAAACTGTTTTAATTTCAGTTGCTGAAATAGAGAGAGGTCTGGAGTACTTTCACAGAAGCAGAGAGCAGATTAGGCAGGCATATGCAGATGTGGACCCAGAGGTAGGTAAGCTGACTGCCAATAAATGCAAAATGTTACAAAATTATTACAGTTATTGAGAATTATTACAATAATTCTCAATAACCAGCGTTCAGTGGACAACATGAAGGCGGCAATATGGGGTAGTCCGCTTCACTGATGACAACCCCATGCGCACCAGGAACATATTGTGGTTTTAGAACAGTTTTGGGGACTGCAGCTGAGTGGGTTCTACAGACCAGCTGCTTAGAACAGTTTTGTGAACTGCAGCTGAGTGGGTTCTACAAACCAGCTGCCTAGAACAGTTTTGTTGATAGCTAGTGTGGTGCCATCTGAGGAGTGACTCTGTAGACCTATGACGGCGTAGCTTGATGTCTCCTATGGTGTTGCTTTTGACGATGGTTATATCACTTGTTTGTTTGGCAATCTATATTTAGCTTCTATTGGTGTTTACCCTGCATTGTTTACCACATCTTGTCCTGTGTATTTATGAATCAGCTTACTCTTCATGTTCATTCATTCATGTTTTCTCCATGTAAAACGCTTAAAAAACACAAAAAGCTAGATAATCTGTTTTCTCATGCATGTCCTCGTCAAATGTGTCTATCTTTGTCCATGATCTGTTTAACAAAATAATACAAGCTTTCTAAAAGGGAATGTTCTCTTCCCTACTAACATTGTCTCGTCTCTAGTCTCGTCTTACTAACATCCCACTCGTGGGCTGTACCTTGACGTGGTGAGTGGGCTTCCAACTAAACAGGTCTTACTTCTCTATACAAAATGTCTACTCCTGGACTATTTTGAATCCACAACATGCTGTGTTATTCAGTTTTCAGTTTCTATGTGTTTTCAGATGTTGTGTAATGTTGTTACTAATGATGTGATTGGATATTGTGTTTGTAAATATTGGTTTACAATGCAAATGTATGGTTTTTTACAATACAAATTTTCAAAGCCCGTTTTCTCAAAATGAGTTATTTATCATCTTAGGGACATCAAAACCACCACTTGAGTAGCACCTACATACACCTAACTTTCCAGTTTTGTTCCAATCCATATTCTGAGAGTTTGTCCAAGGGGGATTTTTTAAATTTCATTCATAGCCTGATTTATATAACAGTTTATCCCTAAAACATGGCGAAAATTGGTCTTTTTATGACTGTTGACAGTATTTTCTGATTTCTGAAGTGAAGAAAAGAGATATCAAAAATCCCCCTTGGACAAAGTTTGAATAGGGATATGTGAACAAAATGAAACAAGAATTTTGAATCTGGCTTGAACCAGTTAAAAAAATTGATTTCCCAAAATTATGCAAATTGGCGCATATTTAGCGCATATAATGCCTAATTTGCATATTTATCCATAAGATTTCAGAAAACTTGTAATACAAAAAAGATGCTCCTTAATGTACCTAACAAACTGGGGGAGTTTGATGGTGATACCTATTAAGGCTTTTTTTTTTCCTATTCACCTGGGGTGTCTCCCCTTAACAGGCTTTTCCCTTAACCTAATAATCTCAACCACCTCTAGCTGAGCCCGAAACTTAGAATTTAACACTAATTTGTCAGATGTGGATGTAAGAAATCGAAAATGCTTTAGCACATAACGAAATCTGCCACAAACGCTCGCAGAATAATGCTTCAGTGCAACAATCTCATCAGGCTAGACAAAATGCAGTAGAATCCTGTGACCTCCTCTAGCCATATGTTAGTAGCCTGTGTTACAGGGACACCTAGTGGTGCTCTCAAAATGTTGCATGTATGACCCGGAAGTTGTCTTTGGCAGCGCGGGGAAATTTAAAGAAACAAATCCCTAATAACCACGACGCAGCCTAAAACCCCAAAACAGCAATGAAAGGAAACCTTATGGTTAACTCACGGCGGGAAATAATACAATTTCGAAAGAAACACACATTAAGACACATTAAATTCGCTTAGTACTCACCCAGTCAGGAATTCCTTTGTTCTCTGGCTCAATGGCGATCACCGGGACAGTTGTTTTCCTGCGTCTCCTAGGCAACCAGCTAGCCTACTGGAATCTAGCAGAATTTTAACAGTCTAAAAAGTGTACAAAAATACTTACAATACTTTACTTGGATCCATGGCGCGCGTAACAAACATACAATCAAGAGCCGAGGCTCAAACAGTGAACACATAAGACACAAGACGAAACAAAGGCCCACGTTTACAACAAGCATGCTCGGCTGCACTAGCAATTTGGTCCAGGCTAAACCGGATGTCTAGATCCTACCAAATATGTACAGCCACTTGGTCAAAACTAACGCTCGTTAGGTTTACCAAGTCACCCAGGAACAAAGGGACAAACGCTTATATTTATATAGCGCTTAAAACAACACATACAAGACAGACTAAAGTTCAAACAATAAACACAGCAGGCTAACAATCCCGTGCACATATAAGAAAGAAGACAGCAGACTCACACGGGGACGCAAAAACAAAGAACGACCAAAAGACGACCAAAAATGACGTACATACGACTAACACGCTCGAACTGCACCCCTACTTGGTCAAGGCTAGACCGTCCGTCTAGATCCTACCAAATATTGAACAGCCCTTGGTCAAAGCTAACGCTCGTTAGGTTTACCAATTTGATCAAAGCTAACTTCTCGTTAGGTCTACCAAACCACCCGGGATCAAATGGGAAAACGTTTCTCCAAGAAACGCGGATTGGAAACACCAATCACTCCCTGTAGCTACTTCTCTGCGGTTTTAATCTCATCCGCGACCGGCCAAAAGGGAAGCCTGTTCTGAACACTGCTTATACCCTCGTAACGAAACAAGGACGAAGTCAAAGGACAATACGATATAAATATGTATTGCTGTTCACAACTTCCTTAGATAGTTACTTTAACTTATAGTACTAAAAATACCCACGCTGGGGTTTTCTGTTTTCAATAATCTAGACCAACAAGCTGAACCAAAACCCAAGGCAAATAACAAGCATAAAAGGATTGTTGCAGGACTGTGTGTTAAATTCCATGACACTGACCTGGACAGAAAATAATAGATATATTAAGTCATAGTTATACCACTGTGTTTGTGACTTACTTCTCTGCCTCACACAAGCACACACAGACACACTATACTTGCACTTACTTTAAACTGTCTTTACCATAAGTGATGGCAAAGGTGGGCACTATTGATCATCCTCTTCACCCAATCAGCACAGTGCACTTTTTCTTCTTTGCTTGGAGACCAGGGTATGAACTCCCATCAGGGAGATATCATATTCATATTCTCACAGATATAACACTCAATCTGGATTCTGTGGTATTATATATAAATCATATGCTATATTATTGCACTATGATGAACAACCAGATCAGTTCATTGTTAACTATTATACATTTTTGTTTGATCTTCTGATCCTATTTTCTGCAGTTCTCAAATCTGCATTGTAAGTCAGGTGAATATCAAGTAAGACAGTCATTGTCAATGCCATCTGTATGTTTTACTTTGAACAAAACAGTGCATACAGTAGACACATGACACATCAATAAAAGTACACATTTATTAGGCTCTAAAAAAATTTACAAATCCAAACACACACATAGTAATGATAAATACTATTACAAAATTGAATTGAACACACACACACATAAGGAAGCCAACATAGGAAAACACACATTAAAAATGTAACTATTTACAAGGAAGACGTATCGCCCACACCAATCATTTCCCCTTTTCCACCTCCCATCTCTGTTTTTCCTTGAGGTAAAAAACAGACTCCTTAAAGTCTTTCCAGGTCATTTCCTTGTCCATGCCCTGGTCATTGTGTGCTGCAGGGTGTCAGACCTCTTCCTCTTTTTCTGCCCTCTCTCCTCCACCCCCTTCTTTGGCTCCTCCAGTTCTTGCTGAAACTTTTTTTTGGTCCCCACAAAGTCTTTAAATGGCATTTTGGGGTTTGTGAGACCCTCAGGACCATAGGCTTTAAAGACCTTACTGGAGCAGTAAAAATAATGGACAGTGCCCTGCTGGTAGAAGAAATGGATGGAGGAGCCGTCATTTTCAAACATGGACTTTAGCTGACCACAGGAAAGACATGTCTTTGTTTGTTTCTTGCGTCCTTCTGGCTGTTGTTGTTGTTGTTGTTGTTGTTGTTGTTGTTGTTGCTGCTGCCTCTCCATGATGCCCAGCACAATGTTCTCGATGGCGTCCTCAGTTAAAGGTGTGGCTGCAGCAGGTTCACATGGATTCACAACAGCTGGAGACAAGGTAACAACTGGCACACTAACAGTCTCACTCCCCTCTGTTAAAGCGTGCCATAGATGCTGTCTCTCCTGTAGCTTCTCTGGGCTGATGTTCAATGAAGTGCTGGTGAAAGTATTTCGGTGATGGAAGATCCAAGATGTTGTCTATCAACTCAGGCTGAGGAGGGAGGTGCCACAATGACACCATCTTCATGGGATTGCTCACAGGAGGAGAGCCCGGCCATAGACCCATGGATTCCAACTCCGTCTTCATCCATATCTTCTGCTGCTGTGAACAGGTCCACTGGCTCACATCATGGTCATAGCCGGGAAGTTGGGGAGGAGGACAGCTGGGGTGGCTTGAACTGCCTGGTAATGGATGGAATATAATAAACAATATTTTGAGTCATAGGTATACCACTGTGTTTGTGATTGTGACACTTCTCTGCCTCACATGTGACACAATATTAATACACTTACTTTGAGTTGCCTCTATACGTGATGGCAGAGGTGTACTGGGCACTGCTGACAGCTCATGAGAGGAGAGAGGCTCTGAAAATACAAATTATTATTTACAGAATCAAAATCCCTATTAAAACAGGAAGAAATCTTACACATTTGAACCAATTTCATATTTACCAGTAAGAGAAGTACTAGTCCCTGAGCTGCATCCTTCAGCATGAGGTTCAGATTGTGCCGAATCTATAGAAAGGAAATGTAATAGATGACATGTTCATGAGGACAGCTACCGTATTGGCAACAACAAATAAATAATACAATTATAATTCTCTATTTACCGGAGAGGAATGCAGGCACTGTCTTCCCTGCAGACGCAGTAGCTGCTGCAGCTGTGGTCTGGCTGCCAGCTCCACTGAGACCTGTTACATCAGCATAGCATTGACCAGGGTCACCCATACATCTACGACAGCAATCAGTGAAATACTTGATAAAAATGCATACTTTGGGGGACTTCCTGCCTCACTGTAGACTGCGGAAACAAAGCCAGTAGCTGTTTTGGAATGGGTGGATGCTTCACAAAAGCTGGGTGCTTCACACTTGCAGATGGACCTGTTGAAATTATGAATAGACATTAACAACATTAGGTGGTGAATGAGGGTGGAAGAACTATGTGCATTTGGAGATATTCACCATGGGAAGAGAGACCAGACGCTACAGCGGAAATGACTTCAGAAGGCCTTGATTGAGTGGCAGTGGGTTTGCTCCTTACTGTAAAAGAGGAAATGACTTCAGAAGGCCTTGATTGAGTGGCAGTGGGTTTGCTCCTTACTGTAAAAGAGGAAATGACTTCAGAAGGCCTTGATTGAGTGGCAGTGGGTTTGCTCCTTACTGTAAAAGAGGAAATGACTTCAGAAGGCCTTGATTGAGTGGCAGTGGGTTTGCTCCTTACTGTAAAAGAGGAAATGACTTCAGAAGGCCTTGATTGAGTGGCAGTGGGTTTGCTCCTTACTGTAAAAGAAAACATACTGAGTCACTCTCCACCATATTACTAGATGTATGTAATAGTCACTTTCCTAACCTGTTTGTCATGTCCCCATCTCCTCAAATTGGGGGTTTTAGGGAAGAATATTTCTTACACAGCAGGGGAAGTCAAGTGACATTACAAAACAACATTTCACACAGTATATAGCATGCAGTGAACTAAATGTTAGTAGTCTTAATTAGTCTCAATCTAAAATGCATGCAAAAAGGGTTGCTGAATGCAACTCCTATAGAAAATTCATATGACTTACCTTAGCCTCCGGATAATTCATGATGCATTGGACATAACAGTCCGTTTGCTTTTGTTAGTAGAACACAAGAACAAAATTGGACATCAGAACAAGGCCAGAACACGGCCAAAACAATAAACCAGTGTAAGAAGCCTTCAGTCATGGTGGAGGCGTTCTGTGTCTCAGAACTCTTCCACCACTCTGATGGAGATGAACCTCGGCCTGTAGACACAGCTGGGGCTCCTGTGACTGCAGCTCCTGGTAAATCTGAGGACATGAAAATAACATTCTCACTGTTGATCATGATCATTTGCCAAAACACAGTGACCAGGAAAAGTAACAAAATATTTTTCAATTAACTCACCCTGGATAAATTTGGAGGTAGAAATACTTAACATTGCCCTGTCAAGCTCCTCGTCATCATCTGTAAAATAAAACACAGACATCACTATGACTAGCACATTACATTAGGATAACTGTTTTTCTTATAAGGGTGTTTGACACTGACATACCTGTAGATTGAGACAGAGGTGTGGCAGTCAGAAGAGTGGGCGGGTTCAGGGATTTGGTCTGCTGATCT
This sequence comes from Borostomias antarcticus, assembly GCF_949987555.1. Taxonomy (NCBI): domain Eukaryota; kingdom Metazoa; phylum Chordata; class Actinopteri; order Stomiiformes; family Stomiidae; genus Borostomias; species Borostomias antarcticus. The sequence goes on from NC_140234.1 coordinate 14,340,140, forward strand.
AACAGGTATTTTTGCAACCTGTGCATTTTGGTTCTAGCTGCACACTTCTGGCGCATGATGAAGGTAGCAAATCCATCAGCCCTGCTGTCCCAAACTTCTTTCCAGGTGTCTTTCGCTCTGACACCAAAGCCAACCAGGTTGTCCTCTCTGAAAGCCGTGGTGGAGCAGTGGACCGCTCAGCTTCAAATTTGAGGAGACCTTATCTCCTCGAAACTGAGGGCATACTCCTCAAAGGAGACAAGACTGTCCTTGTGGTGTCATTCTGCCACAAAGACACCAGTGTCTCTCCTTCTGGACAGTCTTGATCAGGTACACTGTGTACCCCACATCGTTCTCCAACAGCCATCTGAAGGATTTGCCCTTGTATTTACCAAACTGGAGGATATACTCCCCAAGCACTTCACTCCGGTCTGTGTAATCCCCTCCTCTGTTAAAAACCACAGTCCTGGCATTCACCCTGACCACATCTTCTTTGACTGGCGCTGACCTGTCTTGTAATGAGTGGCCATTTTTAATTTGTCTTGCCTCTTCTGAAGGCTCCTGCCGCAAAAAGCCCAAGGGCCCCTTCCGGAAGCAAACAGTCCCCTTCCCCGGGAAGATTACACTATGCTTTTGGGACATGTTGATGACTTCTGTAAACGAGAACAACAAAACATACTGTTATATTTGTGGAATTTAAACTTAAGTGTCATAATCATCACTTTAGTACAAATTTGAATAAATTGAGTGTACAGTAAGGCATACTATAACTAGATTACATGTAACCATTACAGAAAAGGAGTAGAGCTACTACTTATATGCTCTAGGCTTAGCTCTAAGCCTTTCCTACTAACACAATCAGGTTGCAGCAATGTTGCAGAAACGTGCAATTTAGACTTTTGTATGGTCCACTCAACGTCAAGTTAAACGTGCATGCAACGCAAACGCGGTATCTGCACACAAGTTGCTGCAACGTGCAGGTCCAACGCCTGCAATGTGCACACAACGTTGTGATTTCCGTGATGATTTCGATGTATATGGCTGCAACGTTGTATACACGTTTATATATTACTGTATATACTGAATATACTGATTTGTTTTGTAATGCAAATTATAAATGTAGCCAACGGAAGTGTAGACCACGTTGCTGCAACGTGGTCTACACTTCCGTTGGCTACATTTATAATTTGCATTACAAAACAAATCAGCTCCTTGCACAAGCTCCACTACTTCCTGAAACTCTACAGGAATATTTCTTTACCGTCCTATACTATTGGATAGCAATGGCGATGAATCCGGTGTGCAGCACACCTGATCAATCACTTCCATCCACTAGTATAGGACAGGAAAGAAATACGCCTGTAGTGTGTCAGGAAGTAGTGGAGCTTGTGCAAAGAGCCTATTAATGTCATATCAATGCAGCAAGCAAAATTATGGTACAAAAGTTATGACAACACCATTAACAGTTAAGAACAATTTATTTTATTAAAAAAGTACACACAATGTCTGGCCTGCAACATGATAAACAGGTTTTAAAAACAAAAAGGATAAAAAAAACAAAAAAAAAAACAGTTATTTACAAAAAAAATTACAGGCTGTGCTCAGATAGGCTGGGGGGGGGGCTTTGCTCAGATGGGCTGCGGGTGGGCGTCAGATGGGCTGGGGGGCAGCTAGGAAGGGAAGTCTTCCTCATCAGAATGCTGGGGAGTGCTCAGATGGACTGTTCTTGGATGGGCTGTGCTCAGGCGGACTTCTGCAGATACCTAAAGACATAATGAAATGGCCGTAAATACACAACGCACATACATGCACAAAAAAGTGGTACACAATCTTTGGAACCATGCAGTGTCACTTGGTAGCAACCAAAAAAAAACGACATCACTTACCCTTCTGCATTTAGCAGGGGCATGTTTTAATGTCTCCTGCAGCTGGGCGGCCACCTCCACCATCGTAGCCTTCGGCATGGAGACCATAACTGCACCTTTAAGTTATCAAGAAAGGTAATGGTTTCAATTCACATCGGTCATGGAACAAAGACGATGTATTAAAAAATATTAAAAATATGAACCATTTCTTACGTGTTAGAACATTGAAGAGTGTCATACTCTTCAGTGGCTTCTTCCCCTTCTTCCCGTGCACACTGTAGGCGCTCCAGACCGCATGTGTGGCAACAGCTGACAGCACCCACCGGACTGTGTCCGCCAGGTCTCTGCCACCAATGGCACCTAGGTATTGTGTGTGCAAAACAAAGACAGTCATTTACTGTACCCTTCCCTGCAAAAATAAGACAAAGTTCTGCCCTGCAGACACTCACCATCTTCCTCTGATGTTCCCGGTCCTTCAACCTGGCCTAAAAGACCTGCAGCTCCTCCTCCGTTTGGGCAGGGTCCAGTGCATCCGGCACTTCTCCCTGGGCACCTCCGGACTCCCCAGGCCGCATGCTCTGGGCCAGTTCCCTCACACTCTGCGCAAGCTCACGGAGTTGCTCCCGCAAGTCCGAGAACTGCTGATGTACAGACCTCTGGAAATTTAGATAAACACAGATGTTGGCTATAAGTACATTGACATAAAACTAAATGAAACTCAAAATATATCCCTGCATGCAACATGAAGTAGTTCCATACCAGCATCTGCAGAGCAGCATCGACTGGGTAGAGGGGTACATGGAGTCAATGGTGCTGGAGCAGTTTTCTTGGGCGACAGCATCACAGACCTAACTGAAAACCAAAAGGGATAAAGGAAAGGGATTAGCAGGAAACTTTATGGTGTTGGCATGCTTGGGCTTCTGGCATTTGAAGGAAAATAAATTAAGACATTAACAGGTAGACATCACAACACCACAGCATTGTTTTGTAATGCAAATTATAAATGTAGCCAACGGAAGTGTAGACCACGTTGCTGCAACGTGGTCTACACTTCCGTTGGCTACATTTATAATTTGCATTACAAAACAAATCAGCTCCTTGCACAAGCTCCACTACTTCCTGAAACTCTACAGGAATATTTCTTTACCGTCCTATACTATTGGATAGCAATGGCGATGAATCCGGTGTGCAGCACACCTGATCAATCACTTCCATCCACTAGTATAGGACAGGAAAGAAATACGCCTGTAGTGTGTCAGGAAGTAGTGGAGCTTGTGCAAAGAGCCTATTAATGTCATATCAATGCAGCAAGCAAAATTATGGTACAAAAGTTATGACAACACCATTAACAGTTAAGAACAATTTATTTTATTAAAAAAGTACACACAATGTCTGGCCTGCAACATGATAAACAGGTTTTAAAAACAAAAAGGATTAAAAAAAAAAAAAAAAAAACAGTTATTTACAAAAAAAATTACAGGCTGTGCTCAGATAGGCTGGGGGGGGGGGCTTTGCTCAGATGGGCTGCGGGTGGGCGTCAGATGGGCTGGGGGGCAGCTAGGAAGGGAAGTCTTCCTCATCAGAATGCTGGGGAGTGCTCAGATGGACTGTTCTTGGATGGGCTGTGCTCAGGCGGACTTCTGCAGATACCTAAAGACATAATGAAATGGCCGTAAATACACAACGCACATACATGCACAAAAAAGTGGTACACAATCTTTGGAACCATGCAGTGTCACTTGGTAGCAACCAAAAAAAAACGACATCACTTACCCTTCTGCATTTAGCAGGGGCATGTTTTAATGTCTCCTGCAGCTGGGCGGCCACCTCCACCATCGTAGCCTTCGGCATGGAGACCATAACTGCACCTTTAAGTTATCAAGAAAGGTAATGGTTTCAATTCACATCGGTCATGGAACAAAGACGATGTATTAAAAAATATTAAAAATATGAACCATTTCTTACGTGTTAGAACATTGAAGAGTGTCATACTCTTCAGTGGCTTCTTCCCCTTCTTCCCGTGCACACTGTAGGCGCTCCAGACCGCATGTGTGGCAACAGCTGACAGCACCCACCGGACTGTGTCCGCCAGGTCTCTGCCACCAATGGCACCTAGGTATTGTGTGTGCAAAACAAAGACAGTCATTTACTGTACCCTTCCCTGCAAAAATAAGACAAAGTTCTGCCCTGCAGACACTCACCATCTTCCTCTGATGTTCCCGGTCCTTCAACGTGGCCTAAAAGACCTGCAGCTCCTCCTCCGTTTGGGCAGGGTCCAGTGCATCCGGCACTTCTCCCTGGGCACCTCCGGACTCCCCAGGCCGCATGCTCTGGGCCAGTTCCCTCACACTCTGCGCAAGCTCACGGAGTTGCTCCCGCAAGTCCGAGAACTGCTGATGTACAGACCTCTGGAAATTTAGATAAACACAGATGTTGGCTATAAGTACATTGACATAAAACTAAATGAAACTCAAAATATATCCCTGCATGCAACATGAAGTAGTTCCATACCAGCATCTGCAGAGCAGCATCGACTGGGTAGAGGGGTACATGGAGTCAATGGTGCTGGAGCAGTTTTCTTGGGCGACAGCATCACAGACCTAACTGAAAACCAAAAGGGATAAAGGAAAGGGATTAGCAGGAAACTTTATGGTGTTGGCATGCTTGGGCTTCTGGCATTTGAAGGAAAATAAATTAAGACATTAACAGGTAGACATCACAACACCACAGCAGTACATGCCACTCTTACCTGGTCTGGCTGGGGTGCTATACATGAGGCCTGGGCTCATGTGGTTTTCGCTCACAGGGGTTGAGCTCGGAAAATCTGCAAGATGAGTAAAATGGTATTCAATCTAAAAAAAGCCAATCACAGAGTTTACTAAAAACCTAAAGGGATTAGCAGTAAATGGATTAGCAGGAAACTTTATGGTGTTGGCTTTGGCTTCTGGCATTTGAAGGGAAACTAAATTAAGACATGAAACAGGTAGACACCACAACACCACAGCAGTATGTAGTTGAATAAAAATGAAAGTATTTGCCAAAGCCTGGGTTCGCTCAAAAATATGTTCAGTCAGGTTTATTAAGAAAACAATACGATTGCAAACGGACCTCAATAGTAAAAACACAGAGTGATTCTATCAGGAGAAGTAAATCATGAGCTCGCTGGATCCTCCTTATATCTGCCCAAAGCAAGGATGTGGATTTGATTGGCTGAGTTGTCTACACGTCATCGTGAGGTGACGGATATCACACAGTGGTAGAAATGAATGTGGGATGAAACTCACTTTGAATATCACTTTGAATATAGACAAAGGAAACAAAAGGTCTGAGCTAGGGCGGAAGGACATAAGGTGTGGCCTTTCTGACTTAAACAAAGAGAGGAGGAAGAGCGAGGTATAGGAGGTGTTTACATTTACAAAAGGGAGAGTTGAGGTGTTTACAATTACAACAGGGAGATTGAAACTAGAGGTTGCAGGGGAAAGAAAAGATATGAATCTGAATAGTCTTGAGACTGTGTGTTAAATTCCATGACAACTCCCTCATCTGTGGCTGAACAGCCACATAAAATATATACATCAGATATAAAATAAGCATAATAAAAAAATTAAAAAAATTAAAAAATCAATTATAAACACAAATTTCAAAAACTCTATGCTATACATGTGGAAAGGAAGTAATCTCTCCACTAGGTGGAGCAAGAACAAAAATGCAAATTACGCTTTAAAACTCCTTGTTTCAGAGATTTGACAGGAAACAAGGTAAAAAAAACATGTATAGTCTAAGAGTGGACAACCATTCACCAAAAACCCTTGATTTAAATTTTGAATAAGGCAAAAAGATAAATGGTTACCAGTGTAAGAAGGGCAAAAACCCCTTGGTCAATTTAGAGGAAAAAAAAAAAAAACCAAAGAAGTAAAACTTCAAAATCATCTATCAGCTCATGTTTCAAAACATTATAAGTCTTGTAGATAGATATTATGCATTTCATCGAGATAATTTTCAAAGGGGTCATCTACTTCTCCGCTCGGTACTGAAGTCTGGACCATTAGTGCTTGAGCTGGAATATCCACTAAACACTTTGTAGCACATTTGATAATCACTGAAATGATAATGAACCCAAAAATAATACACACCAGAACAATAATAATAGTCCTAAAAATATTTCCAAAACCTGAAAATGCATTATCAACCTGTCCCCAAATATCCCAGGTATGTAATTTGTTTAAGGTCTCAAGTCCTCTTTTGTTTGCTTCATGAAATTCAGCTAGTGTGACGTTTGGGTCAGAAATGTACGAACAGCATTCACTCCCTACGATTGCACATGTACCTCCTTGAGAGGCTAGGATTGTATCTAATGCGAACCTATTCTGGAGAACAACTTTCTTTATTTCATTTACCTCTTGGCCAAGGGCAGAAATAACTCTATCAGATGCATTTATGTGTTCTTGTAGGACATACGATAAAATTTGTATTTCAGCATTATTCTGAAGAAAACCATAACTAGGAATCATTATTCCTAGTGCCGCATTGAAAATTGCGAGATTCCTACGATGTCTAATAGTAGTTTGTTTGTGGAGTACTTTCATCTCTTCCTGAGTAACTTTCCTGATCATAGGAATTAAATGAGCTAAATAACAACGTCCCATACTATCTTCAGGTAGTTTAGAGTATGCAGTGTTTCCACAGACTAGGAAAATGCCTTCAGGGAGTTCTATTTCCTTGCCTCGATACAGATACTCAAAAACTGGGTCTATACAAGAGCTGGTTCCTAAATCAGTAATGGCTGAGTCTAAGTTCTTCCTAAAAACGTCAATACAACCTGTTACCTTCTGGAGAGGGACGATTTTGAATTGATCAGTGTTTGTTTGAACTCTAAGATTAGTTTGGTTGAATAGTTTTCTCTGAGACTGGACAAAACAATCAATAATCTGACATTTTAATCCGGAAAATACAATTGAATTTCTCCATTCTACAGTTGTGGATAAGCCAGTACACACTAACTGTGCAGTTAAAGGAACTGTATATATCTGTGTGAAGACAGCTTGAATATTATGAATTAACTGGGGTCCAGGTACTCTGGAAAAATGTATAACTCTAGCTAGTTCTAGTCGAGTAAATTCTGTTGGTTTCTGGTGTTGATTTACCTGCATAGTTAACTCTGTTAAAATGCTATTCTCTATACCGTCGTAGGAATTAATTAATCTATCTACTCCTGCATGAAATTGACAAGATGAGACTTGTTCCCTAGTGGAGAATGTATGGGTTGCTAACCCTTGCCAGTCATATTGTAACCACTCAGCCTTTGTTAAGGGAATAGGATATAGGATAGGTGATGTTGTACTAGAGGGGACCTGTTGACAAATCCAACAATCATCATAATCCATTTTTGATGCAAATTCCCGTACCATACTTATAGCAGTGTTAGGATGGGTCTTCCGATCTGAGTTGGATGACCTGGTTAAATACTGGTTACAATTAACTACCATAGTAGAGGGATAATCTGGGACAGGTTTGCAAATATCAGCACCATAGTTTCTGCTTCGAGCTACATTAATCACATCTCTGCTTAAAACACACCAATATGGCATTCTCCAATCAGCATTGGTCAGAGTCACCAGGGTAGATCCAAGGAACTTCTCATCGTCTTGGATTTTGACATCTGTAGATTGTGTAACAGAGTCCAGCCATTCTTGTTCACAGTGTATATCCAACAGTCATTTAGGTGACACTTCTCTTTTGGGCAATAGAATGTCACTGGGGAATGCAAGGCGTCTTCTCTTCTGGATCGTAACTTCAATGTCGCATTGTTTGAATCAGTTATGTTCAATGGTAGTTGCAGTGTGTGCAGGTGTGTGTGCGTGTGTGGTGCATCTTGTGAGGTCATGGCTGTGGAGGTTCTCCATGTTGCCATTATAACGACCATGAGAAGGAGGTGACCAGCAAGGTCATTTTTCCTCCGATTCCTCGTCAGAGGAGAGGACAGTGTGATGGCCCATGGTTTTGGCCTCTGAGCCCTCTGGTTCAGCTGCATCCTTGATCTCCTGGTGTTGGCGATCCCCTGGTGGACCGTCGTCTGCTGCTTTGACCCGTCGGCAATGGCTTGCATGGATCCACGAAGTCCTCTCAGCTACTTTGACCGCTGTCTGCGTGGTGAGTAGAACCTGGTACGGCCCGAGCCACCTCGGCGAGTTCCAGCTCTTTCGTCTGTGGTCGCGGACCAGGACCCAATCCCCAGGAGAGATGTGATGCAGGAAACCCTCCTTAGCCTCAGGAATGGCGGTCCTCACTCTGTTGAAGACATTTTTTAGAATGTTATTTAGTGCAAGACAATATTGTATCATATCATCTTCACATGACATGAGACTAATCTTATTTTGGGGAAACGGTGTGTTAGTCATTTTCATAGGTCGACCAGTAAGGACTTCATATGGAGCCAGCCCTGTGGTCTGGTGCGGTCTCCCTCTCATGTACATGAGTGCCAGAGGTAGAACTTTCATCCATGACAGACCTGTCTCTGCCATCAGCTTGGTGAGCTTTACTTTCAGAGTTTGATTAGCTCTCTCCACTATTCCAGCACTTGCTGGATGATAGCTACAATGCGTTCTAAGGTCAATCTGTAGGCTATTGCAGATTTCCTGAATGACACTATTTACAAAATGGCTCCCTCGATCTGAAGAGAGTTTGGTTGGCAGGCCCCATCTTGGAATGATCTCTCTCAGGAGACTCTTTGCCACTGACAACGCTTTGGCATGCCTGCAAGGAAATACCTCAGTCCATTTGGAGAAAACATCAGTTAACACTAGGCAATATTTGTACCCCTGGCATGGAGAGAGTTCAATAAAATCCATCATAACATGTTCCCATGGCCCACTTGGCCGAGGATGTGCTGATAGTTCCATTTTTATCCCTTTTCCAACATTGTTTTGCATGCATATGATGCATTTGGCACAGTTTTGTTCTGCAAAAACCGTGAAACCTGGTGCATACCAATACCTGTTAACATCCTCCGCCACCCCTGTTTTTGAAACATGATCTGGCCCGTGGGCTAGTTTGAAAGCATAATGAAAACATGAACGAGGTAGTACAGGTTTGTCATTAGGCCCTAGATACAGGTTAGTTTGGTGGTGGAATGTGCACTTATTCCTCCATTTCTTTTTCTCCGCAGGTGGAGCAGATGCTTGTAGGTCAGAAATGTCTGCCAGGGACAGTGGAGGAGTCTTGTCAGGGTCTGTGGATGGTACAGAGAGCATAGAAAGCACAGGGGAGGAAGCAGAGACGGCCGCAGCTTTTGCAGCGAGGTCAGCAGTCGAGTTACCGACAGAGACAGGATCAGAGCTTTTAACATGAGCTTGGCATTTACACACTGCTAGGCTAGATGGTAAAAGCATAGCTTCTAGAAGGTTGTTGATCAACACATGGTGTGCAATAGGTTTACCAGTTGACGTGAGGAACCCACGGTTTTGCCAAAGGGAGCCGAAGTCATGCACAACTCCAAAAGCATAACTACTGTCTGTGTAAATGGTTGCAGACTTTCCACTTGCTATTATACAAGCTCTGGTCAGAGCGAACAATTCAGCTGCTTGCGCTGAAAGGTGTTGTGGGAGTTTTGCTGATTCTAAAACTCCATCTAATGTTGTGACTGCATATGCGACAAGTGGTTGACCTGTTGTCGACCGCTGGGCTGATCCGTCCACAAAAAGCTCAAAATCAGGGTTAGAGAGAGGAACATCAGTGAGGTCTGAGCGTGGCTTATTGACCTCCTCTACTATAGCTACACAGTCATGCGGTTCCCCGTCTTCTGGAGTCGGAAGCAGAGTTGCTGGGTTGAGTATAGTGCATCTTTGAAGTGTAAGATTAGACATAGTCAACAGTACATTCTGGTAATGCAACAATCTTGCTGGGTGCAGGTGCGATGTCTTTGCCTGTAAAAGAAGAGCAGACACGGCATGCGGTACATGGACTACCAGCGGCCGCAGTGCTACTAGGTCTACAGAACTCAATACAGCCTCAGTAGTAGCTGCCACTGATCTCAAGCAGGACACGAGTCCTCTAACAACAGAGTCAAGTCTTTTGGAGTAATAGGCTACCGGTCTGTACCTATCTCCATGCTTCTGTGCTAATACTGCTGCCATGTAACCTTCCCTCTCGTTCGTGAACAGGTGGAAAGTCTTGTCATAGTCAGGAATACCTAGACAGGGTGCCTTTGGACAGTCTTTGTTTAAGTGTCGTTAAAGCCAGTCTGGCTTCGTCAGTCCATGTGATTTTGTCTGAGGGAGCTAAATTCTGTCCATGAGCTAAATCAGATAGCAGCTGTGTTATCTCTGCAAAGTCAGGAATCCAAGCTCGGCAGTAACCTACAGTCCCAAGCAGTGACATCATCTGTTTTTTGGTTGTGGGCAGGGGAAGTGTAAGAATTACTTTAACACGGTCAGTCCCCAGTGTCTTGCCATCTTTTGTTATTAAGTGACCAAGGTATCTGACCTGCTCACATACTAACTGGATCTTGCTTCTAGACACCTTGTGGCCATTTTCTGCAAGGAAAAACAACAGCGCTCTTGTATCCTCAATACATGACTCCTTGTTTCTACTGGCAAGAAGAAGGTCATCCATGTATTGAATGAGAGTGCTGCCTTTTGGCGGGATGAACCCTTCTAGGTTCCGTGCCAACTCGACATTAAAGATGGTTGGAGAGTCCACATATCCTTGAGGCATTACACACCAGGTATAACTCCGTCCTTGAAAGGTGAACGCGAACCACTCTCTGGAGTCAGGGTGAACAGGGATAGAGAAAAACGCATTACTCAAATCAATAACACTAAAATGTGTAGCTGTGGCAGGTATGGATGACAGAATGGTAACAGGGTTCGGAACAAGGGCTGTTCTAGCATGGACAGCTTCATTAACAATTCTCAAATCTTGAACAAATCTCCATTCACCTGAAGCCTTCCTCACAGGCAGAATAGGGGTGTTGCAAGGTGAGCTGTCAATCTCAACAATAGCACCTCTTTCTAATAAAGAGGCGTGAACCTTAGCAATCCCCTCCTCTGCCTCTGTACTCAGAGGATACTGGGCACGTCTTGGACGGAATGTTCCCTTTGGGCTGACGACTACTGGGTTGACATTCTTAATCCTGCCTATATCAAACTTATCTCTGGCCCACAATGAGTCGGGCACCCCCTGCAACACAGATGGACTTTCTATGTTGTCAGAAGGAATTTGGACAAACGTGGGGTTGAGGCGTTGACCCTCCATTCCACGTACCACAGGTGTCAGCCATCTAAAAGGGAAGCAGCTTACCCCTGTTGTTGGAGAGTATCTTACTTGGTGTGGATCTCCAACCCAGTCAGTAACTTCCATTGCCGTCTGCAGCCACATGCCTGTCTCCTCCTTGGTAACAAACTCAGAGACACCCAGTGAAATGTGTGGGACACCTTGTTTTTCATCATACAGCTGTTTCTGTGTCTCTGTCAGACACACAGAGAGAGCTGCATGGTCAGGATCTACATACAGCATAGCACATTCAAGAACCTCACTACTTTGTGGTTGTAACCAGACTTTCTCAAAATCATGATCTTGTTGTAGTGGGGATACATTTGCAGTGCAGTGTAATGAAGTCTGTGGTGTGAGAGGGGTGTCATATGAATAACAGGAGTTAATTTTTGAGAACAGCTTAGAACGTTGGAGTGACATCTGATCATTATTTTCAATGTTCCAGGAATATGTCCAACTTGTCATATGTTCTATAAACATGAGGTCGCGCAGTGTTGTTACCTGTATAGGCCGGATAATGGTGACCCCATTTGAGTCACAGCACATCTGAAAACCTAGTTTGCACAGCAGATCTCTTCCCATTAGGTTAACAGGACAACAATGAGAATAGATAAATTGGTGTTGGAATTCAGCATCATCCAACACAACAGGAAGTGACGTAGTCATTCTCTTAGATTTTTCAATACCTGCTGCACCAATGGTTTTTGCAACTTCATTTGTTAGTTTAGGAACAACATTAATTTTTGAGGAGCTTAGGACTGATGAGTGTGCGCCGGTGTCAGCTAAAAACATGAGTTGCTCTCCATTAACTTCTAAAGTTACTACTGGAAGCTCGGACGGTGTTGTATGCAGATTAAGGTATTGACAAATATGAACAACCTTCTCTTTATCCTGTACAGCTGTACTATCTGACGGTCCCTCAGCAAAACTCTCTGTCTGTTCCTGGCCTAGTCATGACTGTTGCTGTGGGTTGTTCAGGGAAATTCCAGCAGGTGGCGCCGAACCCCAGGTTGCAGGATTCTTTCTCTCCTTTCGCCTGCTGTAAATGTGACAGTCTTTGATCCAGTGACCAGTTTTACCACAATGAAAACACGCGTCAGTTCTGTCTCTGTTTTCGTTTCCCTCCCTCGGTTTCCTCCTGTAGTCCATTCTGTTACTATGCCTGCTATTCCTGTTCATGTGACGACCCTGTGGTCGTTGTTCCTTCTCTGATCTCTCGGACTGGTTTTCTATCTGTTCCAGTTGAGCGGCTTGTAACTTGGCTGTACCTAACTTAAGTTCTTTCGCCTCCCTTTGTTCAATGTGAACGCGAAGCCGCTCCGCATACCGGAAATGGTCAACAACTTCCTCGAGCGAAGTTGACTCCCAGGTGTGGCAACACATCCTAACTTGGTCAGACAAAGAGGAGAGAGAGTTATTCATCAACTGTTGTTTTAGAATTTTCTTATAATCGGCATTCTCTTTGTCCATGCCACTGTGTGACGCAAAGACTGATTCCAGTCTTTCCCAAAATTTCTCGAACTGCTCATCGGATTGTTGTTTACAATATGTGATACGGTCCTAATCCATTTTCTTTGGGAAACGAGTTTTGATTCTGTTCAACAGAGCAGTATTTTGGTCAGCAAAATCTGCATGAGAAAAAGGCAATGCAATGTCAAACGGATGTTTCACATCCACCCATTTCAACCCAAGGCATTGTCTCATGATCATGGCGATTTCCTCTGCGTGAGGCTCATACATACGAACTAAACTGTTAAAAAGATTTTCAAACTCGTCAATGTCTTTGGTTGGATCGGGCAACGTTTTAGCAACATCACGAAGTTCGTCAGAACGCCATGGTCTGTACACTCTGATCTCAGGGGTCCAGGCCGCGTGGCCATCTTCATCATCTGTTTGAGACGGTCGGGGATTAGGGTTCGGGCATCGTACCATTGGGGCTAGGAGTTGCGGTTCCTCCAGACTATTACTAGCTATTTGTAGTTGTTCCAAATTTAACTTAGCCTCAGATATGGCTCTAGCCAATTCTTTCTTCCTGTCCTGCTTTTGCTTTGTATAACATCTAGTCGACAGAGCTATAGAATGGACGGGAGAAGAGGGTGGTCCTGGAGGTACGCTTCGTTCGGGGGAAAGGGGCGCATTTAATTCGTATTGCGGAGGCGCCTGCATGTGTGGTGCAGAGGCAATACTGTGAGGGGATACGGCAGAGAGAGAAGGGACGTGGCTAATAATGGCGGGGGCATTGTTAGGAGGTGTGATCACGGCGCAACGAGTCGAGGGAGAGAAGTCTAGGTCAGAGTGATTCGATGGGGGAAGCGGCGGAGACGCCGTTGGCTGTATAGCTTCATTGTATCTTTTCTCTGACTTCAAAAACCCTTCCCGCGCTACTGACTCCCAAATTTTAAACGCTGCCCAATCGATGGCATTTCCACTTTTCTTACCCAACTTTGTCTTCTCAAATGCTTCTAGTTGAACCCTAATGTTGGCCAAAGCTTTAACGCTAAGAGTACCAGATGGAGACGGAAAACTGCTATTCTTAGCCCATAGCTGAATCTGCCAACAGGCACTAGCAGAATATTTTAGCGCAACAATTTTAGCCGGACCAGACAATTTGAGAATATCAAGTGGCGAGCTAGTAACGGCACCCATTTTGCACCAAATCGCTTACGAAAAAAACAAACCAAAAGATACTCTCCCACACTCCTTCGTAACACGGAGATGAACGTCTCTCAGACTACTCACTAGCAGTTACGATTTACGGCCCTTAAAAACAGTGTCGGCAAAAAATAAACAGTACTGTTACCTGAAAATATATATATATATATAGCGCTTAAACAACACATACAAGACAGAGCTGAAGTTCAAACAGTAAACACAGCAGACTAACAATCCCGTGCACATACAAGAAAGAAGACAGCAGACTCACACGGGAACGCAAAACAAAGAACGACCAAAAGACGACCAAAAAAGACTAATATACGACTTAACACACAAACATGCTCGAACTGCACCCCACTTGGTCAAGGCTAGACCGGATGTCTAGATCCTACCAAATACTGTACAGCCCCTTGGTCAAATCTCTACCAGAAACGCGGATTGCAAAACTCTCAATCACTTCCTGTAGCTACATCTCCATTGAGCAAAACTCTCTCAACGTGCTCGCGGTTTAAACTCACCCGCGACCGGCCAAAGGGAAACCTGTTCTGTGCCAACTCTTCGGCGTATTTAACTCAAAAAACCCCGTTCTAAGCTGCAACCGATAAACAACCTAAAATTGTACATCAACTACAGGGGAACAAGATTCACGAGACCAAACTCTCACTTGAACAGCTTATACCCTCGTAACGAAACAAGGACGAAGTCAAAAGACAATACGATATAAATATCTATTGCTGCTCACAACCTCCTTAGATAGTTACTTTAACTCATACGTACTAAAAAATACCCACGCTGGGGTTTTCTGTTTTCAATAATCTAGACCAACAAGCTGAACCAAAACCCAAGGCAAATAACAAGCATAAAAGGATATTGTTTTTCAACGTACCGTGAGCTTAGCCGGGTGAAACCAACGGCGGGGCTTCTCCAAAACCAATGCGCATAGACGCAACGAGAGAAGCTTTCCAAAGCGGCTACCGCTCCGCACGTCTGCGTCCCTCGCTTCCACCCCGGCGAATCTCACGGCAGTCGATCCCGTCCTCAAGTCGCCAATTGTAGTTGAATAAAAATGAAAGTATTTGCCAAAGCCTGGGTTCGCTCAAAAATATGTTCAGTCAGGTTTATTAAGAAAACAATACGATTGCAAACGGACCTCAATAGTAAAAACACAGAGTGATTCTATCAGGAGAAGTAAATCATGAGCTCGCTGGATCCTCCTTATATCTGCCCAAAGCAAGGATGTGGATTTGATTGGCTGAGTTGTCTACACGTCATCGTGAGGTGACGGATATCACACAGTGGTAGAAATGAATGTGGGATGAAACTCACTTTGAATATCACTTTGAATATAGACAAAGGAAACAAAAGGTCTGAGCTAGGGCGGAAGGACATAAGGTGTGGCCTTTCTGACTTAAACAAAGAGAGGAGGAAGAGCGAGGTATAGGAGGTGTTTACATTTACAAAAGGGAGAGTTGAGGTGTTTACAATTACAACAGGGAGATTGAAACTAGAGGTTGCAGGGGAAAGAAAATATATGAATCTGAATAGTCTTGAGACTGTGTGTTAAATTCCATGACAAGTACATGCCAATCTTACCTGGTCTGGCTGGGGTGCTATACCTGGGGTCTGGGCCCCGCTCACTCACATGGGAAGAGTTTGGAAAATCTGCAAGATGAGTAAAATGGTATTCAAAATAAATTAAAAAGTCCAACTATCAGTGTGCAGCAGGCATAGACATTTCATTTCAACACAAACATGCATACCTAGATTGTACAGCACACGTGGATTGTACTGGACAGCCGGCAGAGGCCATTCAACTCCGGCACCTGGCATACTGTCTTTGGCTTGCATTGTGGGGACCAATGGCTGCCCGGGGCTTGGAATATCTAGTGGAATATCAGTAAATTAGATCAGATTACTCGATTTCAAAAGTACTACTCGTTTGGGACTGTTGAATGCACTTTAGTATATTACCTTCGTCACTTTGGGAAAACCCAGACTCTGTGGAGCGCCCAGCCAGGGTTAGGTTCCACACAGCTCTTTATCCGTTGGCTGAATTTGTTCATTGGCCGGGAACACATCTGCAACTGTGAGTGAAACCATATTAGTACCCGCTTCCCTGTACAATTGAAAAGTAGCACACCAATCAGAAACATTGTTCACACAAACATGTTCTTACCCCATCCTTTTTGGAGAGCCAGGATACCGGGACAACCGACAGTGTCCTCCCCCAGAAACTCCACGCTGCAATACAGTCTGCCCAATAAACAAAAAATATTAAGGTTATAAACACATAAGGACCCTATGGGAAAGTAGGCAGAGGGGAAGAAGCGACTAAAACTGAACAATTCAACAAGTCATTACAGCCGATAAGTAATTAGTGACACGTCTATTCTATACTATTCTTTTTTTAAATTCTCTGCCGGCATCTGCCCAGGACAGATGCGGTCAATGGCGGCTAATCATCAGTGTGGGAAACATGAGCTAGTTTAGGCATTAGCCACTGCAGTGCACAGAATAAATGTATAAGGCCCGTGAATCACGCGTTACTACTCGCAGTTTTAACAGGAACGCCTGTTTTTGACTCGTGAACTCCAACAATACACACCGATACTACTAATGTGGCAAACAAAGCTGCCTCCATCTTTGTTTCGAGCTAACGTTATTGTCCATGGTACCCCGCTTACATCGTTCTTAGTCTCCCACTTTCCAGACAAATGGAAAATATATAAAGCATTATCTTGGCTTCGCCTTCACTGTTGCCTATGTAAAATTAGCCTAAGATTCGTGATGTCCTTAGAAAGCCTGACACGAGCGAGCTCCCAACGTGAGTCAAATTCAGCACAGTCAAACAAACAATTCACATTTCCCTCAATCCAGCGGCCATTTTAGAGTAACGTTAACTAGCACAAACTTAACAGCTCAGACCGTTCGCTTATGTTGCTGCAAATGTTCACGGCGAACACAAAGCCAGCAGTAACAGAAAAAAGGTTTGCAATAGTTTGTCGGAGTATTTGCAATATTGTCTAAACGTTAGCCAAGTTCGGGCCTTGACTTAGCTAGCTAGCATTAGGTAGCGTGCTAGCTAGCATTAGCCTACATTAGCTAGCTATCATTAGGCTTCCAATTCTTGAACTTAGTTTAGCGTGCAGGTTATGAGTTACTTCTGTTTACTTAAATACTATATTACCGGTAAGTAAACAAATAAATAGCTAAACCAACAGTCAAATCAATGTAATTTGATGAGAAAAAAAACCCGAGGTGACGTTAGCTAGATAACTTACCAGAGATGAAGTGCGCACCACACAAAAGTGTTTGTTGGTCCCCAATCTGCTCTCTTTATGGCTTTAAACCACAGCTTTCGGCGGTTCCTCTGAAAAGGGTGACATCTCAAGGGGATGCTGAAGAATCTGAGGCCATCATCTTGTCCTTTTCTGTTTGTACAGTTCACAGCACAGCAGCTTTGAGGCATAATTAGCTACAGGAAACGGAGCTACTGCGGCTAGCGAGTTCGTTTGCCTTTTTACCAAGAGGCTGTGTGCGCACTCTGCTGTGACGTAGGCGGCGAACCCATCTATAGGGAGGGAAAGTAATCTCATCACCCCCTAGTGGAAGCGTTCCATAATGCCGAGAGAATGAATGGGATTTCTCGACACGTCTTTTGAAAAATGATATCTTGGTCGACACCGAAAAGTTAGTAGAATTTTTTTTAATTAATGAAAAAGCATTCAATTTATAACAAACAGGGAAATATACAATCAATAACATTTCTAAGATGAGTTATTCACCTCAACATACAGTACAATATGAAGGATATAAGCGAAAATTAAAAAAATAAAATAATACAGGAGCAGTTTGGCAAAGAATCCTGCCTACTTTAACTGTGAACCAGCAAGCAGTGACGTCACGGGATAGCCACGTTATGTAATGACGTTGCAGGGACCCATGTTGCCAATGTTTCTGCAACGTTGCAGTAAAGTCTAATTAGACTTAGGAGGGTAAAGTTATTTTCGACCATAGATGGACGTTGTCACAACATCGCCTGATGGTAACGTTGCAACTTACCTAAGTACAACTTATGTGCAACGTTGCTGCAACCCACTGTGTTAGTAGGGCTAGGCTATAGGCTTCTGCGATGAACAAAACAGCCACAGAAGAAGCTTAGCGAGCAGTCTACCATAAGTAGCGTAGGCTATAGCCTAACCATAATGTAATATATCTAGACTACATGCATTGTGGTATTTCTTTATATAGCCCAGCCTGCAATTGTTTCTCAATAAACAGTTATGTCATCCTCTGAGTCCGAGTAGGCTAATAGACCGGCAGCTCTAAATGCCTTCCCAATCAATGAGACATGGTTGTAAAAATGATGTTTTATTGATGAAAAGGGTAAAACTGAAAAACATGGAGAGTCATTGCATTGATGATGCAGTCCGTTCAAATAGGCATCAAAAGATAAAGTAGGCCCATTTAAAATGACCAATTACATCTTCAAATCTCTTCTAATCTTGGCCTTTGATAGGGTTTTTCCCCGCTATACTGCCATTTATATCCGAACATTAACTATCTTGTGCATACAGAGCAAAAACAATGAAACGAATAGATTTCCTCCCTGTCAGCCTACTTTTATTCTTTAGGTTTTACAGAATCGGCCTACAATGTCCACACATGCATGTGCCATCTGACTAGCTCGTCACTCGCCAGCGAACCTGGACTAGACTATTGTAACCCCCCCCCCCAAATTCTTTTATATTCAAATAAACTGGATGAACCGGTTTCCTAGCCCTGGATCATGGGGAGGGGGGTAGCCTGCGTTAGCGGGTGCTTTGCCATGACCGGCCATTGAATTCGCTAGTTTGATTGATAGATGGATGGATTTAACCTCCAAAGTAGATTGTGCAAGTATTGTATAGGCCCATGTGTAAGAGATGAATGGCTGTAACCATGAACTCAGCCAGAGGTAGGCCCTATTGTAGATTATCAGCATTATCACCAGTCTCAATTTATGTCTCAATTTATGTTTTGCCATTCATTTAAACCACCATCTCATCTAGACTACTTCTGTTGCTGCATTTTTACATTTATGCTTTCATGATTTTAGAGCGCAATAAACATTTTCCAGGATTCCAATAAGTCCATCCATTCATCCAACTTTGTGCTGAGCGCAGCGCAGGCTGGTAGCCTACTGTCAAGGCTCACGACTGATGCACTCCCTTAACACGTCTCCCAACTTCCCAGACCATCAAGAGAATTTCAATATGAAAGATCTTGGGATTCCAGGAGTCAAGGCCGTTTCAGACGGGGAGCGACATTCCGCCTGCGTTCTCGCTCGGATCAGCGGGGGACGCACGCGTCCTGCGCGCAGCGGGGAAAGCTGACTACAATTCAGCTCTTGTCGCGGGCGGGCGTGTGCAGCCTAGTTCCATATGAGAACACTCCTCGGTCCAATTCCGTATAGTAGATCAGCCTGTGTACTTTCAACGAATGTATTATTAGACATAATATCATAATAATATATATAGCATTCAACGACCTCCTGAGCTGCCTGCCTGATGGTCTCAGGGCTAAAGAGACCGCGCGTCGCTCCTCACCCTAACTATTGGCATGCTATCAATGAAAGAAAATACATTGTAAATAAACATGGTTTTAGGCTATTGTTTTTATGTAGGCCTATAGGTAAAGCTATTTGTGTTCATAAGATAACGTCATTGTAAACGAAAGTAGCCTATAGCCTATAATCCAATTGACTGGAACCAGGGGGTTTGACAAAAGTTAAGAGGCAATTAAATTTGTCTTGACTGCATTCAAGATGTATCTTTCACATTAAAACTATATACTGTGGTGGCTGGACTCGGTTGACCTATGACATTCGGACACTCACAAAGTACTATTATAACACTTCAGATTGAATTCACCAGTAGCCAGTAGCCTACCACAGGGTTCTCCTCCCAAGGACCAACACAATCACACAACCTTGTCAAATGAGGACACGAAATATAACAGAGTAGAGTAAAAGAAACATACTTTATTACCTTACAATTGCAGCAAAGGGACGGTTACACAGAGACACAAGGGGTATCTGGGCAAGCGCGCCAACTAAATGTCGGGACGCCTTATATATATGCTATGCTATGCTATGCTATGCTATTCCACACAATACATTGGCGCGTGACTACATGTGTTAGTACCTGATTGGTTGAAACTTTTATCTAGTGCTTGTCCTATGAGCTCACTAGTTTCGTTTTTACATTCAGCCGATGTGATTAAGGTGTTCTCTGTTAAGTTACATTTTCTGCAACTTTAACAGGCTTTCCATTGTGAGGATGTGTGTCCTTGGCAGTCAACTTATCTGCTACTGGAACACAGATAATAACTATGTGTTCTGGAAAAGTACAAACTGCTGACATTCAGTATTGAAGCATAACTAGGCCTAAATAGACAGGCCTTGTATTAAACAACTATAATAGCACTTAATCAAAAATACCTTTCACATTTCCCCCCTTTGATCCATACTATGGATCACTCTACTGTTAACATTACTGGTGAATGATGCTAAGCTAAGCTATCAGAATGGGGAATAACAGAGTACTTGAAGACACATCTAAATAGCCCAGTGACTTTAAAACAGAGTATAAAACATAATAGAACATAGTTACTGTACTGTAACTAGTACAATCATAAAACAACAGTTTAAAATGTCAGGAATGGCATGAGTCTTTAATAGTGAAATTTACAACAGTATTATTGCTTTTGGGTTGACCCTATTGGTCAGTTACTCAGCTTCTTGGTGGTTTGGTCTTCAGGACTCCAAAAGTCCTCTCCGGTGCTCAACCTTTAGGTGACTGCCAGCTGGTCTGTCACTGTAGGGAGGTGTTTGTAGCTCGACTAGCAGGGGCCACGGCTCTCGTGTCTACCCGAGTTAGGAGGTCCCAGTGTGGGGTGTATGTTGGTTATCAGTGTCTGGAAATGTGTGTATGTGCTCAGATCTTGCCTGTTACTGGAGGATCGCCTTGGGGTTATCCTCGTGATACTTCTGGAGATCCCAGGCCTTCTGTTGGGCCGGGGACAGGGTGGCTTCTTCATCCTGCAGCAGGACCATCTCGGTGGCGTCTGCTCCCAGGGTGGCTCGGGTTGCTTTGGTGATGAGACACTTGCAGATAGGGATGCCACAGAACACTAGTATTCCAATTAGAACCAGGACACTCACGATCATGGAGACTGCTTTCCCCGCCCAGCCAGAGAAGAACTCGGTCAGCCAATGCAGGTCTCCTCCGGTGGGGGCGGTCTGGCTCAATACTTGTTCAATCATGGTGGCGCTATGTTTGAGATAGTTAGTGACATTGTCTTTGGCGTCTGGGATAAAGAAACAACAACTTAAGCCTAACATTTTGCATACTCCACCTTCCCTGGCGGTGATTAGGTCGAGGGCTTCACGGTTTTTCCCCTCCAGGTTCCTGCTGGTCCTAGGGTGTATCTGTGTCTTTCTCCACAGACCCACCCATACGCCAGCATGCTCTTAGGAGTGGTTATAGCTCCCCAGGGACAGGTTACATTGTGTGTGACATTCCGATAGGTTACCGTGCAGTTGGGGTTGTGGGCGTCGACATGGACGTTGGTGGCGCACTGAGACCATCCCAACAGTGGTGCTTTGGGGTCGTGTTGGCAGAGACACACTGGTGCGTTTTTTAGGATCACTCGGCGGCGTCTCCGGACGTCGGATGTTGGCTCGTTCTGGTGCTGACAGGTTACTGGAGGTGGGCTGGTTGCGTTGTTCCTGATCATTTGGTCAATTGAGAGAACACTTAGAATGTCAAATGGTGTGGTGCAATTACCAGTGTTGTTGAAGTTCACATCTTTGCTGCTGATGCCCTCGAAGGAGTCCTTCCTGACTCCCTCATGGCACACCCAGCAGGGTCCGTTGTGGACTTGACTGGTGAGGACAGCTCGGGCGCAGGCCATGTTTCCTCCGCAGCGGCGAAGGGCGTTCCTGGCCTCCTGGGTGGGTCCATGGTGGTCTGTACCTACTAGGGGATCGTGATTATTGGAGAGAAATTCGGCCTCATTTTCTTCGTTTGTCACCTGTATGTTTGCGCTGTTTTCCCCTGCTTGCGCGGCCTGATTGGTCTTCTCGATGGCAGTGGTGGGTCGGGGGTTGACAAATTTTTACTGCTGTTTGTGTGAT
This sequence comes from Borostomias antarcticus, assembly GCF_949987555.1. Classification (NCBI taxonomy): domain Eukaryota; kingdom Metazoa; phylum Chordata; class Actinopteri; order Stomiiformes; family Stomiidae; genus Borostomias; species Borostomias antarcticus. The sequence continues at coordinate 14,362,088 of NC_140234.1, forward strand.
GCCTGGGCAGTACCAGGATGGGGTAAGGATCTGACTAATCCCCCCTTTGCTCACGTGACCACGTCCGTGAGCAACATGACAGTAATATGTGTAATGTTACAAATATGTATAATTGCCTTTGCTGCAATTGTAAGGCAATGTCTCTAACGCACACAACACAACAGTCACTTCAATCACAACTTCTTGAATAGTAGTAGTAATAGTAATAGAACAGTAGTAGTAGAATAGTAGTAGACAGAATGGTACCTTTAGTCAGAATGTGGAACGTACTTTATGTGGAACAGCAACACTGTTTAATATCGGAGTCGTTATGGTTCTATTTCGCACCGCTCGGATAAAACACTTCACACAGTCAATGAATTTGAAAACCCCAACCAAAAGAATAATTCTTCAACAACTAAAATGTTAAACACGGGCGCAGCACTTCTCTGTGAGCCTATAACCGATGTTTTGGGTGCGGGAATTCTTGGTCTATGGACGGACTATGTAGTTATAATGTAGCAAGCATTAAAACCTCACCGTGGCAACCAATGTGTATGTGTGGACCTTAATAATCTCTTTATATCCTATGCCGTACGTCACAAGCGTAGCCCTAGGTATATACTCTCATTAAAAAGGAATTTTTAACACTGTGAACAATTGGTGTACGTTTGGAACTTACTATAATGTCAGAAAAGCAAATCCTCCAGTTGGTGTGTTGGTTGTCCTTTTTAGGGAGGGACTCCAGGCCTCCCTGCCCCTCTGAGCGACCCTGCGTCCGCCCTCAACCTCGTGTGGTGGCTTGGCTATGAAGTTGATGCGTGAATGGTGATCAGTCCAACGGAGGCTCACTCAGGCGGGCAGATCAGCTGGAATCCCACTTCTTGACACCAGTGAAATGTGGCGGCTGGACTCGGTTGACCTATGACATTCGGACACTCACAAAGTACTATTATAACACTTCAGATTGAATTCACCAGTAGCCTACCACAGGGTTCTCCTCCCAAGGACCAACACAATCACACAACCTTGTCAAATGAGGACACGAAATATAACAGAGTAGAGTAAAAGAAACATACTTTATTACCTTACAATTGCAGCAAAGGGACGGTTACACAGAGACACAAGGGGTATCTGGGCAAGCGCGCCAACTAAATGTCGGGACGCCTTATATATATGCTATGCTATGCTATGCTATGCTATGCTATTCCACACAATACATTGGCGCGTGACTACATGTGTTAGTACCTGATTGGTTGAAACTTTTATCTAGTGCTTGTCCTATGAGCTCACTAGTTTCGTTTTCCATTCAGCCGATGTGATTAAGGTGTTCTCTGTTAAGTTACATTTTCTGCAACTTTAACAGGCTTTCCATTGTGAGGATGTGTGTCCTTGGCAGTCAACTTATCTGCTACTGGAACACAGATAATAACTATGTGTTCTGGAAAAGTACAAACTGCTGACATTCAGTATTGAAGCATAACTAGGCCTAAATAGACAGGCCTTGTATTAAACAACTATAATAGCACTTAATCAAAAATACCTTTCACAATACAAAGCTGGGAATGCTAAGAAAATTGCATATGTTTGCAAACTAAAACAAGTGAACACAATTTTACAATGGAAAAATGCTTATGAGGCCATTATTTTACTTATATGGGGCAAAAGTGGTTTCTCTTCCTGCTTCTGCCTAAGCCCTCCACAATACCACAACACAACGGTGTCATGTTTTACCGAAGGAGAAGTGAAGAAGACGGTAGCTAGCAGTAGCTAAAGCAGTTAGCTAATGTTAAGATCATTCCTCTAGCTGCTTTGCTGCTAATGCGAGTTCGTCTCCGTTCCTGCCCGAGAAACAGAAGTTGAACTAATAGCATCAAAATCAAAATAGCTACAGGAATCATCGTTGTAAAGTTAGCTATCTGCTTTTTAGCCACCGACAGCTACCGTTAATATTATGGAAGCTGCTGTCGTGAGCTAACTTGCTATCACGGTCTTATCGTGCAGCTTCACAGGCTGCTATTAGCAGACAGCACTAAAGTTGACAAAATCACACTTGCACATCATTAGAATTCCAACCATTTATATGGGATTTATCATTCAACATGGAACCTGAATACTACCTGATATTTCAACCTGCTGCCATCAGTGATCGGCGCGTCTGCTTGTTTGAGTCATGAATATCTTATGCAGTTACAGTGTTCCATGTAGTGTCCCAAAACTGTTAAATCATTCCCCATGTAGTTCACTATGAGTCACACTCAATACATCCATGGTAATAGGGAGGGAGTGAGTGAACCATTTCAAACACATCTCTGGTCATCTCCGTTAGCCATCTTACTCGTCTTGATGCCATGTTCCATATGAGAACACTCAGTCAGCCTAATGTATTAAACTTCTACTTGTCCCGACAGTTAACAGATATAGACCCGGCGACAGTTACAGAGATAGAAACTATAAATAGATAGGCTAGGCTTTGTTCGTAATAATTAAATTACAACCAGACAGAGAACAAGGAGTTTGAGAACGGTAGGCTCATCTAATGTGCGAGATGAGCTACAGCAATGGGTCAATGAGTGGTATTACTGCGCCCCTATGGGCAGGCGAACGGTGGTGCGGAATGCCGTAAAGCGCCTGTTAGAATACCGCGGGTCAAGTTACATTCTTATGTTCCCACATCTGTAAGTGTGATTGTATGTGTGTCCATGTATGTGTATATGTGTGTGTGTGTGTGTGTGTGTGTGTGTGTGTGTGTGTGTGTGCGTGTGTGTGTGTGTGTGTGTGTGCGTGCAGGCGTGCTTGCTTGTGTTTGTTGAGTGCTACATATCGGTAGTAGAATACACCATCAGAAGAACCTTAGTGAAAAGCACTCCAGAGATTAAACCACAGTGCAGGAACAGAGAGGCATCTAAATATATACTCCATGATTAGTAGCATTATAACACCTTTAAGTGAAGAATATGTTGATTTCCATGAAGGCTCTTCCATCATACTTGAGCCCTGCATTCTGAATGGGAGTCCTTCTGAGGACTAGAGAACACACAGTGACAAGAGAGCTGCTGCCCCCTAGTGTTTAAGTTTGGTCAGTGACACTTGTGCTTGTTGGTTTAATCATTATTTGTCAATATTGTTACCGTAGGCTATATTATCCTGGGAGAATGCTGAGGCCAAAGGCAGCAGTCCAAATACTGTTAATCAGGCATGAGTGAGAAGAGCACGAAAAAATGTGTTGTGGAGATGGTCTGGTGACCAGATATCCTGTAGCCTATGGGTCCCTTTTCAGAGATTTCCCCAAAAACGGATGTCCTGTCCCAGAAATGAGATAAAGATCCTATTGATCCTGCCTGTGTGACTGGGCTTTAGCTCGGCGGGTTACTACAGGAGTAGAGCGCAGCGTCTAGAGCAGGGGTCTGCAACCTGCGGCTCTGGAGCCACATGCGGCTCTTTAGCCCCTCTGCAGTGGCTCCCTGGCTTTGACAAACATTATATGGAAATGAATAACTAAATAAATATATTACTATTAATAACATTTATTTATTACTAAAATAAATGGTCATGTTGGCATTCAAGTCAGCTAACTAGCTAGATAGCAGCTAGCCTCGTGAGACCATCCTGATTTTGTGAGCTCACATTCTGTTTCTTTCGCAAATCAGTCTGGATACTCTCCATAAAGATCCGTTTGTACCAGATCAGAAAACGATTTTGCCAATCAGCGTTGGTTGTGAGGAATTTGAAACACAAACAGGCAGGGTGGGTTTAAGTGTGACGACAGTGAGGAGCGGTTGAAGTTAGCGCGTGATAGATGGTGATACACAGATGGTTCATCTAATCACCTGCCAAGTAGGCTAATTTTGAACGTGTCTGCCCTTTTCCAAGCAATACTAAAGGAGATTTCCCAGATGATTATGCGAAGAAAACTATCTGGTGCGTCAGGTTAGATAGCAGCAGACTGCATAGAAATTCACCAGAATGCAGGAAATGTAGTGTTTGGTGCTCAAAATGTCCCCCGGACCCCCAGACACCCCTGCCCCCCTTTACGTGTCCCCCCTGGGTGCATATACCACCACGCCTGAAAATAAATCTAAGGGGAAGCATTACCTTCATTTTAAGCTCAAATATGTTTTGGTCCATACTGGTCTTGGTCTTTGGTCTCCAGTCAGATTTTGTATTCATTTTTTGTCCAAAAATGGCTCTTTTGATAGTAAAGGTTGCCGACCCCTGACTGACTCGTGAGTCTCGAGTCAAAATACTCCTCTTACCTTAGTTGAAGGCTAGGTGGCACTGTAGTACTGTGGTTGGCATCAACTGGGTCTCAAGTGAAGCCAGTCGTCTGAGAAGACTGAGAGTCTGTAATATCATTTTGGAGCATTACAACGCCGTACACACACAGTGGGGTGAACTATACACACGGACAGCAATTTTTTTTAGCAAGATTTTATTATCTAAAAAGGTAGCCTTTCAGAACTGACATTTTATTTTTTGGTTGACTTTGGCTATTGTCCCAACCTAGTGTTCTCACCACTGGAACAGAATGTCTGACAAACCATCTTGTAATAGCCATGCCGAATATGACACGATCTGAAAACATTTGGAAAAAAGTGTGGGTGGAGGTCTGGCTCGTCAACACTTCCAACTAAAACCATCTGGGAGAGATTGCCCGTGGTGATATTTAGATATTTGCATTAATGTACGTGTTAATAGTTTAGTGACATTAATGTTTTACTGTTGACACCTGGCATGTGGTGAAAGCCAATGTGTCAACTAGCCAACAGTGCCTCAACAGTTCAAACAAACCGTTAAACAGTCGCTTATACGTGGATGTTTACACTGCGGTTGATTCTGGCCAATTGCTGATTTGTTTTGCTTATATGATCAGTAAATAACATTGTACCATAGGGTAATAGATAGATAGATAGATAGATAGATAATATACATAGGGAATATACATAGATTAAAATAAAATGCAATAACTTTCGGATGTGATGTACAGAAACGTTCCGCGACTGAACACTGGCAACAAAACATTCCTTGGAATAACCATTGCGATGGGTGTCACATGCATCGAGATCGATTCTAACCCGATATTACAACTTCCGGTGGGATATGATTAACATCGATTGATTTACAAACTTCACTCACCTGGTCAATAACCGGCCCGCTATGAACTCTAAAGCGGGCATGCGTAAAGGAAATACGCCACATAGAAGTTGAATATGAACACTGCAACATTGCAATTACATGAGCCGCGCGGGTAAAGTGTGCGTAATAGGCACATTTCTATTGGGAACGTTTTGTAACGTTGCGTCTGCTGAACATGCCCCGCGATGTGATGACGTATGGACGTATAGACAACAAACAGTTGTTGGAGCCGAGTTCGGCTAGCTAGCACGGGGGGGACACAAAAACAGCAACTTTGCGACGAGAGGCGCAGCGATATACATGTGGAATATGACACGACGTGATATTTCTTTATTTTGACAATACTTAAGACTGGAAGATCGTCGGTCGGAAATCCTTCGGCATAAACACGCCAGCACCGCCGAAACATGCTCGGGACTGTGACGCGTGTTTTCTTCCTCGCCTAGCCGAGGGATGCGAGGCGCACGGGGGGAGACCGAGAGACACGTTCGGGAATTGTTATTTTGGGATAGAAGGCTGGATTCAGGAAAACAAAGCATTCGGGTTCACAAACAGGACCGCGCATGCAGTCGCTTTGGCGTAGGTGTCATTGTTAACCGGGCAATAACTTCAGCTATCTAGCTATATTGTTTTACGCAAACGATGGTCGTGGCTGGAGCTAGACAGTTCACTTTTGTTAGCTCACGTTAGCGCGTAATGGAGGCACCATGAGCGACTGACTCAATTTTTAGCTGGCTAGACAGGTAGCTAGCTAGCTAGTCCTTCTAGAATACCTCGAGGTATCCTTCCATATCCAGCTAACGTTACAAAACCGTCTGACCAAAATTAAGATAGACGCATTTGTGACCACAGTGTAGCTATTGAATATTCCGTTGTTGTGCAGTTCATTGTTAGCTAGTCATCGAACATCAGCTAGTCGCACGCTAACACGGTAGCAATAGTTGGCATTAGCTGGAGACTAGGCAGCTGCTGTTAGGAACATGACTAGTAGTTGTGCATAACAAGGGAATCACCGTTTTGTCACAATTATATCAGGTGTGTTACATAAGTCAGAATAAATTGACACCCATATCATTCAAGTACCTGCAGGTAGGCCTAGCTAATTGTTATTGTGTAACGTTACACTATCCATCAATGCAAGGAAATTACAACTTCAGGCCTCTAATACTCCAAAGTACCTGTAAACATATCTGGCAGCCCATCATTAAATCAACCCGTTGCTTTAATTGGCAAGTAAATGGTCAAGTTGTCTATTAATGAAGTTGTTTACGATTATTAGTTTTAAAATAATGTATTTGTCAGGTGTGAATATTCTTAAATGTGACATGTCTGTGATATAGGCAGCATGCAGGTTTAGAAGTGTTGTTGACATTTCACATGGCACATAGGCAAAACATTTAGGCTGCTCCACAGGCCATCATCAAGTCAATAATATCTGTGTCGTTAAGCCCTTCTGCATTCAACTTTGCTCAATCCCCGGGAATGAAAATATGAATATCGGGGAGCAGTCTCTAGATTCTTGCAATGTCAAGACAAAGAACAATGTGGATGATAACAGCGTCAACAGCACAGAGGAGATCATACCGCGGCTCACTGCACTAATGGACGGGGATCTGGGTAAACAAAACACTGACACGGACGCCGCGGAGACGCCGTCACCCCGGCTGACCGACAACCCACGGGGGGACGAGGAGGACAACAGTCGGACGAGAGACATGCTGGAAATAGACGAGGTGAACGGGAATAAGAACAGTGGTTCGCCGGACACCTCAGCGGTCGTGAGTCCAGACTTGAACGTTCCCAATGACGACCGACACAGAGTGGACGTTCTCAAAGACACGGAGCCGCCAGCTCCGATAATGGCGACGGGGCCGGAGGAGGAGGAGGAGGATGGCGGTGATATGGACATCGGGGTGGATTTGAGCCTGGACGAGAGTGGCGTATTGGAGTCCGAGCCAACAGAACAGGGACCATCTTTAGCGGAGGAGACCCACTCCTCGGACTGTGCTCGTCCAGATTCCACAGCCCAGGATGAGGCCAAGGAGGGGGCAGGCAGTCCCCCAGAACCGGGGCAGGAGAGCGGGACTCCGGCCTCTGCCCCAGACCAGCCCCCCCCCCCCACGGAGGAGGAGGGGGAGGACGGGCACAAACCGGGGGTCAAGAGGGTGACGTTCCCCTCGGATGAAGACATCGTCTCTGGAGCGGTGGAGCCCAAGGATCCCTGGAGACATGGTAAACACACACGCGCACACTCCCTGGAGACATGGTAAAACACACACACACTCCCTGGAGACATGGTAAAACACACACACACTCCCTGGAGACATGGTAAAACACACACACACTCCCTGGAGACATGGTAAAACACACACACACACTCCCTGGAGACCTGGTAAACACACACACACTCACGATTTCTCTCCCTCCCTCTCTCTCTCTCTCTCTCTCTCTCTCTCTCACACACACATAAACACCAGTCTCACACACACACACGATCAGTAGGTAGCTTGTGCTTCATTCTACTTGTGTTAAATTAAGGCCAGTGGGTGAGTGTATCACCCCCCAGCCTAGAATCAGGCTAATTAGGGTTCAGTGTCACAGTGGAATGTCCCGGTGTTCCGAAAGGACTGTTCCATGATTCTGGTCTCACCTGCTCCCTCTGAAGCCCCCAGGTTCCACCCCCCACTGACTTCCATAGCAACCCCCTACACCTCACGCGTGATCTCACCAGTGTCGGTTTCATCCTGAGGCGGCGCGGCCTACCCAGCTGGCCACCTTCATTGTTTTTTCTTTTCACAGCGACGACTGGAGCGTTTTTTTTTTTTTTTTTCTGCCGTCTCGCATTATGTATTTGATGCAGGCAGAAGAAGACCTATCAAGTATGTTTCACGTTGTGGTTCTTGTGATGTCATCACATAGCTAGGCCAAGGCTTTAGGCTATGTGTTGTGTTTTCAGAGAGTGCAGATTTAAGACACCAATGAAAGACACCGTAGGGAAGGCAACGGCGGGCTGCCCCTAGTGCTGGTTTAGCTGCTAGCCACATCCTTACAGCCTGGCAAGTCTGGAAACTTGTCAGTTCATTGGTTTGAGTGAGTCATATCGTATCCTAGATATGGTATATAGTCATTGTATTAAACCCGCCCCATATTAGATAAACGGTTGTGATTGGTCCACCACACAATCTGAGTTTCTGGAAATCTCTCTTAATGGGAGCATTACCAGACTGATGCGTGGAGAAAAGCAGAATGTGAGGTCATGTGATCAGGATGGCGATGCCAAGCTGATATCCGTAGACCTCAGTGAGCTGAAGCAGACACTCCTTGCAGGTGTGTTGTTTTAGTAGGCTACTGTTGATTCAGTGAAAATATGGTAAATGGGCCTAGTCATTGACAGTTTTTAAGGCAGGGGTGTGCGTGGTGTTTGTGTGTGTCTATAGTTTCCTCATGGGCGCATTTCCAGACAAGGTTGCTTGATGTAGTGTTAGCATCCGACAGAGGAGGCTAGTCGTTAGTCATTTTGGAAGTGACTGAAGCACAAGCAGGACAGTCTTGTGTTACCTAATGTGCTGTTGAATTGGAACGGTCTAGATGATGACATCATAATTGTCTTGCAGAGAGCCATTCACAGAGAGAGAGCGAGAGAGCCATTGTTTTCCCCCCAAAACAAGTACACTGACATCCTCGACCAATCAGCTCTCAGCAGAGATGACATTCACAAATCAGTCCGTTTTCTGTTCTTCTTACCTCCAATTTGTTCCATTTCGATTTCAGGTCAGGGACAGGAATCTACTTGCTAATGCTGACTCATGGATTACGGCTCTATCCGATTGGTTTATTAGCGGTTGCGCAAACATCCATCCACGAGTGGAATGGCGTGGAGTGGCGGAGCAGGCTGCAAATCTGAAGATTTAAAATCTGAACATTTTTTTGTCTTAATCATCCAACAGGGCCCCCAGCGTTTTCCAGCTTACTCCATCACAAGACTTCTCAGAAAAATGTTTCTGGAAATAGATATGCGGCTGAGGCTACAGCAAGCTTTTAGGCGGAGGGAAGACATTATCATCAGTTTATTTAAGTTTCAAAGGTCCAACTGATAGTGCCAGCCAGCCAGGGGAGAGTGGTCTGGGCAAACACATGATAAACCATTTAGCCTAGGCCCTACACGATAACATTATGCCAGTTAAAAACTGAGAGCACTGATGATATGATATTATCGGTACTGTACTATTTAGGGCTCTGAATTTTGTACGTCGGTTCAGATTCGCCTCTTCAAACCAGAGATTCGACGATTTGTTCGTCCTTTTTTGCCCATTATCTCTAGGAGGTGAGCCTGCAGGAGTCGGGACAGAGTCAGACTTTAAACTCAAACAGCACAAATCAGGCAGCACAATAAAAGACGCATCTTTTTCTTGCTAAAGATGAATCTTCTTCTAGCGCACATTGTCCATCGGCTTCAGATGCCCCCATGTTTTTATGAAGTGTTTCCCAATTCTCATAGCCTACATTAGGGTTGGGCGATTTGACGATAGTCTCCTTAACTGCCCATTTCAAAGCGTGCGCGAATAGTCTCATGCGTTGGGCAGCAGTCAGTAAGGAAATGTTTTGGCGGTCACTAAAGACTTTTTTTCGCAGACGTTAGAGCTCAATCTATGGGAAAATGTATTTTTGGCAGCGGTTATCTTAGTTAATACAAGAAGATTGATCTAGGAAAGCTGTTTTGTGTTGTGATATTCCTTTTGGGAAACGCACATGATTGCTGGCGCACAGTAGGCTAGGCTAGACACACAGCGGAGGGGAGAGGGGTTCCCCGTCTTCTTCCCTCCACAATACAAGTCTTAAGTCTCCTTTTACTGCACAACAAATAGCTGTGGTAATAGCCTAGGTCTAAAACTAATGATTGGCCTGTCCTATATAAATCACAAGGCAGGCGAGACGTCATAGCCCAACAGCGCATATCGACAGTGGAGCAAAAAAACGACTGGTCGACTTCAAGAATCTCAATCGACTTAAGGGTCTCCGACTGATGATTCGACTTGTCGACTGTCAGGGGGCAGCCCTGGTACTATTTCAGTCCTGGGAGCGGACAGCACTCTCAGTGTCAGTCCTGGGAGAACATTAGCATAGCATCTGTACTTAATTGCAGATCAACTCGGGTCAATGTTAGATTGCCGTCGACTGGCTTTAGGCCCATCTGACCTTGATGATCTGTCTATACTAGTCTGATAATCATTTTCACTCTCAACTATGGCCCTCTGAAGCACAGTAGCTGCAGCATTAGTGTCTCTCCTGCACCCGTCTCTGCCTCAACAACACCCACCCGAAGTCGGGCCTTGATCCAAAATGCTGAGCTGCTTGTTCTGATCGTTTAGCTGTCACACCCCTTAACCTTCTTACACAAGTCTTCCTCATATCCCAAGTCTGGATGTTTCATCCAAAAGTAAAGTTGGTTTGAGGAAGAGTATAAGATGAGGAAGAGTATAAGATGAGAAAGAGTATAACATGAGAAAGAGTATAAGATGAGGAAGAGTATAAGATGAGAAAGAGTATAAGATGAGGAAGAGTATAAGAGGAAGAGTACAAGAGGAGGAAGAGTACAAGAGGAGGAAGAGTACAAGAGGAGGAAGAGTACAAGAGGAGGAAGAGTATAAGAGGAGGAACAGTATAAGAGGAACAGTATAAGATGAGGAAGAGTATAAGAGGAGGAAGAGTATTAGGTAGAGTATAAGATGAGGAAGAGTATAAGATGGCGCTGGCACCGGACACCACCCTTGTCCCTCCTCGTCTCTCTCCTCCTCTGTAATGTGACGTGAAGGAACAGGCCCCGATCCCTCCCTCTCTCTATCCCTCCATCCACCCTCTCCCTCCCTCCATCCCTCCCTCCATCTCTTAGCAGTATATCCCGGGGTCATGTTCACCGAAGGGGAAGTCAGATCCTCTGCCTGAGGGAGGCTGATACGGTCACTGAGCTGAAGCCCAGGAAACGGGACTAGTAGGACTATCTCCACACGCACACACACACACACACACACACACACACACACCACCTCCTCCTCCTCCTCCTCCCTGCCTCTTCCTGGTCCCGTGGTCAGAGATCACCCCATTGGGCGGGGTTGTCTTGTAACAGGAGTTCCGCCACTCTCTGTTAGATCTAGTATTAGACCTAGAAGACTAAACCCTATTATCTTGTTGTTGAAACTAAAGAGGCCTTAGACGCCGTAGTCAACAAGGTGTTGTAGTTATAGCAGGCCTGGCTGGTGTATCATTTCCCCGTTTTTCATTCTCTCTCTCTGCCTTATGCCGGCATGCCCGTGGGTTCTAGGGACTCTAGTCTCTACCTGCTTTACATAGTATGCTGCTTGAATCATCTGCCTCTTCGAGTGCCCTAAGCTAGTTCTTTACAAAATAAGCAATTTAGCAGTGTCCCCTCTAGCAAGTCGCCTAGTTATAGGCCCGGTGCTGTCTAATTGGGCTCAGGTTTCCATGGTACAAAAGACCACAGACATTTAAGCTGGATGTCACACAGTCTTATCAAGCATGTCGGGGTCATACAATACTGCACTTGGCTGTTATTGATCCCCTGCCAATAATAGTGCGAGTGTCACTTTGCAGCTGAAGAGAACAGTGTGAATTTCAATGTATTTCTGTTTTTGGGGGGTTCAACTTTAGTGTCTGAGACCGTGTTCTGTGCTGTTCTAGCACCTCTTGTTCTCTCTCTCTTTCTCTCTCTCTCTCTCTCCCCCTCTCTCTCTCCCTCCTCCCAGTCCCAGGCACATGTTACATCACATCCTGAGATTCCTGAACTTCCCAGTGCCCAGCTCTCCTCCCTTCCTCCCTCGTTCTCCCTCTCCACCCTCGCCTTCATCCCTTCTTCTGTCCCCTCTAATCCCTCCTCACTTTCCCCTCTCCTCCCTCCCTCCCTCCCTTCTTCCACCTCTCCTTCCTATCCCACCTCCTTCCCCTTCCCCCTCTCCTCTCTCCCTCTCTCTGTCTGGTGCAGGGGTCGACAACCTGCGCCTCTTTATCCCCTCTCCACTGGCTCTCATAAAAACTACCCAGAATGCTTCAAATGAAGTGTTTGATGCTCAAAGTGTCCTGGGGGAGGATCCCCAGACCTCCCCCTCCCTTAATGACCCGCCCACCACCACCACCACACAGGTGCTTACCACCTGGCCTGAAAAAAAATCTAGAGTAAACACTGCCTTTATTATAAGGCTCAAATCTTTTGCGGCTCCAGTCAACGTTTGTATTTATTTTTTGATAGTGAAGGTTGCCGACCCCTGGTCTAGAGTCTCTGCAGGCTCCACACATGAGCCGGGGGGCATTGAACCAACTCTGGGTTCATTCGTGCGCCATTTAGCCAACATTTTATGACTAATAGGCTTACTGCAGCATTGTTTTAGGTTAAATTACAAAAAATGAGCCTTGGACTGTAAACCTGGACCAGGCCCCCAGGATTCTACATCTAAAGTGAAGCCCTATTGAACCGTTTGAACATGCGCAGTCAAAGGTATCAATGACGCGTTCTTGTAGTCCACGAACAGATTGCGTTCATGGCTCTCCCCGCTCGGCTTGCTTATTAATCTACTTTCGTCAAATATATCCGTTGGAAAACATATTTTTTATCCATATTAGTTTTAACAGTATAATTGTGACTTAACATGTTTTGTTTGCTAATGGGTGATATTCATTCTGTTTCAAGCTCGGCGGGTTAGCCACAAACTTCATGCCGCAACGAGAGATCCCATCTCTGGGTGGACAGCTGTTCTACTCGCCTGGGACCAGGTCCCCTGGAGCTATTTCGCCTGGCTGCCCATCGCGTTGTTGTGAACAGAATGAATGCCACCTACTAGCAAACAAAACATGTTCAGTCACAATTATACTGTTAAAACTAAGATGCCTGGATAAAAAAATATGTTTTCCAACGGATATATTTGACAAAGTAGATTAATAAGCAAGCCGCTTTTAATCGCTAACTCAGAGCGGGGAGAGCCATGAACGCAATCTGTTCGTGGACTACAAGAACGCATCATTGAGACCTTTGACTGCGCATGTCAAAGGTATCAGTGACGCATTTTTTTCAAAGATGGCGCGGTTCGATAGGGCTTCACTTTTTCGAGCAGTCAGTGAATGGAGTGACCCTGTCCAGTTCTATTAATACATCCATGACCTGGACAGGGCCTAGCAGTGAGGGCGGTAACTCTAACTGTTCTTGGACCGGGCATTTGTGCCCGAGCCTACGTGCAGTCTCATGTCAGTCAGCCCACCCTGGACCCAGTTGGCACCGGAGCTCGTGTGACTCATTGACCCGTGAGATGTTGTTTGATGTGGCTTTAGACCAACGAACCTGATAACTCCCCGTGTTGAGTCTGGCCCGGTTTGTGTGTGTGTTTGTGTGTTTGTGTGTTTGTGTGTCCTGCTCTGTCCGTTCTTCTCCTGCAGTGTGGGGTCGTGACCTGAACCCTGGCCTTTCTGTGTTTATGTGCGTGCGTGCGTGTGTGCGCGTGCATGTCTAAACTTCAGTCATGTGACCTTGGAGTTCAGCCAGTGCAACCAGCCAAGGCATCCATTTTATTTGGCTGTGTTTTCACTGGGTCAGGTTGCCAGTACCCTTGTGAAATCCATCCACATTCATGTCCAATATTTGAGCAGGGACAAGGACAAGGATACACAGATTATACACATTGATGGCTAGAAACAAAGACGTATCACTGGCTAAGTAAAAGTTAAATAAATAAATAAATCTAACCACCACATGGGTCTGGGCCTACATAGATCATGTCCTAAATTATAGATTACGTACTAAGTACCATTCCTACATTCGGTAGGCCAGCTAGATAATCAACTTGTTGGCACGTACTCAGCCACTGTTCCGAGTCATTCATGCCTAGACTGGTTTGAAATGATCCCATTTAGCTCAAAGAAGAACACGTTTCTCTGCCTCCACGCGCGTCACAAGAGTATCATCAGCATATTATTATCAGGCAATAAACCCCTTATCTCTCCTCTTATCCAGCGAAGACAGGAGAGGGGAAGAGGAGTGTTGAGGAGGAGGAGGCTGGCGGCCAATAAACACCTGTCACAAAATGTCCGCTCACTTATGTGTTTCAGAAGGGTCAGTCCTACTGTTAGAAGCGTGATGTCACTCTTCTGTTTCGAGGGGGGTCTTGCTCTGACAAAGACCGACGCTACAGTGGTTGTTCTATCATACTGTCAGCGTGAAGAACGATGACCCCGCTGAGACTTGGTTTTAAAATGTGTTTTGGACAATCGGATCACAAGTGGACAGCGAGACACATCATCGTTTACACCCGTGTCTATCACGCGTCTCCAAATGTGTCCAGCTGACCACTTGTGTTCGTACGTAGTAACCATAGTAACTCACTCCTGCCTGCGTGCGTGTCACACACTGCTCCATGTAAACAAATCAATAATCAGTCGGTTTGACTTCGAGCAGATTGAAAAAAGTGAAAAGAACTAATGAACATAGTAGGACTTTTTCCAACTGTTCTGATTTAAAAAGCGCAGGCTAAGGCGAAAAAGGAGAAACATTACCCTGCATCGATGACGTGTTTTCCCGTTACGTTTTTATCGGGGACGCATTAGCGTTCAGACTACTAAAGATATGTGGTCAAATGCGTCCCAGACCACCTCGGCAAGTGGTCGGACGAAACATTTCACAAAACTCTTTGGTGGCCGTTTACACTGGTATTTAGCGCTGTCCACTTTGAATCTGATCGTTCAAGACACATTCTGAAACCAAGTCTAAACGGGGTCAGTGATGTCCTGACACACCGAGTCGTCGCTGTGCTGGCATAGTTCGTCCTTAAGATTGGGTTGGATTGCCGTGGCCTGAATGTGTTGTGCTGACTCAGCATAAAGCTTTGTTGCTAATATGCCCTGGCTGTTACGTGTTGTAAGGGCTGTTACGTGTTATAACGCGTTGTTGTAAGGGCTGTTACGTGTTATAACGCGTTGTTGGAAGGGCTGTTAAGTGTTATAACGCGTTGTTGGAAGGGCTGTTACGTGTCATAACGCGCTGTTGTAAGGGCTGTTACGTGTTATAACGCGTTGTTGTAAGGGATGTTACGTGTTATAACGCGTTGTTGTAAGGGCTGTTACGTGTTATAACGTGTTGTTGTAAGGGATGTTACGTGTTATAACGCGTTGTTGTAAGGGCTGTTACGTGTTATAACGCGTTGTTGTAAGGGCTGTTACATGTTATAATGCGTTGTTGGAAGGGCTGTTACGTGTTATAATTTAAGTGCAATTCTCCATTTGAGTGAGTGCATAGATCAGGCCTCATCTGTGGATTGGGAATGTCTTGACTGCCACACACACACACACACACACACACAGAGAGAGAGAGAGAGAGAGAGGGAGAGAGAGGTCTATCCCTCCAACCCTAGCGAGAGAGAGAGAGAGAGGCGGAACCGTGTCCGGGTCCCCAGCCCGAGCCTCCTTGACTGCTAAGTGCTCTTAGTTAATGATTGACGGTTGAGCTGCTTGGCCCTGATCGAGCTGTGGACGTGGCCATCCTCATCATCATCATCTCCTTCCTCTCTGGCTCTGACGCCGGGCCGCCTGGCCTGGACACGTCGCCGTAGCCAAACTTCCTCAGCCAGCTGGAGCAGCAGTTTGGATACAGAGGGAGCAGAGATACAGGAGGAGTTGTGTGTGTGTGTGTGTGTGTGTGTGTGTGTGTGTGTGTGTGTGTGTGTGTGTGTGTGTGTGTGTGTGAGTGTGAGTGGGGGGGGGGGGGGTTACTGAGGATAGAAGAGGCTTGACAACACTAGTCTGTTGTTCTATTACTGAATCCTCTGTCACCTCATCTGTCAGCCTTTTGTGACGTCACTGTTTGCGATGTCACCATTAGCCGGTGATGTCACCTTTTCGGTTGTGACGTCATCGTCAGCTGGTGTGACGTCACCTTTACTTTAGATCCGCGACGTCGCCTTTCGATTGGGATTTCGCCGTCAGAATCTGTCAGAACATTCTACCCGTTGGAACTAACAGCTGCCGGGTTCGCCGGCCTAGATAGGGCCCCCTGTCCGTCTTCATCGGAAGCATTCGTCAGCTATCTCTCGCCTCACAGTCACATCGGCCGCGAGTGTTGCGCGTATTTTGTCCCCTGCCCTTGATCCTGCCCCCCTCCCAGAGGCCCAGGAGGGCCCCGGTCAGCAGGTGCGCCGGCCCACGGCGGAGCCGCCCCGTCCCGGGTGCGGAGCGTTCCTCCCTGCCCTCCGCGACCGGGCAGCCATGCAGCTGTTACGTGCGAATGACGCCGCCCGCTGTGGCCCTCCACAACACGGCAGTGTGAAAGGGCAGGGAGGAGGGGGAGGAGGGCGGGCCAGGGGTGCTATTTTAGACGCTAACACTCAGATGTAAAACAGCAGGGTGCCGCCTGGCTCTGGCACGCACACACACACACACACACACACACACACACAAAGGCTTGGACTGAGGACTCCCCGCCCCATTCCATACATTCAACTAGCTGCACGTGGTTGTCTGACTGCTGACTGGTCCTCCGCCACGCCCGCTCCTGACCCCTCTCCTGTCCCTGTCCTGTCCCTCTCCTGTCCTTGTCCCTCTCCTGTCCCTGTCCTTGTCCCTGTACTTGTCCCTGTCCTGCATCCTCACACCACCTTGTCCCTGTCCTGTCCCTCTCCTGTACTAGTCCCTGTCCTGCATCCTCACACCTCCTTGTCCTCTTGAAACCCTTTACCAATCCCAGGACAGTTAACTCTCTAAGTACTCATCTGCCTCTGTTGGTCTAGCTCTCTCTCTCTCTCTCTCTCTCTCTCTCTCTCTCTCTCTCTCTCTCTCTCTCTCTCTCCCAGCACTCTTATCTCCCTCTCTCTCTCTCTCCCTCTCTCTCTGTGCACCTCTCTTTCTCTCTCTCCCTCTCACTCCCTCCTTCATCTTGTTTGCTGTTTGATGGTGTGAGTGAACGCCTGCTGACGTCCGCAGGGCTGACCCCCATGCTGGCCACCGCAGGTCCGGCCCCAGCCCCCAGTACAGGGCTGACCCCCATGCTGGCCACCGCAGGTCCAGCCCCAGCCCCCAGTACAGGGCTGACCCCCATGCTGGCCACCGCAGGTCCAGCCCCAGCCCCCAGTACAGGGCTGACCCCCATGCTGGCCACCGCAGGTCCAGCCCCAGCCCCCAGTACAGGGCTGACCCCCATGCTGGCCACCGCAGGTCCGGCCCCAGCCCCCAGTACAGGGCTGACCCCCATGCTGGCCACCGCAGGTCCGGCCCCAGCCTCCAGTACAGGGCTGAGAGATGGGCTCACTGGTCATTGAATGGATATTGATGACCAGTGGATCTTCATGAAAACATTTACAGTATGGCAACAGGGTGGCATATCCCATGTTTAGTTCATGTAAAAAAAAATAAGACATGCCAAGACATCCAGGATTTTAGCGTGGAAATCTTTTCCTGCTAATTCTATTTATATAGACAACCAGACAAGACCAGGCAGCTCGTCTGTCCCTCTCCTGTCCACTCACACACACACACACACACACACACACACACACACACACACACACACACACACACACACTCAGCTGCTCTGCTCAGATTCTTCACTCTCCCCCCACAGTCCTCCCGTCCTCTCCTCTCCACCCCTCCTCCTCTCCTCTCCACCCCTCCTCCTCTCCTCTCCACCCCTCCTCCTCTTCTCTCCACCCCTCCTCCTCTCCTCTCCACCCCTCCATCTCTCCTCTCCACCCCTCTATCTCTCCTCTCCACCCCTCCTCCTCTCCTCTCCACCCCTCCATCTCTCCTCTCCACCCCTCCCTCTCTCCTCTCCACCCCTCCTCCTCTCCTCTCCACCCCTCCCTCTCTCCTCTGCACCCCTCCATCTCTCCTCTCCCTCCCTCTGTCACCGGGGAGATGAGAGAACGCTCGGCACCGACGGCCACTGTGTCTTTGCACTGTTCCCCATCAACGAGACAGAGAGGGATGAAGAGGTGAAGAGACAGCAAAAGAGAGAGGAGAATACAAGAAAGAGACAGGAGGTGAGGAGGAGGAAAGAATGGGGTGATGAGGGAAAGACGGATGGACAGACAGACAGAATGCAAGGGGAGGAGGAGAGGGGAGATGAGAGATTGATTTGACACACGGGGAAATTGGGTCAGACAGAACGTTCACTTAGATGGATTTTGCATTAGTAGTTAGCAACAGCATTAGTAGTTGGGTTCATTTTCTGGGTAGCGGCATCACGTTATACTGTGGATACCCAGACCTCAAGATTCACCAATTCTTTATTTGTCACATGTAACTTACGTGTTGCTGCAGACTCAATAACAGATAGACTCCAATACTCAATTTACTAATTACTAATTTAAAAGTTACACATTTACAAATTACACAAGTACAATTTCTATACAGTATAAAGGATTTAAAGGAGTAAAGGGAAAATGCATGTTAATCCCTGTTTTAAGGTTACTTATGATCATATACAATGGTTCAGATCAAAACGTTGACAAAACTAGCACTTTTGAGAAAGTCTGATAATTGCTCTACCACCGTTTTGGTCATAAAATGGATGTGGGTGGGCACCTTGAAAAATCGTTCAAAAACATGTTAACTCTCAATTTCAAAGACAAGAAGCTCACCAAGGGGGTAATTGGTGTCCGTTGGTGTTCTGACATCAAATTCGCCACAAAGTATGAATCCTGTAGGGTTTTATTGATCATTTTATGAAATCCATTGACTTGTATTGAAGCGACCGTTGGTAGATGTGTAGATCAATCCGCAGAGGGGATTCAGGAAGCAGAACTACTTCAAGGCATTGAGCAAGATCGGAATCAGTTCAAGCGAAAGTTTACACATGTATGTGCTGCGACCAAATAGTTCTATGCTAAATATTTTTTTTTAAAAGCCTTTCCAGATGAACTAGAATCTTACTTTATGGCGAATTATATGTCAGAACACCAACTAACACCTAGGTGAGTTTCTTGTCTTTAAAATTTAGAGTTTAACATGTTTTTTTTAAAACATTTTCACAGTGCCCACCCACATCCATTGTATGACCAAAACGGTGGTAGAGCAATTATCAGACTTTCTCAAAAAGGCTAGTTTTGTCAACGTTTTGATCTGAACCATTGTATATGATCATAAGTAACCTTAAAACAGGGCTAAACATGCATTTTCCCCTTACTACTCCTTTAAGTTTGCTGTCTTATTAGACTAAATTAGATCAGATCCTCTATTAGCCACGATGACGGCATGGCAGATAAGGTAAGATCTCTCATGTGTGGGAGATCTCGGCTCGTTAGGATGAATGGGGTTCAGGTCAGAGAGATTTCAGGCAGGCTTTCCCCAGGCACAGATTAGTCCCAGATTATAAAGAACATTTCTGTGGAGATGCTCCATTGAAAGGGTTTCTTAGTCCCAGACTAGGATTAGACTGGAATTAAGACTAGAGTTATGAGGCCATTTCACTGGATAATCTCCATGTTTCCAGTCTTGGATTATAGGCGTAATCTCCGTCTGGTAAACCAGCCTATCGACTGAACCAAAGCCTTGATTCTAACCCCTCTTAGCAGCACCCCCAACCTTCAACCTTTCTCTCAGGTCACGGCTTTCTCCTTGAGCTGTATAGTAGCCGGCCATCTGGCATGGCTGGAGTAGAGAGTCAACAACACTCTGATCTATGTCTTTGGAAGTCCTGTCACTGGAGTACCGAAGCGGAAGCAGGAAGAGAAATGCCCCATGGGACTTTAAATCTGAAAGAAAATATGAAAGGTAGTCAATGGGGAGAGAGAAATATTTCTTTGCTAACTCTCAAGTTAGCTAATATTAGCTGACATTACACTTGTTCAACACGCACTAAAATCTTGTAAAGGCGGTCCTGCATGCTGGCTCTTACAGAACTATCTCTCCTTTCGCGTAGCTGCAGCTCTCAACATGGCTATTAGTAGTGATTTCACCTGTTTGAATCATTTTAAACTCTTTCTGAGCAGCACATAGCTCGAGAGGTAGGGCGGCCGGCTGGGGATCGCAAGGTCTCCGGTTCGATCCCAGCTCCCGGCAGTGTGCCGACGTGTCCTTGAGCAAGACACCGAACCCCAAAATTGCTCATGTGCGGCATGGTGGTGCAGTACTTCGTACTGTCGCCTTACAGCAAGAAGGTCTCCGGGCTGTTTCTGTGCAGAGTTTGCATGCTCTCCCCACGTTGGCTCGGCTTTCCTCTCAAAAGAACACAATATGAAAAACGTGGAAGAACAGATGCTCTTCAGTCCGGTCCCTGACCAAGACCTAGACTGAGCACTTTGATCTCCGGGCGCCATGAACGATGGCTGCCCTCTGCTCCTGGCTGCCCCTGGAGGAGGACGGCGTTGGAAGGGATAAATGCAGAGAACACTTTCCACCGCCGACCCCTGACTGCATGTGTGTGACGCGTTGCTGCTCACGAGTGTAATTGTGTGTCACCTGCCGTGTGGTGAATTAAAGACCCGTCGAGGTCCCACATTAATAACTGCTGAATGATTGCTGTAGAGTTTTACGACAAACTGCGAATTTGACGACTTGCAAAATTAAAATTGTTTAAAAGTGACAAACCTCATGCGTGTATGGTCACGGCACAGTTCCAACGGGATCGCAAAATTATTTGTTTATCGCCATTGACTAGCGTACATATTTTTTCCGAGGAGGATGGTCCCAGGAGGAAGCTCTTCCTGCTTCTAAACAGACTCTACACCCTTACGGATGTTTGTGGAGGCCTGGGAACCTTGCATGGACTTGGCTGAATTGATAGTTGCTGTCTTTTACTGAATAGCATCGCTGCCTTCTGTCATGTCAATCACCGCTCACTGTATTCTGATTGGTTACTGAGAGTATGTAGGCGGGAGTGAGAAAGGTCCCTGCGTAGGTAATTGGTCAGCGTCAGACTTCAACAGCAGAGTAGCCATAGGCTCCGTCCTGAACCAATACCTAAACGACGTTATGCCCTTGGGGAACCATGATTGGACTGGACATTTGAAAGCGATGTTTAGCCGATCACACTGGGAGTAGTGTTGGCAGAGGGAGCCAGTGTGCTGGATGGAAGCAGGGAGAGGGAGGGAGGCTCTGCCTGTTTCTCTCTCTCTTTGATGGCCTCTAATTGTCTGTGTCCTCCTCACAGATGTGATGGATTGGCCATATTTGAAGCGGTCTGTTCTTTTTTTTATTTGTTTCTGTTTGTGCGTGGCGCGTTGTTTGTGTAACGTTATCCGTGTATCCATCATGTAGCCCTCTGTGTATGGAGTAGAGGTCTTCTCGGGTCCAAAAAGACGGACCCGAACCCGAATGGATCCGATAAATTCGTTCCGAGATCCGACTGGATCCGATCATTTGAAAAAAATATATATACCGACCCAAATTTGTCCCGAGACATTACAGACCCGATCCGATAAATGTCCGAGAGCAGGAGTAGGACAGAGACCCGAGTTCGGGTCGGGTCGGCGGTTCCGACAGACTATTTAAAGTTGCTACTAAAATGCCACACTGCTAAAAACGTTTATCAGGTCGTAGTCTCCCTACAACATATGGTAGCCTCATACAATCAATCAAATAATCGATCAAAGAGAAAGACCTAACGTGTAGAACTAGTCTAGGCTATATGAAATCAATCGCTATATATAACAGCGCCTACTTTCTTCTCCTATTTGTTGACAATATGCATGAAGTTGGCCCAGACAGAAGAGGTGCTGGTGGGTTTGACCTCTTTATATTCATTATTCTGTAACTTTAGTTTAACATCAGACAAGCTGCTAACGGTGTCCATCTTTCTTTGTTTGCTATTTTCCCCGCTCTGTCTCAACTCGCAATCACGCATGCGTTTTGTCTCGTGAGATTCAGCGCTGCGCGCCAAAAGAAAATAATGATTAAAAAAAAGAAACGATTCAGCGCTGCGCTGATCACGGATCTTCTCAGATCCACTCGGGTATTACACATAATGATAAACAGACCCGGGACCGACGGTAATAGAATGGGATCCGACCCGGACCCGACTGACCATAATAAAACGAGGAAACGTGGACCCGAACCCGTACGGGTCTCGGGTCGGGTCTCGGGTCCCTCGGGTATACCCGACCCGTGAAGACCTCTAGTATGGAGGGATGGTGAGTGGGTGTGAGAGCCTGTTGTCGCTAGTTGGCCTGGCTGCATGAGCTTCTGCGTCACACACACACACACACACACACACACACACACACACACACACACAGGCAAGCTACGACACCACAGCAACATATTAGCTAGGCTGTGCTCTGATTGGACGGCTGTCTTCAGAGTAATTCGTCTGTCAGTAGTGTTTTGTCTCGTCTACGTTGGTGCGTAGAGCCTTTCGCTTGTGCTGAATGAGGCGGGACGGTGACCAGCTGCTGTCCACCTCTGTCCTCCTCCCAGTCTCCTGTCTGTCTATGTGGCACAAAGAGAGCAGACCTGCCCTTGCTGGCTCAGTGCTGTCCTCCTGCACCACACCCTCCAAGAACAACAGCCTACCTCCCTTCTCTTTCTCTCTCTCTCTCTCTCTCTCTCTCTCTCTCTCTCTCTCTCTCTCTCTCTCTGTCGGTCTCTCTCTCCCTCCCTCTCTCTCTCTCTCTGTCTCTATCTCTCACTCTCTGTATCTCTCTTTCTTTCTTTCTCTCTGTCTCTCTCACTCTCTCTTACTCACTCTCTCTCTTTATCTATCTCTCGTGTGTGTGTGTGCGTGCGCGCGCGCGTGTGTGTGTAACCTGCCTGGCGCACACAGTGCACTGAAGCAGGAACTAGGTTAATCAATGTGGAGCAGAGTCCACACAGACAGTCTCTCTCTCTCTCCTTCACCCTCTCTCTCTCTCTCTCTCTCTCTCCTTCAGCCTCTCTCTCTCTCTCTCGTCATTTCATCCATCGATCCAGGCCTGGGCTGCACTGCATTCCAGAGCTCCTTCATTCTCCCCTCCCGTACACTCATGAACTGATAAGAAAAGGTTGGATAGGTGTAAGCAGTAGTTTCACCCAGGCTCCGCCATCTTGATTCCACCCATCCGGCGCCATCAGATCCTTATAGGGAAGAGAGCAGAGGGGAGACCGGTTGTTTGGCTTATCGAGACCGACACACAGCACAGCGAAAACTTCCTGTTTATCCGCTGTGAACCAGGATATTCTGGAGTCTAGGATCTTGCATCTCCTGTGGGATCTGCTTCAGACCAACCATTATGATGGTCGCTGCAGTGGGTGTGTGTGTGTGAGGATGTGTGTGTGTGTGCGCGTGCCTGCGTGCGTACACTGTAGGCGTACGTGTGCTGCAGGTAACGCTATTGAGCTCAGAGACACTTGATTTACTTGGCCTAGCTGGTGGAAGGCAGCCAATCACAATAAACCGGAGGCATGGGCGGGATCTGAGTTATAGTGACGCGTGATGTCATAATAGAACCTTCTCTTAATCATTGTTCACGTGCTGTCAGCTCTGCTATTCTCCTCTCCTTCCCTCTCCTGTCGTCCTCCCCTCTCTCTCCTCTCCTGCCCTCCTCCCCTCTCCTGCCCTCTCCTCCCCTCTCCTGCCCTCTCCCTCTCCTCCCCTCTCCTGCCCTCTCCCTCTCCTGCCCTCCTTCCCTCTCATCTTCTCTTCTCTCCTGCCCTCCTGCCCTCTCCTCCTCTCCTCTCCTCTCCTGCCCTCTCCTCCCCTCTCCTGCCCTCTCCCTCTCCTCTCCTGCCCTCCTCTCCTGCCCTCCTCCCCTCTCCTACCCTCTCCCTCTCCTCTCCTCTCCTGCCCTCCTCCCCTCTCCCTCTCCTCTCCTCCCCTCTCCTCTCCTGCCCTCCTCCCCTCTCCCTCTCCTCTCCTCTCCTGCCCTCCTCCCCTCTCCTGCCCTCCTACCCTCTCCCTCTCCTCTCCTGCCCTCCTCCCCTCTCCCTCTCCTCTCCTGCCCTCCTCCCCTCTCCCTCTCCTCCCCTCTCCTCTCCTGCTCTCCTCTCCTCCCCTCTCCTCTCCTGCCCTCTCCAGGGCCGTGAGTCTACAGCTTCTTTTCCCCCACATGAAAGAGGCTCAACTCAACTACTCGCTTTGGGATTTTCCAGTACAGTCGTCGAGTAAAGTCGAGTCAAGTTGTGGCTTTTTTCACATGACCTCCTTCGAGGTTCTGAGGGAGCTGAGGTGACCCGAAAGGTGAAACACTGCACAGGACTGACAAAGGGAACTCAGGGGAAAACTACAAATGGGAGGAAATTCACACAAGGCTAATTTGAGATATATTTTGTCTTCAGCTTGGAAAAACTCACCAGGACTGGGTTGCACCAGCTGATCGTAAATTCAAACTTAGCGTAGTTTGAACTTAAGTTCTAACTTAGGGTGGAGTTTACATCCTACTTAGATTTTTGGGTTGCACCAGCTGAAATAAGTCCAACGTAGGCCTAAGTTATAACTTAAATGTTACACCTAGCCCTTAGTAGGTGTAAGTATTCCGTTGGCATAATTTTAATGGTAGCCATGGTGCTTCCTCGAGAGAGATTTTGAGGAGGATCATGAAGAAAACGCTATTCCACGGCGTTTTCGGTTCCCAAGAACCCTTATATTAAGGATCACTGACCTGCTAGCAATTGACATCCAGCATGGTACTGGTACCCAATCATGTAAAGTACACAATCATGACAGGTTACACGTACAGGTTGAACTTGTAGCCTATAGCTAACGTTAACATGTTACTGTACATTAAAAATGACTATAACGTTAGCCTACACAGCGATTGATTAGGCTAGCCTACTTGAATTTCCGAAAGGATCACATATATTGTGGTTAATTATACTGCAAATAGGACGAGTTGCTATCGCCCACTCGCTACAAGTAGGTTAATCAATAGGCTATAATAAACCATAGCCTTTTAAAACCATTTGGTAAATAGGGGAAAAGGATTATTCTTGCTTGCTTCACAAACGGAGCGACTGCAATGTTGACAGCGCAGCCGGCCTGAGCCAGGTGGCGATGATCGGCTAAGACAGCAAAAACGTCTTGTCTTTGAAATCGAAAGTTGAACATGTTTTTGAATGATTTTTCACAGTGCCCACCCACATCCATTGTATGACCTAAACGGTGGTAGAGGAATTATCAGACTTTCTCAAAAGTGCTAGTTTTGTCAACGTTTTGATCTGAACCATTGTATATGATCATAAGTAACCTTAAAACAAGGCTAAACATGCATTTTCCCTTTACTACTCCTTTAAGGTGGAACTTAAGATGAGCTGGTGCAACCGGCTGCTGGGACTTTTGAGTGGGGCTGTGAGGGGAATTCTGAAACGTTTTGTGGACGGTCGGCTAACGCCTTTCTAAGGCATCTGAGAGTAGCGCCCACAGCCTGCTGCAGCCTACGAGAGGGAACGTTGAGGAAAAGCTGCAGACACATTTAACGACAGATCGTTTCTTTGTCATTTATTGTCACAATAAATCCTCAAATTGGGAGCTATGTGGAATGTGGTTTTTAATGGTTTTAATATAGCCTAGTACACAATGAAATATTGGATGCTGCCCAGATTGCTGTCCTACAGTATGTGCTGGTTAATGAAATAGAGAAATGGAACGTCTCCTTGCCGCTGTAAATGTTATCGCATAACGATGCTTTGTACCAGTTCATCACTGTTTCGCTCATTATTGACCCTTTGAATACGACCGGCAAAATGTTAAAAATATTTTTTTTATAAAAATAAAAAAAAGGCGGCTGTAGCTCAGTTGGTAGAGCGGGTCGTTCAATGATCAAAGGGTCAGTGGTTCGAATCCCGCCTCCTCCTGTCCACATGTCGAAGTGTCCTTGAGTAAGACACCTAACCCCAAATTGCTCCCAATGAGCAGGTTAGCACCTTGCATGGCAGCTACCGCCATTGGTGTGTGAGTGTGTTTGTGAATGGGTGAATGAGAGGCCATTGTAAAGCGCTTTGAGTGCCGCTAAGATGGAAAAGCGCTATATTAGTGCAGTCCATTTACCATTTAATAAAAACGATTAAAAAATCTTTATAAAATAAAATAAAAAATCCAGCACTTCTCACCTGAAAGCTGAAAACTATGCTTTCTAGTATTATAGTGAAAATCCAATTAATATTTGAAATGCTGGCACTGTACTTACTGCACTGAAAGGATTAGTATATGTTCAAATTAGGAAAAACTGATTTTCCTTTTGGTGAATTCTTCAACGTCGCATTGACATTGAGGCCCCTGAACTAACTACTATCTGTAGTGGAAAACAAAGCAAAAAAAACAACAAAGCGAGCCAAGCCAAGTCAAGCTGAGGTGGTCAAATGCGGTGGACAAGTGGACGTTTGTAACGCTGCAAACCGAGTTGGAACAACAGCTGTTAGAGAAGCCCTGATCAGCGAGACGGGGAGGAGGAGGAGGTGGGGGGAGGAGGAGGAGGAGGAGGGAGGCCAGACTTTTACAAGCCTGCTTGTTGCGTCTCTCCTTTAACCATCAGCTCGGCTCAGCTCCACCAGGCAGCTGTAGGGTACACAGTGTACTTCTGGGGTTCTGGCAGCCCAACAGTACACAAACGCGTGAACACACAAACACTAACACAGATCCACACAGACACTACAACTCCTTTTAAGCTGAGGTTTCGCTTCCTGGCATTGATTATCCTGTCGCTGACTGTTTCTCTGTGTGTGTGTGTGTGTGTGTGTGTGTGTGTGTGTGTGTGTAGTAGGCCTGCACAATTAATCGTGAATTAATCGAAATCGCGATTATGACCTCCGCAATTAACTACTCGCAAAAGGCCGCAATTAATGTGATTAATAATTTTGCTTTGAATTGAGTGTGCTAGGACTACACGGACGAATCACAGGCACTTATGCTGTCTGACCAATCACATGCGTTCCCACTGAGTGCGCTGTGCGTAGCAATTTCACTGAGGAGACAGATAGCAACAGGTCAAGACAAGTGTCACAAGAGTACCTGCAGCCGTGAGTAGTGAAAAAATGAAAATTAGGTCAGTGAGTTAGTAGCAAGAAAGGGATCAACGTCCGTGATTTAGGATTTTGGTTATTATATATTAATATTATATATTAAATATTAATCGCAATTATTAATAGCAATTACCATTTTGAAGCAAATAATCGCAATTATTATCTTTTGTCATAATCGTGCAGCCCTAGTGTGTAGGCCTGTTTTGCTCATAGCTTGTGCATGCACGTGTTTATTTCCTGTGTGTGTGGGAATATGCTCTCTTCCTTCTCCACCAACACCTCTGTTGTGGAGTTTCTACACACTAGTTACTAGGGATGTGCACGGCTAACCGAGTACTCGAGTACCCGAGTAGGCGATCTGCTAGTCGGAAAAATAAACACTACTCAGTTAATCTAAAGGTTATACAATATGGCATGTTTGGCCGTGAAAGCGCGCATTTCTGAGCGCCTGTGCCCTTTTTCAATTGTTACCAAAGAGGATAGAGCGTTGGCGGCTGCCTGGAGAAAAGCGCTGTATACGGAGTCTTTTTTCGAGCACTCCGACTTTTTGAAAACATTGCCATCTCAACTTTTCAGAAAGGCAATGCCAACATCACTGCGGCTCTTTCAGGCAACCAATGATCAGATATTAGAGAGGGCATGACTCTTCAACTGTCTGGGGATCCCGGGGGACCCCCTGTCTGGCTATTCCGTACGGAATATCTGAAAGTGCACCAATCGTAAAAAATAATAAATGCAGCCAGCTGTCAGGGGCAGTGATGACTGATTACTAGTGACTACTGTCTAGCCAGCTAACTGGTTACGTTTTAAAAGCTATATTTATTTACATGGACACAGTTCTTGGGTGCAAAGTTACATGGTCACGAAAACTCTGCATAGTAGGCAGTGGTGTGAGTGGGCTTTGTACTCTGGCTCCACGCAGCACTCCCATCATTTTGCGGTAGGCTAATCATGTTGGTAATGAGCCCTGAGGTGGTGCTGAAAAAGACAGCAAGTACCACCACAGGTCCATGTGTGTATCCTACTCCTATAGTTTTCCAGCCTGCTATAAATAAATATTGAATGAATAGGCCTATTGTTCAATAAATCTATTTAGTTTTTTTTGCATGGACATTTCTCTGATGAAGGCTTGACGCCGAAACATCCATTAGGCTATTGTCCAATAAATTGGAAATAGGCAGTGAGTTCCGCGGTTCTTCTGCTTTTTAGATAACGCTAAAAATTCATTCAGTTGTTATCCGGCATCGGCAGTAAAGGCTTGGTTTAATACTTAATTTTGATTAGTAAATTAGAGGTCTGGTTGCATATTATATTGTAGGCTTAGAGTTTTCAGAGTAGCCTAACGATAGGCTTAATAGGAGCTGGGCAGTGCATCCACATTAAAAGGCTGCGTTTTTCGATTCCAATAGCTTCATGAAAACTTGGTTGTGGGTTATTCAATCTGATGGTAAGTAATGCATCCAACCACACATCAGCTTTTAAATATGTTTATTTGCAAGGACATGGAAGAGACATGAAAGCACCGCCACGGTAATGACGGCGGAAAAAAAAGTTTTCCCCTCCGAGGGGCCGGGGTTAAATACGCTGTCTGGACGGTATCTTTTTTTGAGTAATCAGTTACTCGAGTAGGATCAGGTTAGGTTACTCGGTTTTAAAATAAGTCGAAATTCCCATCCCTACTAGTTACACACACACACACACACACACACACACACACACTGCCTCCACACGTACTCAGGCCTACAGAAGCACACACCACCTTGCTTCACACAGATACAGGCACGCACACACCCTGACCCTACCTCCACACATACAGATGTGGGAAGTTAGAAATGTCACATGCTGCAGCATTTCACGTCGCGGTATTTGGCAGGGAAATCCCGTTGGAAATCTCGTGGGATTTCAGACGGGTGTTATTTCGTTTTAGTGATGCACCACCGCCAGGTGGCGTCTTTGATTAGATTTAGCAGGCTGGGCTCTGTTTTTCTCCTATAGTCTACGAATGAAGCATCATTAAGTTTCAGATTCTTTAATTTAAATGCTCTGTTGTAAAGCACTTTGAGCTGAATTTATCTGTATGAAAGGTGCTATACAAATAACGTTTAATTGTTATTATTACCTTGTTCTCAAACACATGTTTTCTCCATCTGGATGTAATTTAATTATTACGAACACCTATATCTAGGCCTACAGTAGCCTATCTATCTCGGTAACTGACGTCGGGTCAAGACGTGGTGGCTGTTAGGTCAAATGCGCAAAATAACAGTATTGTTAATATATTTGTAAGTAAAGATATGGTGAACGTGGGGGTTTTGGGTTTTGTTTCTGGAACGCATTCAACTGGTAGGCTACTCGTAAACCCCGGAAGTAAATTTGAAGACGGGGCACCAGCTAATGTAGCCAAGTCTGAGCGCAGTAGGCTATATGGCTTCAGCACGATACAAAGAAAAAATAAGCTTGATCGACTTGTGGATCCATACAAAATTGACATAGTCGCCATGAGTAAAGATCACTCATTGCCAATCATATCCGGACATTAACTATCTTGTGCATAGATAGCGGCAGGTTTGACAGTGAGTGCCTTCACATGCACAATATACACAATATTTTGTTATTTGAATGATCTTGAATATATATATATTCAAGATCATTCAAATAAGAAAATATCCTGTATGTTTTTATTTATTTATACCGGCCGCCAGTCGTTCCATGAACGGCTATAGGGAATGCGCAGTTTCGCGCTGGCTACAGCCTATTATATGCACAGTTTCGCGCTACGTAGGCTATTATAAATAAGTATTATTCATTGGGGGAGCTTGGACTCGCTGGGGACTGGTGGAGAGACGCAGAGCCTCCCCAGACGCGACATCCTCCAGTTGGCTGAAGAGCTGCGCGCTCTGGCGTCCTGGTGAAGACAAGCTGCAGCAAGAACAGAACTGTCTACCAATGCATGAAGTGCACCATAGCTGTCTGTGAGAGGCTATAGCAGAGGATATGTGCGAAGTGTATTTGAGCTGCCGCCTCAACCGTGCGTAAGAGCAGAGCGCATCAACTCGTGTATAGCTACAACTAGTAGCCCATAGCCATTAAAACGGCTTATTGTTTTATTCATATATCAACTAGATAATTCGTTAATAATGGTTGAGACATGAATGTAAAAATGATGTTTTATTGATGAAAAGGGTAAAACTGAAAAACATGGAGAGTCATTGCATTGATCGATGCAGTCCGTTCAAATAGGCATCAAAAGATAAAGTAGGCCCATTTAAAATGACCAATTACATCTTCAAATCCCTTCTAATCTTGGCCTTTGATAGGGTTTTTTCCCGCCCTACTGCCAATTATATCCGAACATTAACTATCTTGTGCATACAGAGCACAAACAATGAAACAATGAAACGAAAAGATTTCCTGTCTGTCTGTGGCATTCGCTACCAGCAAACACTGAAAATCCAACTGGACCACTCCAATGAATGTTGAACGTAGCCTACTTTTATTCTTTAGGTTTTACAGAATCGGCCTACAATGTCCACACATGCCTGCGCCATCTGACTAGCTCGTCACTCGCCAGCGAACCTGGACTAGACTATTGTAACACCCCCCCCCAATTCTTTTATATTCAAATAAACTGGATGAACCGGTTTCCTAGCCCTGGATCGTGGGGAGGGGGGTAGCCTGCGTTAGCGGGTGCTTTGCCATGACCGGCCATTGAATTCGCTAGTTTGATTGATAGATGGATTTAACGTCCAAAGTAGATTGTGCAAGTATTGTATAGGCCCATGTGTAAGAGATGAATGGTTGTAACCATGAACTCAGCCAGAGGTAGGCCCTACTGTAGATTATCAGCATTATCACCAGTCTCAATTTATGTTTTCCTCTAGGCTACGTGTTGCCATTCATTTAAACCACCATCTCATCTAGACTACTTCTGTTGCTGCATTTTTACATTTATGCTTTCATGATTTTAGAGCGCAATCAACATTTTCCAGGATTCCAATAAGTCCATCCATTCATCCAACTTTGTGCTGCGCGCAGCGCAGGCTGGTAGCCTACTGTCAAGGCTCACGACTGATGCACTCCCTTAACACGTCTCAACTCCCCAGACCATCAAGAGAATTTCAATATGAAAGACCTTGGGATTCCAGGAGTCAAGGCCGTTTCAGACGGGGAGCGACATTCCGCCTGCGTTCTCGCTCGGATCAGCGGGGCACGCACGCGTCCTGCGCGCAGCGGGGAAAGCTGACTACAATTCAGCTCTTGTCGCGGGCGGGCGTGTGCAGCCTAGTTCCATATGAGAACACTCCTCGGTCCAATTCCGTATAGTAGATCCGCCTGTGTACTTTCAACGAGTGTATTATTAGACATAATATCATAATAATATATATAGCCTTCAACAACCTCCTGAGCTGCCTGCCTGATGGTCTCAGGGCTAAAGAGACCGCGCGTCGTTTTCCTCACCCTAACTATTGGCATGCTATCAATGAAAGAAAATACATGTAAATAAACATGGTTTGAGGCTATTGTTTTTATGTAGGCCTATAGGTTAAGCTATTTGTGTTCATAAGGTAACGTCATTGTAAACGAAAGTAGCCTATAGCCTATATCCAATTGACTGGAACCAGGGGGTTTGACAAAAGTTAAGAGGCAAAATAATTTGTCTTGACTGCATTCAAGATGTATCTTTCACATTAAAACTACATACAAAGCTGACCAATAGCATTAGAAAGATCTCTTCGAGAGCTTTCATTTCACCTGTTCATTCTGCCCAAATGTCACTCGCGCACCCCTGCAGCTATTATCATGTAGCCAGTAGATATGCTAAGAAAATTGCATATGTTTGCAAACTAAAACAAGTGAACACAATTTTACATTCGAAAAATGCTTATGAGACCATTATTTTACTTATATGGGGCAAAAGTGGTTTCTCTTCCTGCTTCTGCCTAAGCCCTCCACAATACAACGGTGTCATGTTTTACCGAAGGAGAAGTGAAGAAGACGGTAGCTAGCAGTAGCTAAAGCAGTTAGCTAATGTTAAGATCATTCCTCTAGCTGCTTTGCTGCTAATGCGAGTTTGTCTCCGTTCCTGCCCGAGAAACAGAAGTTTAACTAATAGCATCAAAATCAAAATAGCTACAGGAATCAACGTTGTAAAGTTAGCTATCTGTTTTTTAGCCACCGACAGCTACCGTTAATATTATGGAAGCTGCTGTCGTGAGCTAACTTGCTATCACGGTCTTATCGTGCAGCTTCACAGCCTGCTATTAGCAGACAGCACTAAAGTTGACAAAATCACACTTGCACATCATTAGAATTCCAACCATTTATATGGGATTTATCATTCAACTAAACATGGAACCTGAATACTACCTGATATTTCAACTTGCTGCCATCAGTGATCGGCGCGTCTGCTTGTTTGAGTCATGAATATCTTACGCAGTTACATTCCATGTGTCCCAAAACTGTTAAATCATTCCCCATGTAGTTCACTATGAGTCGCACTCAATACATCCATGGTAATAGGGAATAGGGAGTGAGTGAACCATTTCAAACACATCTCTGGTCATCTCCGTTAGCCATCTTACTCGTCCTGATGCCATGTTCCATATGAGAACACTCAGTCAGCCTAATGTATTAAACTTCTACTTGCCCCGACAGTTAACAGATATAGACCCGGCGACAGTTACAGAGATAGAAACTATAAATAGATAGGCTTTGTTTGTAATAATTAAATTACAACCAGACAGAGAACAAGGAGTTTGAGAACGGTAGGCTCATCTAATGTGCGAGATGAGCTACAGCAATGGGTCAATGAGTAGTATTACTGCGCCCCTATGGGCAGGCGAGCGGTGGTGCGGAATGCCGTAAAGCGCCTGTTAGAATACCGCGGGTCAAGTTACATTCTTATGTTCCCACATCTGTACATACACACACACACTCACTCACTCACAGGGCTGGGTTAAAAAAATCGATGAATCGATTCTGAATCAAATGATGAATCCCCAAATCAATCTTTTATTTAATGAATGAATGAATAAGTTAAGGAATGAATAGTTCATTCATTCATTCAATGATTCATTCATTCATTTTTGGAAATCAGTATCGATACCCAGCCCTAGTATTGATGTGTTGCATAACTTGGCAGTCATGTAATTAAGGTTACAGCTAAAAAAAAACAACAGGTTTTAGTAACACTAACCGAATCGATATTGAATCAAATCAAATTGAATCGTGATAATCGATTCTGAACCTTGTGAATCAGAATCGAACCGATTCTTGAAATTCGAATCGATACCCAGCCCTACTCACTCACTCACTCACTCACTCACTCACTCACTCACTCACTCACTCACTCTCACACACACACACACACCCTGGCTCTACTGCCACACACTGCAGGCTTACGATTTCCCAAGGACACCGTGTTCTCAGGAGCACACATTCACACACACACACACATGGTTCACAGTAGCACACATTCACACACACATACACGCATTACACAAACACACCCACACACAGCTCACAGGAGCAGACATGCAGGCCTACATCAGACTGAGCTGGGGTGCTGGAGATGACGGAAGACCGTATCTCCCTGTGGTCGCGGTGAAGAGGAGGTGGTCTGGATGTTAACAGACTGGAGGAGAGGAGGTGGTCTGGATGTTAACAGACTGGAGGAGAGGAGGTGGTCTGGATGTTAACAGACTGGAGGAGAGGAGGTGGTCTGGATGTTAACAGACTGGAGGAGAGGAGGTGGTCTGGATGTTAACAGCCTGGAGGAGAGGAGGTGGTCTGGATGTTACCAGACTGGAGGAGAGGACGTGGTCTGGATGTTAACAGACTGGAGGAGAGGAGGTGGTCTGGATGTTAACAGACTGGAGGAGAGGAGGTGGTCTGGATGTTAACAGACTGGAGGAGAGGAGGTGGTCTGGATGTTACCAGACTGGAGACGGGTCCAGAGTCAAAGACTAAAAGGGAGATTTCCAGTCTAGGAAGTTAATTTGGAAGAAATCAAGGGGAGGAAGGACTAAACCAGCCAGAGATTCTGAATGATTGCACATTTCAGAAATAATGCTGAGCTTTCACTTCACTCATAAAGAGTCCAAGTTTCGGTTTGTGTATTTGAGGCCAGCCTATCAGAACGCAGGGGTGCTGCCGCTGCTGTTAGAAGTGGTGCTGTCCTGGATCATGTCCAGTCGGGTAGTTAAATTCTTGCCCTCATAATGAGGCTGATATAGTGGGACCATCACTCTCTCTCTCTCTCTCTGTGTCTCGTGCTCTGTCTCTCCCTCTCTCTCTCTCTTTCTTCCTCTCACTTTCTTTCTATCTCTCTATCTCTCTCACACACGCAACTACAACTGTTCTTCGGTGCTGCTCCCTAGTCATGAGTTATTTGGACTGAGTGGTTGCTCTCACGGCACAGACCTGTGTGTGCGTGTGTGTGTGTGTTTAGGAACACTGAACGCTTGTTCACTTGAGAGACAAAAGCCGCAGTGTGTGACTTTCCTCATAGCACACACACACTGACTGACACACACACACACACACACTATGTTTAGGACACACGCACACATACTGTACACAAACGTTCCTCTACACAGATGCCCTTCATATACATGGGTAAGCTGTCATACACCCACGCTCTCTCTCTCTCTCTCTCTCTCTCTCTCTCTCTCTCTCTCTCTCTCTCTCTCTCTCTCACACACACATACACACTCTCTCTCTTTCTCTCTCTGTCCCCTCACACCCTCCCTCTCTATGTCTCACACAAAAACACACATAGTTCTTTTTAGATTTTATCTGGGCTTCAGTGGAGTAGAGTCATGGGGTCTCTCTCCACTTTGATCCTTTCAATTCAATTCAGTATGCTTTTTTGGCATGAATGTCAGATGAACAATGTTTTTTTTATTTTTTTTATTTAACCTTTATTTAACCAGATAAAAGCATTGAGATAAAATCTCTTTTACAATACTGACCTGGATGGTCAGTATTGGTCATGTTGCCAAAGCGTCAAGAATACAATTCAATAATAACATGAGAAAACAAATTAAGTATATTCAGATATAGATTAATTAAGTTAACTAACTAAATAGATAGAAAAATAGGTCATAAGATCCTTTCTCTGACAAGAGGGTTCTTCCCGAGTCAGACACACAACACACTCTTTCTCACGCAAACACACATACACACACCTGTACGCATACACTTTCAAATAGAGGTGCATCTCAGAAAATTTGAATATTGTGTAAAAGTCCATTATTTTCCATAATTTAATTCACACAGTGAAACTTTCATGTATTCTAGATCTATTACACAAAGTGGAATATTTCAAGCCTTTTCTGTTTTAATCTTTATGATTGTACAGTTTGTTCAGTATGTTTATTTATACACTAAATACTTGGTCAGGGCCCCTTTTACACAAATTACTGCGTCAACGTGGAGCGTGGCATGGAGGCAATCAGCCTTTAAATATTTAACTACATGTGTAATGAATGTATAATGTGACGACTCCCAGTCCCCTGGCTGGGGGTTGGAAACAGGCTGGGTCTTTTTCTTCCCAGTCCAGCAGGTGGAGTCTGGGAGTGGCTCCTGATCAGGTGCACCTGGCGTAGGTGTGCCTGGGTTATAAGGGCCATCCAGGAGCAGAGCTCTCTCTCTCTCTCCCCAGGAGCACCTTAGTTTTGATTTAGACTTTTGGTTTACACCTTGCAACATCCATCTTCACCATACTGTTGTCTTTGCATCCATACATTACACTACACCACTGATATACTGATATTCACATCCCATACTAATTGATTATTGATTATTGTTTGTATGATTTAAGTAGCCAAGTATTAAATATTCTTAACAGTTTGCGTTGGTAGTGTGACTCCCCTTTTTGTTGCGACTCTACGAGCTGGGTCGTAACAAAAGTGGGGGCTCGTCCTTTGTGGTTGTTAGTTTGGTTTTCTGTGCGTTGTTGTTCTGGGAGTCGCGCTTTGGTGAGTTTTCGGTTTTCTTGTTTGTGTTGCGTTGTTTGCGTTTGTTGTTTTATGGGGGGGGGAGTTTAGTGCTATGCTTTAGTAGGCTACTATTTTGCTATTGCTATTTTTGCGATTGTCAGGAATAGTTTTGGTTGGGACCGTCTTCTTTGTTTACTGGTTTGCGTTTGTGCGTCGGCGGGTGGGTCTATACGGCTGGTGCACTTTGCGCTCTGCTACCATTCCCCTGGTCAGGCTAAGCAGCGATTCCCCTTTGGGTTTCGTTGAGGGGGGGTTGTAGTGTTGTGGCGAACGCGGTTAGAGACAAAGTCTCGGGAGCACGTCCCTGCTCCGGGCGGGTTGTCGGCTTGCCGATCGCTCTTCCCCGCAGCAGCGGGTTTTAGTGCATAAATACCCGCCGTTATGTGGTCACATGAAGACTAGGGGGGGAGATTAGATAGTTTTCGGTAGGCAGTTAGAGGGGAAGCGCATTCTGCGTTGGCTGTGTGGATTCGGCCGCTGTGCGTCACAGTACGTCAACATGTGATTGGTCCCTGGTTTTGCTTTGGTTCATTCAATAGTTTCGTGTGGTTAGTTCATTCATTGTTTGGTCGCTTGCTTCGGGACGTAGGTTGTATAACAACCTGCATATGTGACTTTCGGTTAGTGATATAACATCGGGTCATTATGGCTGCTGTCGATGATTTTTTGTCGACTCCTTCGGAGTCCGGTTTGGCTGAGTTTACCAAGGATCAGCTTATGGATATAGCGAAGCACTATGGTATTGCTATTAGTAGCAGTAGTGCTCGAGTTAAGGACAGCCTAGCAGCTGCTTTGGTTGATGGTTTAGTGGCTAAAGGTGTTATTCGTAGGAAAGACGAAAGTGGGGATTGGTTTAGCGCATCGGGGTCCGGGTGGACTTTTGAGCAGCATAGAGAAATGTATTTGTTGCAAACGGACCGTGAAAAGGAACGTGAATCGATGCAGTTGGAACGTGAGAGATTACAAGTTGAGCAGGAGAAGTTAAAACTTGAGGCTCGTCGGCTCGAGCTAGGTCAGCCCGGTAGGCCCCAGGGGGGTGTGGCCATGCCTGGGGGTGCTGTTAACCTGCTCCCTGTATTTGACATTAGGACGAGTTTGCGGCTCGTTCCAACCTTTAATGAAAAGGATCCGGACACGTTTTTTGCATTGTTTGAGCGTGTAGCGGAGGCTGGAGATTGGTCCGACGCAAACCGTATTCTAATGTTACAGTGCGTTCTTACTGGGAAAGCCCAGGAGGCTTTTTGTTCATTGGCCCCAGAGCCTAATCTTACATATGCTAAAGTAAAGGATTCGGTATTGAAAACGTATGAGTTGGTGCCGGAAGCATATCGTAAGAGGTTTAGGACTTGGAAAAAGGGCGACAAGCAGACCCATTTGGAGTTTGCTCGGGACTTGGTGTGTCAGTTTACTCGTTGGCGCACCTCGTTAAAAATTACCACGTTTGTGGCTCTGTGTGATCTAATGGTGTTGGAACAGTTTAAGGATTCAGTGCCTGGGGGCGTGGCAACTTATGTGGGTGACCACAAAGACGTTAAGACAGCCCTAGAGGCTGCTGCGTTGGCCGACGATTATGTGATCACTCACAGAAGTGGTTATGAGCCCCGCGCTACGGACGAGTGCTCTCGCCGTGGCTCAGACCGTCCTCTTCGCTCTCCGAGTAGGGGAGGAGCGGGGATGGAGCGTAGTTTGCCTGCAGACTAACCGCGTTTTGTCGTTTTTAGGTTGTCCCTGCCTTCTGTCCTCCTCTTGCTTCCCTGTCTGTTGTCCTTCTCCTTAAATTGCTTCTCAGGTGCCGAGTTGCTGGAGTGCGGTCTGCGGGCTTGTGAGGTGGGGTTTGGAGGTTGGGAGGTTTATAGGATGCTTTGTGTGTTTGTTTTGGTCTCGGGGTTCCTTTTGGGGTCCCCGAGTTTATGGGGGGGGGTGTGACGACTCCCAGTCCCCTGGCTGGGGGTTGGAAACAGGCTGGGTCTTTTTCTTCCCAGTCCAGCAGGTGGAGTCTGGGAGTGGCTCCTGATCAGGTGCACCTGGCGTAGGTGTGCCTGGGTTATAAGGGCCATCCAGGAGCAGAGCTCTCTCTCTCTCTCCCCAGGAGCACCTTAGTTTTGATTTAGACTTTTGGTTTACACCTTGCAACATCCATCTTCACCATACTGTTGTCTTTGCATCCATACATTACACTACACCACTGATATACTGATATTCACATCCCATACTAATTGATTATTGATTATTGTTTGTATGATTTAAGTAGCCAAGTATTAAATATTCTTAACAGTTTGCGTTGGTAGTGTGACTCCCCTTTTTGTTGCGACTCTACGAGCTGGGTCGTAACAATAATATATGGAAGTTTCACTTTTTGAATTAAATTATAGAAAATAATGAACTTTCCACAATATTTTAATTTACTGAGATGCACCTGTATATAGTCTCCCTGCCCTGTTAAAATTTTAAGACAGCTAATCAATACTATGTAGTAGTTGCTCTGTGTGTGTGTGTGTGTGTGTGTGTGTGTCCGTCCGTGTCCGTGTCCGTCCACCTCTGGAAATCATAGGGAGAGAGACATAATCTAACCGTTGTATTTCTTGTGTTCCCGTAGCCCAGAATGTGACGGTAGAGGAGATCCTCTCTACCTACAGACAGGCCTGCCAGAAGCTCAGCTGTAAACCCATACCTAAAGTGCTCAAACAGATACAGGTAAGTTTTACACACACACTAATACACTAGGCATAACGGTGTTTCCTGTGGAACTGATCTCTTGGTGTGGTGGTGTGTGAAAAAAAAGAGTCTGATTTCGAAACGGAAAAAGCGGGGGATCGGAGACCACCCTTCTTCCTCCCTTGTTCCTCTCTCCTGTCCCCTTCCTTCTCTTCTCTCCTCTCTTGCGCTCCTCTCAACAACCTCTCTCTCCTCTTCTCTCTCACCTGTGCCTCCACTCTGTGCCTGTGCCACAGTCCTGTCCTCTCCTACCACAATCCCTGCCTCTGCCTAAAAAAAAACTATTAACTGAAGAGTAGGTCTATAAAGATGGCCTAACTTATCTCGTAAGGCTGGTAAAGTCCTAGAGCTTAAAATGTAATTAATTACATGTAACTGGACGGGATAAAACAGTAAACCCACACAGGCACTTAATAAATCATATGGTTAATAGACATATTTTAATCAAATGTATTGTAGGTTACCATTATAACAGCAGCTGTAGACAAATAAATAAAAAGGTAAGCTAGTCTTTAAACATGCCTAAATAATTAGTTGCTTTTTCTGTTATTTTGATTGGTACATTTTAGGTGGCTGGAGGAACATTAACGCAAGCTAGTGTTAGTTCAGCCAGCCAAAAAGACGGTCGCATAATCCATCGGGCAGCGCTGCGCCTGACTCGCACGAAAATTGCAGAACCTACTCGCGCTTGTGGTTTATGTCTCCTTGACAACGCTCGCTTGAAGGGCTGACAGACAGACAGACAGCAGCGCGTAGCTCAAATGGAGCAGCTCCGCTTCGGCTCAAACTACGTTACGTAACGTTAGCAACACAAGGCCAATTTATCATATTAATTTTTTACTTGTCCGATCAGACAACTGCATGAGGCATTCCTCTTGCCCGAACAGAGTTTACTGGTCTCTGGGAAGCGGGCAAAACTGTTAGCCTACAGGTAGCTTGCCTTGTTCCTGAATCCCCCTGATGTGAATCATGGCTAGCCAGCAATAACCTAGCCTACCTGACTGGTCTCATCATTCTCCTCTCTCTTCCTCTTCAAAAATTGTTGTATGCCCATCTGGAAAATTGTATTGATATATTAGGTTATAGAATCCGCTAGTTGTCATCAGGGAATTATAAAACCAAAGGCTTTACCAACGTGCTTGAGATGGGCAGGAGCTGTCGGCACGTCTAACTGTAGCTATAACGGCACTTAGATTACTAACATAAATGTATTTTAGACAGTAGGCATTTTGAGGAGTAGGCCTAGGTGCCAGCACCAGAGTTTGGCCCAATTCAAACACTGGTTAACACTATGGTAATATTTGAGCGTCAATAGCCTACCTTTCTTTCGTTGTAACCTCATGCCGCTCACTGAAGAAAAAATCACTTCACGCGCCGATTCTTCCGATCACCTCAGAAAGGAGCAGCATGGAGCAGAATGGAGCGGCACAGAGCGCGCGGCCTATAGGCTCTTAGTCTTATTGAAAATAAATAGTCCTAATGTGGGCGCGACAGTGGTTTTGAAAGTGCATTTAGGCAGAAATATTTAAAAAGTTTAAGATTTTTAATTTAAGACTTTTATATATATATATATAGCCTCATTTGTATTATTGTTTTTTGTATCAAATGTTTGGTGTGGCGGCAAGGACCTTACCAGCGGAAACGCTGCATAAACACACACACAGTACTCCCCCGCATAGACCCCTGCATCAATCTCAGAGCTGGATTACAACTGGACCTCTGAACTCTTCAGCACCTCTCCATCATCTGGAACTACATAATCACCTCTGGCAACCAATCAGATGACTCCTGGCCGCCTGAACCTGTTGGCTCAGCCTTCATAGGGGAAATCGACGGCAGCCAATCAGTGTAGATCATTTTCCTGGCAGGATGTTGTCGTTAATCTCATGTTTTTGTCAGTTAATTAATTTTAGTTGCTGTGGGTTTGCTTTATCAGTTTAGTGTTAATCCCCTGGAATAAGCAGGTCTTTAAGATCTAATATCAAATGACTTGTTTGTTTAGGTTATATTCTGCTGCTTCTATAGCCTCTTTCAGATATAAATCCCAGAGCGTTGCTGGATTAATTTTTCCGGCAATGCTGGCGGATTCCCCCGTTCACATTTGCAGCCCATTGCCTCAACATTGCCGGGTACAGTGTGCTCATACTGTACATGACATTACAATCCCGGAAAGGCAGAATATGATGTCTGACTCCAGCAGGCAGCAGGCAGAAGACACTTTGTTTTGAACAAATTGGCAGGTGAACAGATCATATCAACACTGATAATTGTAAACAGCTGATGTTACAGTGAACTAGGGCTGCACCTAGCAATTAATCTACTGTAGCGATTATTTTTCAGATTAGTCGATTAATCTAACGACTAATTTAACGATTATTTTAACAATTATTTGTTATTGCTCGATAAATATAACACTTAATTTACCCAAAATTAATGTAAAAAATGTTTATCCGCTCGTGTGCGGATTCTATCAAGCTTTTTGCCTCACGCATGTTTTGAGTTAAACATGAATGAATGAAGACTGCCTAGTTCACCTCAGGTGACCCCTGACATCTGCAGGGTTATAGGACAGGACCACGGTTCATTTGATTGGTTCATTGTCCTCAGACCACGGGCTTATTGGTCCAGACCAGTGACTGATCTGGTTGTATTTGTGTTCCGTGTGAAGGATGACGTTGTTGTTATTGTTTACCTTCAGCCTGCGCTCTCTGCCAGCAGTGTGTGTAAAAAGTCACTGACTGTTTCTCAGTGTGTGCCCTATTTGTCGTGTGTGTGTGTGTGTGTGTGTGTGTGTGTGTGTGTGTGTGTGTGTGTGTGTGTGTGTGTGTGTGTGTGTGTGTGTGTGTGTGTGTGTGTGTGTGTGTGTGTGTGTGTGTGTGTGTGTGTGTGTGTGTGTGTGTGGCACACAGGCACGTGGGTGTGTATGCGTGTCCACCTGGAAATCTAAACAGGGAACAGAGAGAAAGGTAGAGAGAGAGAGCGAGAGAGAGATGGAGGCAGCCTCCTACAGTAAGTTTGTTACAGTTTCCTAGTTTCCTGTCTGACGACTCGTCTGTCTTTCTGTCTGGTCGAGACACGGTAACATTTAAGTTTAGGTAAGTGCTCAGAACTCACTCAGGACCCGCCCTACAAGCTCACGCACACAGAAAAATAGACAGACACACGCACGCACTGAAACATCAACAAAGACTTCCTCAGACTCCAGCTCACTATAAACATGTTTCACAAACATCACTATAGAACATAGACCCCCCACCCTAGAATACTGGTATGGACAAAGCCTTGTTGAATCTTTAAGCAGGTGGGCCTATCCTCTCTCCTGGGCCTATCCTCTCTCCTGGGCCTATCCTCTCTCCTGGGCCTATCCTCTCCCCTGGGCCTATCCTCTCCCCTGGGCCTATCCTCTCTCCTGGGCCTATCCTCTCTCCTGGGCCTATCCTCTCTCCTGGGCCTATCCTCTCTCCTGGGCCTATCCTCTCTCCTGGGCCTATCCTCTCTCCTGGGCCTATCCTCTCTCCTGGGCCTATCCTCTCTCCTGGGCCTATCCTCTCCCCTGGGCCTATCCTCTCCCCTGGGCCTATCCTCTCTCCTGGGCCTATCCTCTCTCCTGGGCCTATCCTCTCTCCTGGGCCTATCCTCTCCCCTGGGCCTATCCTCTCCCCTGGGCCTATCCTCTCTCCTGGGCCTATCCTCTCCCCTGGGCCTATCCTCTCTGTCTGTCTCTTTCTCTCGTTTGTCCTGTCTGTCTGTCTGTCTATGTGTGTGTGTGTGTGTGTGTCTGTCTGTCTGTCTGTCTGTGTGTGTGTGTGTGTGTGTGTGTGTGCGTGCGTGCGTGGTGATGATGTAGACGGCATCCCTCAGCTGAAGCCCCTCCCATGTGTCTTGGTATTTAGAGCAGCTGACACCCCATCCCATTGGTGGAAGGACTCATCATTAGCCTATAGGCCCTCCCGGCCTGCTGTCCGCCAGGCAGGCTGCTCTCTACCCCCTAACCTCCACCCGGGGCCTCACAGGCTATCCAGCCTGGTCCGGCTCTGCTCTGGCCCTGGCCTGGGCCAAGTCTGTAAATTTCCACTGAGGGTCAACTGCCTGTACGCACACACGCGTACATCGTCATCACTGTGTTGGTTGTGCTCTCTCTCTCTCTCTCTCTCTGTCTCTCTCTCTCTCGCTGTCTTTCTCTGTCCCTCCGTTACTCCCTCTCTCTTTCTCTCCATCCCACAATCCCTCTCTCTTTCTCTGCCTCACTCACTCCCTGTCTTTCTCTCAACCTTCCTCACTCTCTCTCTCATCCCACACTCCCTGTCTCTCTCCCACACTGTCTCTCCCACACTCTGTCTCTCTCCCTGTCTCTCTCTCCCTGTCTCTCTCTCTCCCTGTCTCTCTCCCTGTCTCTCTCTCTCTCCCTCTCTCTGTCTCCCTCTATCTCTCTCTCCCTCTCTCTCTTCCTCCCCCCCTGTCTGTCCCCCTACCCACTCAGTCTAGTCCACTGTAGCCCTCCCCTTTTTTGTGCTTAGTCATCCTTGGAAACAGACCACATAGCAGAGAGAGAGAGAGAGAGAGAGGGGGGGGGGGGGGGGCTTTACGGTGGCGTTCAGACGTTAAACTGTTTTTTCCCCCTCTCTAAATGCCGTCCTTATTTAGTGAGCGTGGACTGTACACATGGGAGGAGGCCAGGGGCCCTACAGGCTGTGTGTGTGTGTGTGTGTGTGTGTGTGTGTGTGTGTGTGTGTGTGTGTGTGTGTGTGTGTGTGTGTGTGTGTGTGTGTGTGTGTGTGTGTGTGTGTGTGTGTGTGTGTGTGTGTGTGTGTGTGTGTTTGACGACTGTGTGTTGAATGCGTGCTCCTCAGTATCTTTTAATGCTTGGACATGTGGCGGTCCTGTGTCACATTTCTGCTCTCCCTATAGACACACATTCCCCCTCACTCACACACACACAACCCAAACATCCTGAAGATATGTTCTCTCTCTCTCTCTCTCTCTCTCTCTCTCTCTCACACACACATACACACACAAAACCTATAAGTACAACCTAACGCCTTTAATATTCTCTCTCTCTCTCTCTCTCTCTCTCTCTCTCTCTCTCACTCACTCACTCACACTCATGTGCGCGCGCACACACACACACACACACACACATAGATGCTCACTCTCAAGGTGTAATCGCCAGCACACCCACCCATACATTTGCATACTGTACTCAAGCCTATAGACACACACATGGAGGCTGGCTGACGCATACTCTCCACCATTGTATTGTGTGTGGGGGTGTGGTTCAGAAACATACCAGGTTACCTTTCCATAGTCCTCCACACACACACACACACACACACAAAACCTATAGGTACAACCTAACCCCCTTAATAATATGCTCGCTCTCTCTCTCACACACACATACATGTACATGCACTCTCTCTTTCTCTCTCCCTCTCTCTCTCTCTCTCTCTCTCTCTCTCTCACACACACACACATAAAACCTATAGGTACAACCTAACCCCCTTAATAATATGCTCTCTCTCTCGCTCTCTCTCACACACACATACATGTACATACACTCTCTTTCTCTCTCTCCCTCTCTCTCTCACACACACACACACACACATACATAAAACCTATAGGTACAACCTAACCCCCTTAATAATATTCTCTCTCTATCTCTCACTCACTCACTTACACACACACACACACACACACACACACACACACACACACACACACATACACACACACAAGCACACACACAAACACACAGACAGAACCCTATACAGGGTTAGCATTGTGAGACTATCCTGACCTTCTGTTTCTCTCTGCAGTTAGAACGAGTTCAGTGGGTGGGAGTGCTTGCCTTGACAGACAAACTCCTTCAGCCAATCAGCGTAACAAAACTTTGGCCAAATCCAGTCGGAGGAGCAGCGAAAATGGCTTCTCCTCCAAGAAACTGCACTAGTGCACCTTCTTGCTTTTGTTCCGATTGTGGTTATTGCGTCTGTTTCAGCAATAACTGCACTTATGTGACTGTTTATTCTACTAACGTTAAGGTTGCCGCTCGTTGCTACGACTGTTACTGTTTTGCCAGCA
This sequence comes from Borostomias antarcticus, assembly GCF_949987555.1. Classification (NCBI taxonomy): domain Eukaryota; kingdom Metazoa; phylum Chordata; class Actinopteri; order Stomiiformes; family Stomiidae; genus Borostomias; species Borostomias antarcticus. The sequence goes on from NC_140234.1 coordinate 14,406,913, forward strand.
GACCGTATTTAACGCTTTCAACTACGGGACCCAATCAGGAGCTGCGTTTCACTGGGGGGGGGGGGGGGGGGGCGGGACAGTGGTTAGAACGCAGTCCCTGATTGGCCTGGTCACACAATGTGATTTCTGCAAATCGTTCTAGACAGGGGGAAGTCCAAACTGATCTGTGGAGAGAAGCAGAATGTGAGCTCAGGATCAGGATGGTCACAGGATGTCACAAGGCTAATTCAGGGTCACATGGAGGTCAGTCAGTGCACGTCCAACCCAGGAAAGCTTCTTTGCCGTCTCGTGGCTGACGGGATGACTGGCTAGCTGAGTGACAGCTTAGACCTACGCAGTTGTAATTACTTGAAAGTAATTAAGGTACATTTGATTTTTCTCCCAGTGGACTCGTCTATTGGTTTAATTGCACTAGGTGAGAGAAATTAAGTGCAGTCAAGTGTTTAGAGTGAGCTACGCTACGCTAACCCCCAGCAGGGTTTTTCCTGGCTCAGAATGGGTCTTTGGGGGGTGATGCACACACAATTTTGGGGGGAAACCTCAGTTTTATGCCGAGAAGCCTACCAGCATATACAGTATAGGCCTATATTCTTTGCTAATCGTTCTGACTGAGCTCACTTTTCACAATCGCGGGAAATCTCCCAACATGACACAAAATGGATATGAAGCCAAAAAAAACGGATACATGGTCCCCAATTGTGTCTATTAATGATCTTGATTACTAGTGGTCCAAACCATGGACAATGCAAGAAAGAGGGATGGGCTGCACTTGAAACAAGCTATCAAACACATTTGGAGAGGATTTGAATTGCTGTTTTTATTCTCAATTTTTAGCATTTTGGCACTGGTTGATTTTCTTTTGGCTCTGGCTAAAATCTCTTTGGAGGGGGCGTCAAAACCCCTGCCCAGCCAGCGGAGGGTACATGGGAACAGGAGCGTGAGGGGTCACTGATTTCATATCTGCCGTACCAGGTCATCAAGTTCCTGTCTGTTGAAATAGGCTGGGCAGCAGAGAGGTGTGTGCGTGCGCACGTGTAACTGTGTGTGTGTGTGTGTGGTTGTGTGTGTGTGGTTGTGTGTGTGTGGTTGTGTGTGGGTGTGTGTGTGTGTGTGGATGTGTGTGGGTGTGTGTGTGTGTGAGTGTTTGTGTGACCGGGTGAAGGGTGGAATAGCCCTCTGTGTATCAGACATTCCTCCAGTGGTGTAGGTTTCACCTCTAGAAGGAGAACACTCAGAATACTGTGGTGTTATATCACTGCAGAGAATTTGTTACAGTGGGTGAGCATGGATGCGCACGCACACACACACACACACCTACAGACACACACACACACACATACACACACACAGCTTTGAGGAATGTTTAGAGGTGATTGAGGACAGTGCCATGTCACTGTACCCTAGAGAACACACTAATGGATTGATTTTGTACACACACACTCACACACGCACACACACACTCACACACGCACACACACTCACACACAGACACACACGTCTGCAGCTCCTGTTCTTAGGAGCATGGGGTTTATCTCTGTACCCAGTAGGAGTTTTATACCATCTACTTTTCACTGCGCGTGTGTGTGTGTGTGTGTTTCTGACTGTTTCTCTGTTTTCTCAGGAGCTGAAAGATCTGACTCAGCGAAATGAATGCCTAGACCTTAAAGGTAAGCTCTGACATTACTGAGACACATGCACTCACACGCGCTGCTTCTGAGTGTTGCTGATAACTGTGTGTGTGTGTGCGTGTGTAACTGTGTGTGTGTGGTTGTGCGTGCGCACGTGTAACTGTGTGTGTGTGTGTGTGTGTGTGTGTGTGTGTGTGTGTGTGTGTGTAGGTGAGAAGCTGGACTACAAGGCCTGTGAGTCTCTGGAGGAGGTTCTGAAGAGAGTCCAGTTCAAGATGGTGGACCTGGAGCAGACCAGCCTGGACGAAGACGTAAGAGGATCTCTCTCCCTCTCTCTTTCTCTCCCTCTCTCTCCATTTCTCTTACTCTCCCTCTCTTACTCTCCATCTCTCTCTCCCTCTCTCTCTCTCTCCACCTCTCTCTCCATCTCTCTTACTCTCCCTCTCTCTCTCTCCACCTCTCTCTCCATCTCTCTTACTCTCCATCTCTCTCTCCCTCTCTCTTTCTCTCCCTCTCTCTCTCTCCACCTCTCTCTCTCCCTCTCTCTTACTCTCCATCTCTCTCTCCCTCTCTCTTTCTCTCCATCTCTCTTACTCTCCATCTCTCTCTCCCTCTCTCTCTCTCCCTCTCCTTCTCTCTTTCGCTTCCTCTCTCCTTCTCTCTTCTTCCCCTCTCTCCCTCTCTCTCTCTCTCTCCATCTCTCTCCATCTCTCTCTCTCTCCTCTCTGTCTGCTCCTCTCCATTGATATCTTTCTTCTTGTGTCTGCTCCTCTCTTCATATCTTCTCTCAAATCTAAAAAGATCTTTCAAGAGGGACATGTTCTGGTTGGCAGAATGCGTCTCTGTCTCTCCTGGCAGGATGTGTAGCGTTTCTCAGAGTTGGATGATGACTCTGGAACTCTGTGTGAATGTAAACACCATTAGGGAGGTTTGGGTTGAGACACACACACACACACACAGAGGTACAGTCACTGTGGCTTACCATATCCTGTTACCATAATGTTACATCATGTAGGGAGGGAGACACACACACACACAGTAATATGTCCTCGAAATGTCAGTGAGCTCCCTCTCTTAGTGAATCATTACTGGTCATCCTCTCGGTCAGACTGGCCTGGTGAGAGAGAGATGGGTGGAGGGAGGGGGGGAGGGGGGGAAGGGGAGGAGGGGAAGAGATGGAGGAGAGGAAGGAGAGAGGAGACGGTGAAATGAGGGAGTTGAAGGGGCTAACACACGAGCATGGAGCGACGGGCACACACACACACACACACACACACACACACACACTGCATGCAGGGTCAGCTCTGATCTCAGTGGGGAATAACTAGGGAACTGACCGGGCCACCCCCATCAAACAGCTACACACACGTGCGTACACACACACACACACACACTCGCGTATTAGGGTTTATAAGGGGCTGAGATCCATAGGGGAGTGGAGGGTTGAGTTTGGGGGAAGAGACTATATTGAGATGGACAAATGAGAGATGGACTGATAGATTGATAGATAGATAGATACTGTAGATTGATAGATAGATAGATAGATAGATAGATAGATAGATAGATAGATAGATAGATAGATACTGTAGATAGATACTGTAGATAGATACTGTAGATAGATAGATAGATAGATAGATAGATAGATAGATAGATAGATAGATAGATAGATAGATAGATAGATAGATAGATAGATAGATACTGTAGATAGATTGATTGATTGCGCTGCCTATGTTGTGGACACAGACGCAGTCATCCGGGGGAAGTAGATGAGGATGATGCTGATAGACCATGTTGGTCTCAAGACTTGGTTTTAAAACACACACAAAACCAAGTCTAAACAGGGTCATACGTAGACTGCTAGACTACGGATAGTAAATTGCCAGTTTGGAAACCTTTCAAAGTCTAGCTGAGTACTTGGGACTGGAATGAGGAACTGATTAACACTGATAAGATACTGGAAGGACAAGCAATAAGAATTCCAAGGTACCCGTACTTGTTACACATGGCAAATAAATGTCCTATTCTAAAAGAGGGATGGACAGATGAGAAATGGACAGATGAGTTTAAGATGGACAGCAGGATGAACAGGGGAGCAAAGGAAAGGAGGAGAGGGAGGGAGGGAGGGAGGGAGGGAGGGAGGGAGGGAGGGAGGGAGGGAGGGAGGGAGACCAGAGTGGTGACTGGTGGTGATCTGATTTTCTTTTACTGGACAGGGAGGAGTTTCATTTCTGCCATTTCTGGAGGCAGTTGGAAATTATGCTGTGCGTGTGTGCATGTGTGTGTGTGTGTGTGATGGCTCAGAGACTGCAGAGTATGCAAGCAGGCGCTAAACCACCGGACTCATGACCTAACCGTATCTAATTTAGGAGCGTGTCTGGGCGTGTCTCCCTCTGTGTCCGTGTGAGTGTGTGTGTGTGTGTGTGTGTGAGTGTGTGTGTCTGACAGATGTGTATTCCCCAGTCCTCCCCACACAACTTGACTTCTCATGAATATCTTCCGTGTGTTTGGAAGACAGATTCCTCTTTACTGACTTCTAGTCTCCACGTCACAGTCTAAATCCCGCAGGGAGAAAACTGTCAAATCATTGTACGTTCTGTATTAAATAGTACTATTTTCTATATTAAATGATGACTACATATACTGTATTCAATGATCAATAATATATTCTATATTGAACGATTTAGTCTTTTTTTTGTTTTGTTTATTTATTTAGATCAGGACAGCGCATATTGATGAACGTGTACAAAACATGTAAATATGCCAGATTGGAGCCCGGAGGCTAGTTTCCATCCGGAGTCCATTAGGCAGGTTGATGTTACAGAACAAAGTTACAAGAGGTACAGAGGCAGTTAAACATATATAAAACACAGATACAGTACAATATATAAAACATAGAACAATGGCATGCAGTTAGAAGTGTTCACACTTTTGGTTGGCTCTAAGCCACACCTTTAGATGCCCCTTAAAGATGGCAAGAGTGGGGCAATCCCTTATGATTAAGGGGAGGCTGTTCCAGATTGCGGACCCCTTATAAGATAGAACATTTTGACTGAAGGAGGTTTTTCTAAAGGTAATCAAACAGTCATTTGCAACGGCTCTTGAGAGCTGAGACAGGTTGGTGGTGGATCTGTATTTGATAAACTCATTCAGAGGGGGTGGCACTAGACCACAAAGCACTTTGTAGATCAAGCACACAGAGGAGAAGTAACTGAAATTTTCAATGCTTGTCATGTTGTATTTTGCTAAAATGTTGCAGTGGTGATAAGTAAAAGGTTTTCTGTCCAGAATCTTTAAAACTATATTGATTGGTGCTACAGTTTATATTCAATAAGACTCTTGTGTATGAAATAATACTATAAGCTAAAACTCCACTTCCTCATTCATTAACGCACATGAAATGAAATGAAATCCACTTTCATTGTCATCCAGCTCTGTGACGCACGCACACACGCACACACACACACACACACACACTCAGGAGCGGTCAAACATACAGTAACACAACACACGTCCTCTCCATGCTGCCTGGATAAGTCTCACCATCTACAGTACTAGAGAACAACACACACATACACACACACACACACACTATGGTCTCTCCCACCTGCACGCCCGCCCCACATCTCCCAGTGGTATGACCCAGCTGGGGCCTCACCCTCACACACACACCCCCTGGGCGGCCCGTTGCTGTGGCAACGGAGGCCGTCGTTCGCCACTGCCGCCGGGACCTCCTCTGTCATAACAGCCCTCAGCGCTCCCGGAACCCTGGCGCCGTAGGCCGGAACGGACCGCACTTATGTGCCGCCTTTTCTACCTTAACGGACAAGGCTCTTTACAGTGGCCTCGTTCGCTCACCAGTGGTGGCAAGCTGGCGGAATTTGGGGTGTCTTGCTGACGGGACGCTTCGGCGCGTGGACAGGCGGAGCCGGGATTCAAACCACTGACCCTTCGGTCATCGGACGACCCGCTCTACCCCCTGAGCCACAGCCAGCCAGGCTACATAATTAGTGTTAAAGCCGGGTTCATTTACAACAGCTGCGACGAGACTCTAGTTTTAGAGCGTTGGTCTTGTCCATAAGTGAGTCTTTCCACAAGATTTTCAAGTCGTCAGTTCCAGATTGACAGGATAGTCTAATTTTGTGCTGAAACTATATCTGACACCCCCGTCTCTCCCTCCATCCAGGGTGCGTCTGCGTTGTTTGACATGATAGAGTACTACGAGTCAGCCACCCACCTCAACATCTCCTTCAACAAGCACATCGGAACGCGAGGCTGGCAGGCCGCCGCCCACATGATGAGGAAGGTGAGAGGTCACGACCGAGGGGGGGGGGGGGGGGGTCACTGGGGTCAGGGGGGGAATTGAGGGAGGGGAGGGGCCGGGCGGATGCCATGTATGTTAGAGATTGTGTGTGTGTCCAACATGTACACCTATGAAGGTTGTATACTGTACCTTTTTCTTATCTCTGCGTGCGTGCGTGCGTGCGTGCGTGCGTGCGTGTGTGTGTGTGTGCGCGCGTGCGTGTGCGTGCGTGCGTATGTGTGTGTGAGTGTGTGAGAGAGAGAGAATAATGCCCTCAGTTCTCCAGCAGCTGGTCCAATCTCCCTGCTGGCACTGTGATTTGAGTCATCAGTTTACCACAGCTCAGATTACAGATTACGAGTGGTTCCTGGATTATTGAAGGACAGGCCAGGCCACGGCTAAACCCAGAGCAGTGGAAGTCTTTAGAGCTGCTGTGTGTGTGTGTGTGTGTGTGTGTGTGTGTGTGTGTGTGTGTGTGTGTGTGTGTGCGTGTGCGTGTGCGTGTGCGTGTGCGTGTGCGTGCGCGCGTGTGTGCGCGCGCGCGCGTGTGTGTGTCCAGGTCCAGACTGCTGTCTGATACAGGACAGATTAGAACAGGTGTGTGTGTACTGTTCAATTCAGACCCTATGTGCGTGTATTCAGACTGTCTGATACAGGACAGATTAGAACAGGTGTGTGTGTTCCATTCAGACTGTGTGAGTGTGAGTGTGGGAGAGGGAGAGAGAGAGAGAGAGCCCTCCGCTGAGTGTGCGCTGGCCTTGTTCATTATAAACAGCCTAGTTCCAGCTAGTCCACATTTCAGACAGTGATTACACAGATCAGGTTCCTGCCTTGAGTGTGAAGTCAGCTCCATTATGTCCATGGGGGTGACATTTCACACCTGATTGAAACTTTATAGATTGTAAATTCTACATCCCACTAGGAATGTGCACAACTCACATTTTTCATAGTCGATCGTTTTTTGGCCGACATTCAAAAGATTTGATTCCAACATTTTAAAAGAATTGTTTATTTGAATGAAAAAACGTTAAGACCACAATTCTGTTGATTTTGACGCTGTAATTTAACTCCGATTCCAATCAGTATAGCACTACAGAACAGATGATGCATTACATTAGTTCAATTTAAATATTTTTTTAAAGGATATGTTTATTTGAATGAAAAAAAAAAGACCACAATTTGACCAAAATCGGTTAGTGACCAAAAATCGACTTTGACCGTCATGAACGATTAATCAATTCATCGGACCCACCCCTACATCCCACCAGTCTCCTGATGGCTCAACAGTCAGACAATCTGTGTGTGTCTGTCTCTCTCTATGTCCATTGTTCATTGCGTGTCTGTGTTAATTGGTGTGTGTGTGTGTGTTGGTCACCAGACGAGCTCGCTGCAGTACCTGGACGCCAGGAACACGCCCCTGCTGGACCACTCGGCTCCATTCGTGGCTCGGGCGCTGAGGATCAGTGGCAGTCTGGCCGTGCTGCACCTGGAGAACGCCGGGCTGTCTGGACGACCGCTCATGCTGCTGGGTACCCCACACACACACACACACACACTAACGCACACTCACACACACACACTCACACACACACTCTTACACACACACATGTACACACACACACACTCACACACACTCATCCCCACACACACACACACACACACACACACACACACACACTGCTGGGCTATATACACCCAAACACCCATGCTGCTGGATAACACACACTCACACACACATACTCACACACACACTCACTCATTCACACACTCACACACAACACAAACTCATTAAGTCTCAGCTTAAAACACACTTGTTTTCACTGGCTTTTGAGGCCTGATAGCCTACATCCCTTGTCCTGTTATTGTTCTGTGATTATGTGCACTTTATTCTGTTTACTCTTTTAGTTTGTTTTATATCCTGTACAACACTTTGGTGCAACTTCGGTTGATTTTAATCATGCTTTATAAATAAAGTTGACCTTGACACACACACACACACTGCTGGGTTATCTAGATAACCACTCATGCTGCTGGGTAACACACACATACAATACTGTGCAAAAGTCTTAAACCGCCACCTAAGAAAATCATGTTTAAAGCTATTTATTTGCTTGTAAAAACACTCTATGAAACATTGGAATAAACACAAAGAAACATTAATACAAAAAAGTAATACAAATATCTTAAGCATAAAAACCAACTGTCCATGGTATAGGCAGGCAGTCTGAATAGAATATGAGGCACTGTACATTTAAAACATATATATATTTTATTGAATCATGGACCAAAATATGAATTTCTTGTTTTTAAAAGAAGTTGGCATTTTGTGTGGCCTCCCTTAGAACACAAACTTCTCTTTGGTACACTGCTGTGTCAATTTAATAGTCCCGTGGTAAATGCTTCACAAGCTTCTTGCAGGATTACAGATTTTATTTTTTATTATTATTATTTTTTATTATTATTAGAATTATTAGAATTATTTGTTTGTATTAACTGTAATGGTATATAGTGTTTTACAAGCAAATAAACACTTGCTGTCCAGATAAATAGCTTTAAATAATGTTCTAAGACTTTTGCACAGTACTGTACATACACACACACACATATCTAAGTGGCTGCTCGTTTATGTGGTCTATTTTTAGTAGCATCAAATTCTCTGGTTCAAAAGTTGGGTTGTTTCTCATCTTTCCTCTCGCTCCTCTGTTTCTCCCACTCTACCCACCTCTCTTCAACCCCCCTTCTCTCTCTCTCTGTCTCCCTCTCTCTCTCCCTGTCTCTTCCTCTCTCTGTCTCTCCCTCCCTCTCTCTCTCTCCGTCTCCCCCTCTCTCTGTCTCTCCCTCCCTCTCTCTCTGTCCCTGTCTCTCTCTCTCTGTCTCTCCCTCCCTCTCTCTCCCTGTCTCTCTCTCTCTGTCTCTCCCTCTCTCTCTCTCTCTCTCTCTCTCTCTCCCCCCCTCTCTCTCTTTCTCTGTCTCCCTCTCTCTCTCTCTGTCTCTCTCTCCCTTCCATTCTCTCTGTCTGTCTGTCTGTCTCTCTCTCTCCCTCCCTCCCTCCCTCCCTCCCTCTCTCTCTCTCTCTCTCGCTCTCTCTGTCTCTCTGTCTCTGTCTCTCTCAGCCACGGCCTTGAAGATGAACATGAACCTGAGAGAGCTCTACCTGGCCGACAACAAGCTGAACGGCCTGCAGGACTCTGCTCAGCTGGGGAACCTGCTCAAGTTCAACTACAACATCCAGATCCTGGACCTCCGCAACAACCACATCCTCGACTCAGGTCAGCTCGCCAGATTAAGACTGCTGTATCCCAACCCTAACCTGTAGTCCTAATCTGAAGTCACAACAACCTCTTCCCTCGTTAACCTATCTTTGCATTTTTGTCTTTGGGATTGTATATCCCTTGTTTAGTTGTATAAACCAAACTGGTTTGGTAGCTCAACTCTCTCTCTCTCCCTCTCTCTGTCCATCTGTCTCTATCCCTCTCCCTACCTTACACCATATCCCCCTCTATCCCTCTCTCTCCCTCTATCTCTTTCTCTCCCTCCCTCTCTCCCTCCAGGTCTGGCCTACGTGTGTGAGGGTCTGAAGGAGCAGAGGAAAGGCCTGGTCACCCTGGTGCTCTGGAACAACCAGCTCACACACAACGGCATGGGCTACCTGGCCGCCGCCCTGGTGAATACACACACACCGACACACACACACCGACACAAACACGCCTCGCGTGCGTATAGACTCTCTCCAAGTCGTTCTCGGACACAAGCCCCTCCAGCGGCGTTTTGTCATCTTAGCTCGCCGGTACTTTCCTCCCCTGCGCCCTTCTTTAGTACGTCCACGTACGCCGGCGTGGGACGCCCACGTGATCGCTTCCTGTGTGCGCTTATATAATCCCTCCATGGTTGGGTCCCACAGCCGACGGGAGGCTCCTGGTGTCTCTGGCTCCCGTCCACTGACGGCCTGCCTGAGTGCATAGTCCACAGGACTAGAATAGACACACACACACCTCACCTACAGTATGTACTTAGAGACACACGCACCACACACACACACAAACATTGCACCCCACACACGCGTTGCGCTGAATCATACAGAGGTACATTTCTGGTTGTGAGATTGAGAGGAGGAAGCTGTGTGTGTGTGCGTGGTGTGTGTGTGCATGCGTGAGCGCGCGCTTATGTGTGATTGATTGATTGATTTTATTATGGATATAGCAGACAGTAAAAATCCAAGGAATAACATGCATTTCCAGCACGGTCCCCAAAACAGGACAGTCACACATAACATCCATAAACCCCCCTAAAACAATAAGCAACAACAAAAACAACTTAAATTGATGACAACTACATCATCGACATCCATTACCCTAACAGCTTCTAAACCATTTTACCAGACAGGACTAGGGCTGGGTATCGATTCGAATTTCAAGAATCGATTCTATTCCGATTCACAAGGGGCGGCTGTGGCTCAGTGGTAGAGCGGGTCGTCCAATGATTGTAGGGTCGGCGGTTCGAATCCCGCCTCCTCCTGTCCACATGTCGAAGTGTCCTTGGGCAAGACACTGAACCCCAAATTGCTCCCAATGAGCAGGCTAGCACCTTGCATGGCAGCTACCGCCATTGGTGTGTGAATGTGTGTGTGAATGGGTGAATGAGAGGCCATTGTAAAGCGCTTTGGATAAAAGCGCTATATAAGTGCAGTCCATTTACCATTTACCATTTACAAGGTTCAGAATCAATTATCACGATTCAATTCGATTTGATTCGATTCAATATCGAATCGGTTAGTTTTACTAAAACCGTTTTTTTGAGCTGTAACCTGAATTAGATGACTGCCCAGTTATGCAACACATCAATACTAGTATTATAATGACATTTGACAGCAAATGAATATGAAATATTGGTAGTTAATGGCTGAAAGCCTGAAACTGTTGAACATGGCAAGGACCAATCCCCCTCCCAGAATGTTGATAGTATTGCTTTGAAAAACATGCTGTGGGCAGAATTAGATTCAAAATGAAATGTGTTTAGTTAGTTACTTAATTAATAAAAATATCTATTGGATATGAAAAAGATTATCAGAACAAAAGCTGTAATTGGACTGGAACTCTAACCTGGTGCATTATTAAAAATATTACATTAAGAATTCACCCCAAAGCTGTTAAATACAAATGTACTGATGTTTGTAAACATCTACAGTCACTTGCCTGTGCCTCTCCCCATCTCAATCAATAAATCAATCAATCAAACCTTTATTTAACCAGAAAATGTAAAAACCCATTGAGACCGAGGTCTCTTTTTCAAGGGTGATCTGGCCAAGAACGCTGAGCACAATTCACGTCCTACATACATGACTTGCAAACATAGTACAATACAAATAGACAGAACACAGTACAAAATTACAAACTGTCAGTAGGCTATCAACCACAAGTACAACCATCTCTCCCTCTTGTGTTGGGAACAAGGTGTCTACTCTACTCACTGTTCATTACTGATGACACATCAATAGCTCATTTGAAATGACACAAAATGTGAAAAAAAATGTGGCCATAAAAGCCCAAATGTGGTGGCTACTGACACATTCGAATGCCACTATTCCATCACTGATCTTAATTATGGGGGATTTTCCTGTCTCGTGCTGCGTTCATAAACTTGATTCACATTGGCTACTGTGCATGTTCGCTGAAGCACCCAGTTCACACTGCTAATGGGGGATGAGCTGCATTGTTGTTACTGTAACGAATGTCTGAGCTTCCTGACGTTGGCTGCCCTAACTAGCATGAGGCACAGTTCAGTAGTTAGCTAGGCTAGCAAGTTACGTTAATTCTGCGCAGGCGCAGGGGCACAGCTAAAAGAAATGAAGGATAGATTTGATATAAATACAAAATATAAGGCTTATGTATGGAAAAAATACAACTTAAGACATTTTCTCTATAATTTTAGTTTATTTTAGTTCATTTTGTAAACACAATACAGTTAGTTAGTTATCGTTTTTTTGTAAAGTCTAATTTTAATTTTTATTTCAGTTAACTAAAATGTTTTTTCACACCTAGTTTTCGTTTTTTAAATAGTTTTCGTTAACTATAATAACCTTGCTTCACTGGTGCTAGTGTATCCATATCCAGAAGAAGCATTGCGGTGGTTCAGGCATCTAGTGAGGATGCCTCTTGGGCGCCTCCCTAGGGAGGTGTTCCAGGCGTGTCCGGCTGGGAGGAAGACCCAGGACCAGGTGGCGGGGCTACATCTCCACACTGGCCTGTGAGCAGCTAAAGATTCCCCAGGCAGAGCTGGTTGATGCTGCTAGGTAAAGGGATGTCTGGGGCCCCCTGCTGGAACTGCTGCCTCCGCGACCCGACCCCAGATAAGCGGATGACGATGGATAGATGATTTATCAGACACCAATATTAAATCGATGATGGTTTGGAACAGGAACTCACTATAGTAGGTTCGTTTATGAGCTGGTGCGTATCGAACATTTTACAAAGATTCTCAAGGGTTTTACATCCAGGACTGGCATTCTTGAGGGGGTCCATGTTGAAGTCACCGGTGACAAACAACCTCAGCTTTCTCAAAGTCTGTACATGTGTAGCATTTAATTGCTCCGCCCTTATACGGACGCAAACTCCGCCTCCTTTCCTATTTTGGTCCTTTCTGATCTGACAAGTACATACCTTCCTATCTCAATGTCAGAATCATTTGTGCGTGTGCGTACAGTATGTGCGTGCGCATGTGCCTTTGTGTTACATTTCCTCTTTCTATCCCCTGTGCATTCCTCCTAAACCTGTTTGGCTATAACGTGTGTGCGTGTGTGCGTGCGTGCGTGTTTGTGCGCACAACATTGTGTGTGAACATTTCATACAGCAGCTCTCCACATGGTTTGAACAGATAGGACCAGGGCCGCGTTGGCTGTTCCTGTCACAACTACACGGGAGTGACAGCTACCGTCCATCTCTGCCTGTCAAACTGCCCCCCTGTCTGACCGGGGCAGATAGGGACTATCGTGGCAGGGGCAGATACAGGGTTCGGGAGTGACGGGGCCATGTGGGAATGTTGACGGGTTAACACGAGATTCCGGGTGTTCAGAGAGGCCCGTCCAACGGTGTTCCCAACGGAGGGGATGGACCCAGCGGTGCACACACACACACACACACACACACACACACCGCTTGAACATTCCCTTCACACTGACGTAACACATCCCATGACTGAATGTGCTGGGGGTTTTATAACATCTCTCACACACACACACACACACAATATATATCTACACTTGGGTGACAATACCAGTAGCCTGTGTCAGATTTAGAGATTCCTAATCTCTAATCTAGTCAGCCACCATGTTCGACAGTCATGTTATATCACAGCTCTGATGTATATGACGTTTGCTTGTCTCTGCTGCCCCCTGCCCAATGCCATTTGGAAATACTTGCCCTTCAAACGAACTTTGAACTATTGAGAAATTGTCGTCTCGCTCTCTCCTTCTCCCTCTCTTTCCCTCTCTTTATACTCCCATCTCTATATATCTCTCTGTCCCTCTCTCTTTCTCTCTCTCTGTCCCTCTCTCTGTTTCTCTCTCTCTCTCTCTCTCTCTGTTTCTCTCTCTCTTTCGCTCTCTCTGTCCCTCTCTCTGTTTCTCTCTTTCTCTCTCTGTCCCTCTCACTCTTTCTCTCTCTCTCTCTTTCTCTCTTTCTCTCTGTTTCTCTCTTGCTCTCTCTCTCTCTCTCTTTCTCTCTTTCTCTCTCTTTGTTTCTCTCTTTCTCTCTCTCTCTTTCTCTCTCTGTCCCTCTCTTTCTCTCTCTGTCCCTCTCTCTCTCTCTCTCTCTCTCTCTCTGTTTCTCTCTGTCTCTCTCTCTCTTTCTCTATTCCTTTGTCCCTCCTTCGCTTTAACCACTTCCCTATATTTCTCATTTTCTCTTCTCCTTCCTCTTCTCCTTCCCCTTCTCCTTCTTCTCCTCCTTCTCCCCCCCCCCCCCCCTCTCTCTCCTCATCCCTCCCTCCTGCCAGCCCTGTACCCAGAGCCTGGAGACTCTGAACCTGGGTCATAACTCGGTGGGGAACGAGGGCGTCCACAAGCTGAAGGACGGGCTGATATCCAACCGCTCTGTGCTCCGGCTGGGCCTGGCCTCCACCAAACTGTCCTGCGAAGGTGTGTGTGTGTGTGTGTGGGTGTGTGTGTGTGTGTGTGTGTGTGTGTGTGTGTGTGTGTGTGTGTGTGTGTGTGTGTGTGTGTGCGTGCGTGCGTGCGTGCGTGCGTGCGTGCGTGCGTGCGTGCGTGCGTGCGTGCGTGCGTGCGTGCGTGCGTGCGTGCGTGCGTGCGTGCGTGCGTGCGTGCGTGCGTGCGTGCGTGCGTGCGTGCGTGCGTGCGTGCGTGCGTGTTTTTGTCGTTCTGGTTCTGGTTCTGGTATGTGCTGGTACTGTACATGTAGGTGTTGACCAGCGTTCAGATCCCTCTGATTTGAAGCGTTTGGTTTTTGCTCCAGCATCCACTTGAATGGAAGACGCCGTTCCTCTGTGTATCAGCACTCACTGTGTCCTACCCTCTCTCTCTCTCTCTGTGTGTGTGTGGGGGGGGGGGATATGTGTGTGTCTGCGTGTGTGGATATGCATGTGTGTGTGGATATATGTGTGTATGTGTGTGGATATATGTGTGTATGTGTGTGGATATATGTGTGTATGTGTGTGGATATGTGTGTGTGTGTGGATATGTGTGTGTGGGTGGATATGTGTGTGTGGATATGTGTGTGTGTGGATATGTGTGTGTGGATATGTGTGTGTGGATATGTGTCTGTGTGTGTGGATATGTGTGTGTGTGTGTGTGTGGATATATGTGGGTGTGTGGATATGTGTGTGTGTGTGTGGGCGTGTTGCCGCCGGTGACCCCCTCAGGCGCGGTGGCGGTGGCAGAGTTCATCGCTGAGAGCCCCCGGCTGCTGCGCCTGGACCTGCGGGAGAATGAGATCAAGACGGGCGGCCTGATGGCGCTCTCCCTGGCGCTGAAGGTCAACACCTCCCTGCTGCGCCTCGACCTGGACCGCGAGCCCAAGAAGGAGACTGTGAGAGTCTTGGGGGGGGCTGGGGGGAAGGGGGGCGGAGCTTCATGTCGCTGCTACACCTCGGCAAAGGGAAGAAAACGCACACCAGGAATATTCAAAGAGGAGCTGATAGCGGGAAATAGACCAGTATAAAAAAGAAGACACCGCACACTCGGGTCTAGATGCAAAAGAAGTTTAGTAGACAACGTTTAAGAAGTTTAGTAGACAACGTTTAAGAAGTTTAGTAGACAACGTTTAAGAAGTTTAGTAGACAACGTTTAAGAAGTTTAGTAGACAATGTTTAAGAAGTTTAGTAGACAATGTTTAAGAAGTTTAGTAGACAACGTTTAAGCAGTTTAGTAGACAATGTTTAAGAAGTTTAGTAGACAACATTTAAGAAGTTTAGTAGACATTGTTTAAGAAGTTTAGTAGACAACGTTTAAGAAGTTTAGTAGACAACATTTAAGAAGTTTAGTAGACAACATTTAAGAAGTTTAGTAGACAACGTTTAAGAAGTTTAGTAGACAATGTTTAAAAAGTTTAGTAGACAACGTTTAAAAAGTTTGGTAGACAATGTTTAAGAAGTTTAGTAGACAACGTTTAAAAAGTTTGGTAGACAATGTTTAAGATGTTTAGTAGACAACGTTTAAGAAGTTTAGTAGACAACGTTTCAGCCATAGGCTTCGTCACAGTCTTGATCCGTGACAAAGGCTACGGCCGAAACGTTGGCTGCTCCACCTTGACCTGGACAGTGAGTGTAATTCACAGCATATATCTTGTTTATTCCAATCCCGCGGTCTAATAGGCGTCGCCGTCGTCTTCTTCTTCTGTCTCCCCCCACCTCCTCCAGGTGAAGAGCTTCATCGAGACGCAGCGCGCCCTGCTGGCGGAGGTCCAGAACGGCTGCAAGAGGAACTTCATCCTGGCCAAGGAGAAGGAGGAGACGGAGCAGATGATGAGGCAATCGGCCTCCATGGCCGAAATCGCCACCGAGGACGGAACGAGGGAGGAGTCGGCAGGGGGAGGAGGAGGAGTGGGGGTGGGGGAGCCAGCGGTGTCCGGAGACGGAGGGGAGAGAGAGAAGAAAGAGGAGGAAGGAGCGAAGGACGCGGAGGATCAGACCGACCGCCAGTCAGCGGCGAGCCCTGGTGGGGGGGCGCTGCCGTCGCTGCTGGAGTCCGACTCGGACACCGAGGATGAGGAGGAGGCGGTGACTCTCTCTGAGACCACCCCCGCCAAACTGACTCTCCCCGCCGACCAGCCCCAGCCTCCCCTCAGCGCCTCACAGACTCCGCCCCCCTCCGCCTCCTCCCTCTCTCCCCTCCCCCCTCCGCCCTCCCCGACCGCCATTTCAGGGATCACCGTCACAGAGTCCGCGCCCCCCCCCGGGACCCCCCCCTCGCCCGGCCGCTGCATCTCTGTGTCCAGTCCGGGGAGGGGTCACAAGATCTTCATGGTCACCCGAGTGGAGAGCCCCCCCGACCAGACACAGTTCCTGCAGACCAAGACCCCCGGGCCCCCCAAGGAAGCGGGGCCGTCCATAGGGAAGGACAGCTGCACAAAGCAGGCTGAGGCAGACACCGCCAAAACACAGCAGCAGACGCTGACACAAACCCTGACCCATCCCCTGGCCCAGCAGCCCCAACCCCAAGCCTGGCGACCTCAAATTGAGGCCCAGGCCGCACCACCATCCCGAACCAGCCAGGACGAAGAACAGAGCCTAGCAGCTCAGCAGCGATCCCAAACCACGACAACAGCAAAGCAGACCAAGGAGCCTGAACAGTCCCCAGACGACTCTAAACAGACTGACCCTACCCAGAGTCCCCTAGCCCCTCTCCAGACCACCCCAGCACCCTCACAGCCTACTGAAGGGGTAGTAGGTAGTACACAAGTACGACCACAGACCACCCCAGCACCCTCACAGCCTACTGAGGGGGTAGTAGGTAGTACACAAGTACGACCACAGACCACCCCAGCACCCTCACAGCCTACCGAGGGGGTAGTAGGTAGTACACAAGTACGACCGCAGACCAGCCCAGCACCCTCACAGCCTACTGAAGGGGTAGTAGGTAGTACACAAGTACGACCACAGACCACCCCAGCACCCTCACAGCCTACTGAAGGGGTAGTAGGTAGTACACAAGTACGACCACAGACCACCCCAGCACCCTCACAGCCTACTGAGGGGGTAGTAGGTAGTACACAAGTACGACCACAGACCACCCCAGCACCCTCACAGCCTACTGAAGGGGTAGTAGGTAGTACACAAGTACGACCGCAGACCACCCCAGCACCCTCACAGCCTACTGAGGGGGTAGTAGGTAGTACACAAGTGCAACCACAGCCGGCGCTAGCACCCTCACTCCCTAGTGCAGTGGATGTTACAGAAGTCCAGCTCCAGGCGCTGGAACCGCCCTCTACCCCGGCGCCACCCCCCTCAGCGGACGCGGTCGACCCGGCAGGTTCTGCAGAGCAGACCGCAGTAGAACCCGGCCAGAAGGGTCCACTAGACCCAGAGCAGACTTCGCACTCACCTTCCAGCGTAGATCCTACTGAATCGCTACCCACACCTACCCCACCCCTGAACACTGAGGGGGAGAAGGGAGTGGAGGAGGTGGAGGAGGAGAAAGACTCCCAACCAGACCAGTCAGCTGTTCAACAGCAGTCTACAGAGGGAGTAGAGGAGGAACAGGTGGAGGAGGAGGTAGAGAGTGAGAGTTTGCTGCGAGAGACGACAGGACGTTGTGCGCAGGAAGAGAGCCCGGAGCAGGGTAGCGTAGCGCAGCCACAGGTGTCCCAGACTGACACCGATTCAACACAGCAGCCGGCGTTAGCATCTCCGCTAACAGACCCACAGACTGCCGTAGCGCAGCTAGCATCGACCGCCGAGACCCGGCAGCTGGCTGAGTCGCTTCCCCGGGTCGATCAGCAGGTGGCGACGGCGAGCCCGTCGGCACAGCGGCCAGGGTCCAAGGAGAGTGCAGGAGAGGATGACCGCGGGCAGAGCCAGGAGGAGGAGGAGCCAACTCCCAAGTTAGCCAGGGTGGAGCAGCAGCAGCAGCAACGACAGGAAGTAACGCAGCCGCAAGCACTTCCTGTACCCGAGGAGGAGGAGCCACTGCAGTCTGTCCAATGCGAGGAGACCTTACAACCCCCCCTCCTCGCTGACCCCTCCCCTGTCCAGGCCGAGAGCGGAGGCACGCCAACCAGGCCGGAGGAGTCGCCCGACGAGAGCCCCGCGGAGGACGGGGAACGATCGGCGGAGGAGCTGGAGGAGCTGGAGGAGCTGGAGGTGGTGGAGGAGCTGGAGGTGGTGGAGGAGCTGGAGGTGGTGGAGGAGCTGGAGGTGGTGGAGGAGCTGGAGGTGGTGGAGGAGCTGGAGGTGGTGGAGGAGCTGGAGGTGGTGGGGTCGGTGCTGCCCAATGGCCTGAAGCCAGAGTTCGCCCTCCACTTGCTGGACCCAGAGGGCCCCAAGCCTGCCAGCTGTGTCATGGAGCATGGTGAGTCTACAGAGTCATGGAAATGCCTATACTGTGCTGTACACACGCATAAACACACACGCACACACACACATTTGATGACAGTCTGGTGTGTGTGTGTGCGTGTGTGACTGTTACAGTTGATTATGTGCTACATCCAAGTCTGGATTTAAAAAAATCTGCTTCTCTCTGTATGTGTGTGTGTGTGTTTGTTTGTGTGTTTGTGTGTGTGTGTGTGTGTGTGTGTGTGTGTGTGTGCGTGTGTGCGTGTGCGGGTGCGTGTGCGTGTGCCTGTGCGTGTGCGTGTGTGTGTGTGTGTGTAGTGAGTGTAACAGCAGAGCTGAGCTGTGGACAGGATCTGGAGGAACTGCTGCTGGAGGCCAGTCTGGAGACCGGGAGAGATGCACCCTAATGTTAGCAGGTAAATATCACACACACATCCACACACACACACATCCACACTCACACAAACGCACACACACATCCACACAAACACACACACACATCCACACTCACACAAACACACACACAAACATGTATTTATGCAAACACACATACATGCAAATAACTCCTCACCATCCACCCACCATGCAAACACATCCATTCAGTAGGTTGTAGTAGAATAGAACATAAAGTTTATTTGCCATGTGTAACAAGTACAGGTACGGGTACCTTGGAATTCTTATTGCTTGTCCTTCCAGTATGTTATCAGTGTTAATCAGTTCCTCATTCCAGTCCCAAGTACTCAGCTAGACTTTGAAAGGTTCCCAACCTGGCAATTTACCATACTATCCATCGCCTAGCAGCTTAGTAGTAATCATAGCACAGCCACAGTACATTATTCTCACTGAGAATCTGCTATAACATAACTCTTTCCCTCAGTGACAAACTACGCCCTCTCCTGGCGGGGAGTTGCGTGGGTCTGGCTGAGTGTCCGTGCTGTAACGCGCTCTCTCTCCTTCTCCTCCACAGTGAACACGACGTGCAGGAGACGCGCAGGACTCTCCCAGGCGCTCTGAGGGGCTCGGCGCTCCTGATGACCTCATCACCACCACCACCACGGAGACAAAAGGAGACCAGTCCTCGTCGGGAGTGAAACACATAGATATATAAATACTAGAAAATCTCTATAAAATCTATTAAAAAATTAAAAGGAAAAAAAAACTATATTCATCCAGCTTCATCCGAGTATAACGAATCCACCGCAACAACACTACATGTGCAAACTGAGAACACACACACATACACACACACACACACACACACATTGCAATGAAAGAAAATAGGATGAATGGAGGTTTTCACACTATCCTTTTTTTCATCACTACATCAGGAAACTACACTAAAGCAGGTAGAGAGACAGAAAGAGAGACAAAGATGACGGGAGAGAAAGAGAGAGAGACTGGGTATATATCACTGCTCTAACCAAAGACACCGGACATACACACCCCCCCCCTGGTTTGCTCCAACCCTAGCGTTGTGACTTCTGTGGTTTGTGTCCGCGTTGTGAGCACACTCGTACTGACTCCACAGCCTCGCCGTCGCCCCCTGGTGGAGAGAGGAGAGGCTGCACGGCCACCGCTGACCACAGTGTTGGACCCTTCCTCCCGAGGAGCCACCGGCTGTGAGCTCGCAGAACACTCCCTCCCCGGACTCACGGGGGACGGGGTTGGTGTGTGTGTGTGTGTGTGTGTGTGTGACGGTTTTATCTGCCCCCCCCCCCCACACACACACACACACACACACACAGCCTCAAGGCACTTTGGTTCCCTCAGGAATTGTCACCCCCCCAACCCCCTCCTCCTCTCCATGGAAACACTGTGGAGCACCTGAACCATCTTGTCACCTGCCCAACTCCTCTCTCTCTCACTATCTCTCTCTCTCTCCCCCTCCCTCTCTCTCTCTCTCTCTGGACTGTCCTCTGAGGAGTAAGACACAGGAGCTCGGCTCTGAAAACCCTCACGCCTTTTGAAAACTTGTGTGAATGTTGGGGAAACTTAATGTCTGCCTTGGTGGGGGAGTTATACTGTTCCCTACACAGGAAGTCCCTCTCTTTTTTTTTTCTTTTTTTTTCCTGCAGTCACTCACTCTAGACACTTTTAACACCGGCGGTCCTTTCCAGAAGGTTCCCGTCGGCCTGACCAGAGAGGCTCAATGTGATGTGAAACTCGTTGAGAGTATAAAGAAAAGCAGTTTCGTCTCGTCCTCCCTCTCTCTCTCTCTCCCTTCTCCATCTCCATGTTTCCATATCTTCCGTCATTCTTTCTTCTTGTCTTCCACAGGTACAGTACAGCGCCGGGTACCATCCATCCCACTGCTACTGCTCATCCTCCTCGTACATGTTGCCTTCAGCTCAGCACTAGGTTTCATTTCATCTCTTCGACGTTTTCTGTTTTTGTTTGTTTTAGATTTGCTGCTTGGAGAAATCGGTCGTTTGTATTTATTTCATAGATATACGAGAGCCTTTGTGTGATTTTTTTTCTTTCTTTCTTCCTGATCATCACTCTCTTTTTACCTTTTCATTTCCAGGAGGTTTACTTTTAAAGATACCCCCTCTTTGGTGTATATTTCAGATTCGAATTAGAGCAATTATCTGTTTATTTCGTTATTTTCAAGGGGGGGTGTCTGGGGTTAAGATGACTATGTTGGGTGGAGGGATATATTATTGAAATAATGAATCGATATATGGCAATAGGGATGGGGGAGAGTGCAGTTATGAGAAGAAACGTGGTGGAAGTTTTGTTAAAGAGGGTGGTGGCACCCTGATTGATGATTGACATAGACCTGTATAAGGACGTCCTGTTGAAAACACTATCCTGCTAGGCTAAACTTGGCCACAAGAGGGCGCTGGGGCTTATGGAGTTCATTTATATAGATATGAATGATATTATTACCCAGTATGGATATTCACCCATTGGAACACAGCAGCTAGTGATAAGCTAGCCAGAATGGAATACTGTGTGATCCCTAGTGGGCAGAGTCCAGTGATGTAGAAATCTGTTTATGATTACTTTTCTCTGGATTTCTGTGGTTCTGTGAGAGGAAGAAGGGACATACCACACGACAAGCCCATGAGACCGGTACCTTGAGGCTCTGTTCAAACAAAACTGCTATGCAGAATTTTCCGGGGACAAGACATTCAAGTTCTAAACAGGAAATGCTACATGGTAAAGAATCTGAAGCATGCTGGTTTGTCTTGCTCTGGTATCCTCCGCATTCAGGTTTTGATTGAATGGCAGACTTCATTGTCCCTTCCATTCTGTTGTGTTCTCAAACTCACTATGGATGTCTTGGCTGAAATCAAAATGGCCGTGCTGCCCCCACTGTTTGTAATGCTTTCATTTTTAGTAATTTTTAATTATTTGTTAACTTAATCGAAATGTGCTGGTAATCACAAAGATATGTATGGCAAATTTTTTGTTCCTTTCTCTCAAATAAATGCATGTAATGACTAATGACATGACTGCGAATGTTTCAATGAAATGAACTCGCTTTGGGAATTCTGCCTTGAATCGTGACAATTAGCAAAATCTGCATGGAAGAATTGAATTGAATGGAAAAACTGATGAATAACCTACTTCTCTTTGGCATATATTGAATTTCACCCAGAGGACTATTGCATTCAGAGAATAATTATATCTCACAGTTTTGCTGTTAGCGGAGATGCATTGTCAACCAAGTCAGCCTGAATGTCTGATCTGAGCTGCTGTTCTATCGCTTAACAGTGTCCTGTCTTCACATCAAACATCCCAGTAATCTCTGGAGTTTTCTTGTTATGTACAATTCTATGTAGTTATATTTTTGGAGCTTTTCACCAAATTCACTTCAGACTGAGAGGAGAGGGCTTTAGCCGACGTTGATGGGGATCAAAAGCAGGCAGTATTTGAGAGGCGAGCCCTGTCATGGTTGTACCTAAGCAACACTGATCAGAGGGCACAGAGCAACTTATGGAGAAAAGCAATAGTCCACACATTGGCTTTGTATACAAAACTGCTGTCTGTTCAGATCAAACCCATGTTATAATGGCTGTGAATCCTTCCTTTGGTCAGGGTTTCTGGAATGTGACTTGAGTGGAGTGAATGGGTTTCTGAGTCATCTAAAAAAAACAACGCAATACCAGTAGTTGACCTTGTGTGTGAATCAGAGAAGAAGAAAGTGTGTAGCTCAGTGACGGGGCTTCCTTCCTGTGCGAAGTGGCAATCACCTGCTGTCTGTGTGGAGCCTACATATACACAGCTCTGTTCCTTGGGAACAAACCCGTTCACAGCTGTAGGAGGAAGGAAATGCAGATGGACTGAGGAGGGTCTGGATCTTCTCTGAGACGGATAAGACCAGAGAGAAGAGAAGTGAGGAATGCTAGAAGCATATTTTGACCTTAAACGAATTGGTTGTTGAAACCTGAGGGTCCCATTTGGGAAAACACATGACACACAAACACGGTTCACATGCTAGGTCAGCCTGAAGATGAGCTTTTGTTTCCACAGTGTGTCCTCATGATGGGGGAGGGGGGGGTGAGGGAGTTCACTGTGTCATGGAGGGGGGGGGGGGGGGGGGGGGGGTCCAGAATGTATTACTGTACTGAAGGAATTCCAGCTACTAATCCTACACACTCACCCTCTCCACCTGTCCTCAGAACTGAGGTCTTGAACATGGAGGGTGTAGAGAGGTAGTACAGTAGCAGGCTATGGGGGATTAGGCCCGGATTTCTTTCATGATCTCCATACTGTATATTTATGTGATTTTTGTTTCAAACCATCTCAGAAGCAGTCTAACCCATTAGTTGTGTTTTATGTTAGGGACAGATATGGCTCCCGGGGGTCACTCAGAACAACATGATACTCCCACACATTCACAAAGTTTCTCTTTCAATTATCCCTTTCCTATCTATGCAAGTTTTTCCCTTGTCTTTCCCCCTCAAGCCCCAAAACTTCAGAAGGTAGAGCAAGGCTGAAAACTTAATTAAAAGTGACCCTTAGCTATAAGTCGGATTTTCTCAGCCTCCCTGGCAAGCCAGGGGGGGTGCTAGCGAGGGTCAGCATTGAGCTAGCTTCGCTCTCAGTCCATCTGAAACATACTGGAAGTATCTTTGGTGCCCAGACACAATGTGATTTGAACAGCAGTGACATTGTGGTACATTGTGATCCGTATTATATAGTAAACCTGGTCCAGACAACATTCCTCCATGAGGGTGAAGTACTTAATCTGTCCTTTTCACAGTTTTTTGGGTGGTGGATTGTTTATTTTGGGGGGAGGCCGTTCAACCCAACTGTCATTCATTCCAACCTGCCATTAGTGTACAGTTCACTACTGCTGTGTCTTCAATCAATGTAGAGGTGATAGACTTGTTTTATGTCAATCTTCCTCCCTGTAAATTTCTGGTTTGCTGTGCCCCGCCTATATGGGGGTAAAGGACATGTTAATCTAAAGATGACAGATTAGCGAGTAAAGTTTAATATATTTCACTCGGTTTATGAAGCTGGCTCTTAATGCCCAGTGTCTGTTTTGTTCTTGAAGTTCAGAAACCACAACTAAGATAAAAGGTTTTACTGCATTGATGGGTTTCTTCTTGTATAATCTTGGTTGAAATAAAAGGTTTCCTAATTTCCTGCTTCTCTCAATGTCATGTTTGTTTTTTTGAATCTCAAGGCCATTTTTGTGATTCCATGTCCAACATGCTTTGATTAACCAGGGCTATATGCTCAGAGATTCCAGAGAGCATAATGTGCGACATGAGTGACCCAAACATCTGCATCTAGGTCCCTGGTGTGTTGATGCAGTTGATAACATTTATAAAGAATGTACCATTTACCATCTAAAGGATGTACCGTAAACCATTGAAAACCTGGTGGAAGCTCACTGTCGCCTTGGGGACTAAATTTGCTGGAGCAAAAAGTACCGTAATACTCAGAGTAGATTAAAAAAAAAACACTTTGAAAGAGGATATCAGTAATGCCATGCAATTTTTGCATTTGTTCCATACCTTCAATGATTAAAACCTTTCCAGGTAAATAATGAAGAATTCATGTTTTAGAAGGTCAACACATTATTCTGAGTTTTACTATACATTTGGCTCCCATCTGATCATTTTTTTTCCAACAAGTTCAGCCCCTCTCCGTCCTAGAAAGGAAGTGATGACGCCTGTCTTGGTGGGACATCCAATGACCCTTGCTCTGTCAGCAGAGAGAGTGAAACCAGAGGTGGGACAGACAGAGTTGCTGTTTCAGAGCTGTAACCATTAACAGATCGCAGATTCTCATTAATGAGATGATATACGCTGTTGCCTGGCTGTGGAGCTGTGGGCCCCATTTCAATACTATAGAAATACATCCTCTACCTTCTTGGTCCTTTCCTCCCTTATTCATTCCCTTCCTTCTGACATTCTTGCCGGAACCTCTGATCTAATGTGATTGGATGGGAGAAAGCCTGTGCTCCTTCACATATATGTTGCTAATCCACTCTGGCCATATCAGTTGTTCATCAAAAGGAAGGGAGGAAGGAAGGATGCATTTTTAGAGTATGAATATGGGACCCTAGTCTGGCCATCCAGGAATGTCAAAGATCAGCAGTTTGGGCTATGAAGCTCTCTGGGCATTGGTGTATGAATCAAACCCAAGCACTGATGTGTGTCCCTTTTAGTCAATCATTCACCAAATGGCACTGACTCAACAGCCCTAAACATCATCAAAATTAGCTATACCAAGGTCAGATTTGCCCTCTAATCTCTGACTGTAACAGTAAAGGTAATAGTTTGGTAGGCTGATCCTTGATCAGCACTGTAGGGAGCAGCTATGTTGAGACAATCCCCCCGCCACTGTCAGACAGTAGTGATGTCAGCATTGCTTGTGGGTGGACTCAAAACACTGGACAAACTAAGACCAAAGACATGATCTGAGACAAGACCGAAGGTTTTGTCAGGAGTAGTACCTAAAATAACAAACTACAGACCACCTCTTCTCACATCCACCTCTTCTCAGGTTAGACCCACTTCCAATCATTAGTTTTAACCTTTAAGGGGATTATTTGTTTGGGGATTCCAGTGGCTACTGGCTACTAACGATCAGATGCTCCCGTCCTTTCTCCTGGGCTTGGAGCTAAGCCTGAGGAATGCACCGGTGTGTTGGTTTAAGACCCGAGCGGCCTCGGCCGCGGTGTCAGACCTCATCGGGTCTGTTGGCTCGCTGTCCAGTGGGGTGCACCGAGCTGCCGCCGCAGAGACTCGCGCAGGCGGGGGAGGAGAGAGGGAAGAGGAGGCATAAGGCTCGGCTCTGTCTGTAAGCCTCTTGGATGACTATCGATGTGGTAAGGAGGGGAAGATGGCGGGGGCTATTAGATTGCCGGAGATATGGGCAACCTTGAAAAAAAAACCTGAGGGGTGTCTCCAAGTCCAATCCTGCTTGGGGCTACTGTCCTACCTAAACCCCTGAGCCGGCCCCAAGAAGAGGCTTGGCAGACGAACTTTATATCACTTAGCAACCATGCCTAGAGATATCAAAGGAAAGTCTGTTTATCCCATGTGTTAAAGGACTATGGAACAAATACGAAGAAAATGGTAAAAAGATTCTAGTAGCTATTGGTGAAAGTTGTATTTCATGGTTCTATCTGGAACGTCTGTTGTAGGCTATAGTAGGTTGTGGAATATTGTCTAATGAAGACACCAACAAATCATTAGGTAGCACTTTTTACCATCTGTTTAGTTATTAATTGTCCGACACCTGATGAGTTTTTGTGGACCAGAATAGCTGCTGCTTAGGCAATAAGTAATGGGGATCTAAACAGACACTAGGATGTTTGCATTGCATATGCCCTGGCCTAATCTCCCATGTCTTAACGAAGGCTTGAACATTTCCCTAAATATACAGGTCTATAAGGCTGTAATCTACCCTCTGGGGCATAACACTATAGTTCCAGTTAAGATCAGTGACGGGAACAGGAGCGGTAGGGTCAGGTGGGTGGGCTTCAGGGTCCTCGTCACTCGGTCTTCAGATCCCGACCCCTCGGAGCGGACTTGGGGGGGGGGCGAGGGGGTAACGAGGGGAGGATGGACGAATCCCCTCACATGACTGCGATTAGAACCTAGGCTGTTCGGTGGGCGTGGGAGAGAGAGAGAGAGAGAGGGGGGGAGATAGAGAGACAGAGAGAGAGAGAGAGATGGTGAAAACTTGAAGATGACTTTTAGTTAGGCGCGCACAAGCGCCACCGCGCACGTCCGTTAACCGCAGCAGAGTATTTGCCGCTTCTGATCTTTCGCTCTACAAAGGTAACAAAGGTAAATACACTTCTTTTTTTTATATAAATATATTGACTATATATGCTACCTGTAGGCCTACAGCCAATTAATAATTGTTATTCATTTTAAAATCATGGTAAATTCGGCTATTTTGATATTGGATGAGCAATCAAGTGCGGCGCCCTTATCAAGAACAGATAGCCTATGTTCTGAGTAGAGAAATAGAATAGATCAGAAGTTGTGTAGAAAAGTAGAACAAGCTGACACGAGTATTAGGCCTACACAACAGCCTATCTTTACTTTTACTTAGCCTACTTTATTTAGTTTATTTGGCAGGGACAGTAGGCTATACAAAAGGCATTAATCCCGCGAGGGGAAGGAGATGCTTTGTAAGCAGATTTAGCCTCTGGCTAATTTTCATCTGGAGTCCCTGGGCAGGTGGTCGCCATCTCATTCAATTCCAACCATGGAATAAAAACCTATAGTTCAAAAACCAATCTGCACGTGGCAGCAGTCTACAGTAGGCCTATCAGCTATTATAATTACTTAGAATTCGAATTACGAGGCCTCATTCAATTAACCTCATTCATAAACCACGGTTGTTCTTTTTCCCCCCCACTTTTTCCGCCAAAAACGAGAAAGATGCTGGCTGGGTGCACACTAAGAGAGAACCGGGTTATTCACGCTTTCACGCATTTTCAATTTAGTGACTTTCTCCATGTAGGCCACAGTAGCTGGACCTTCGCCAAGAGTAACATTCCACCGGACAAGAGATATGCTAAGCTCTCCCTCTGTCTGGAAACATTCACAATGAAGCGTCTTTCTTTCAGAGAGTAGCCTAGCTAAAGGCAGAGGACATTTAACCTTGTAGCCTATAGGCTATAATCCCATACAAGCGCTGACTAAGTGCATTGAACAAATCAACGATTGGATACGCCAGAACTTTCTTCAACTAAACAAAAATAAAACTGAAGTAAATTAAGTAATTGTCTTTGGAGCCTAAGATGAACGATTAAAAGTCAGCGCTCAGCTCTAATCAGTAATGCTAAAAACCACAAACGAAGCCAGAAATCTTGGTGTCGTCATGGACTCAGACCTGAATTTCAACAGTCACATTAAGACAATTACAAAGTCAGCCTATAGGCTGATAGTATAGTAGGTCTATCACCTGGAGAATATATCAAGGATTAAAGGATTTTTGTCTCAGCAGGATCTGGAAAAACTTGACTTGACTCGACTACTGTAACTGTGTGTTTACAGGTCTCTCTAAACCAGGCCAGGTCCAGCCTGGCTTATGTGCGTGGCTGGCTTCTGTTCAGGACTGGTAGGACGGAAGCTAGTGATATGAATAAATGATATGAAATAATGTCTGATAAATTGAGGTCGCCTGGACACATCAGTTCCAATGCTTTCAATGCTAATCCATCACATAGGAGAGGTAGGGGTACACAGGTTTCCCGTGTGGAGTGGAGGTGAGACTCCGCCCCCTTGAGACAGAATGGGTCAGGGGCAGTGCAGAGTCCTCCGGGCAATCTCCATGCACCCACCAGACCACTCAGGGGCTGAGTTGTGGGGTCTGTAGCGTGGATAGTGGTGTGGTGGCGAGACTCCGCCCCCTCGGGTCAGAGCAGTTCAGGGTTAGCTCAGTTACTTCCAGGCAATCTCCATACACCCACTGGTGAAAACTGTGTGTCTCTAGCCCGCTTGGGTCAGAGCTGATTGTACGCAGTACAGTGACCTCTGCGCAATCTCCATGTACCCACTGGCGAAGACCGTGGGTCTCTAGCCCACTCAGGGGCTGAGTTATGGAATCCGTGGCGTGGATAGTGGCGTGATGGCGAGACCCCGCCCCCTCGGGTCAGAGCTGGTTGTGGACAGTGTACCTCTCTCCGGGCCACCCACCTGCCCCCACCAGTGAAGACCCTGTGTCTCTAGTCCACTCAAGGACTGAGTTGTGGGGTCCGTGGCGTGGTGGCGAGACTCCGCCCCCTCGGGTCAGAGCCAGTCGGGGACAGTGTAGCCCGCTGAGCAGTAGTCATAACTAGAACACCTGGATCTGGAAAATGTGTGGTGTCATAGTGTTTTTGTTTTGATGTTCTGGGACCACTGCCTCTTGTGGTAGCAACATATAACTCAATCAATCAATCAATCAATCAAAGCTTTATTTGTATAGCGCATTTCATACCCAGAGGCAACACAATGCGCTTTACAGAGAACAAGGGAGGTGGGCATACGACCCACCTCTACATATTCCAGAGGGAAGAAAAAAAAACAGTAATCACCCGGGGGCCAGATAAGTGAGCTGTAAAAATTCTTCCCTGACCCCTCTCAACAAGGCGATCGAGCAAGCTCCAGGAGTATGTTTGTCTACCGACTAAGAACATTTATAAAGCAATACATTACATTAAATTACATTTCAGAGTAAGAGAGGCTAAAAAAGCATAATAGGAGAGACATGGCAAATACTGGTGTGAGTTTGCTATGGCCCAGGCCTAAAGCCAGAAGTGGGCTGGTGTATGTCTGTGTGTACGTGTGTGTGTGTTAACTAAATGCTACGACATCCACAGCAGACAGGGTATCTATAACTGCAGGTTCTGGGACCACTGCCTCTTGTGGTAGCAACATAGAACTGAAAGTTCTGGAAGCCATGGAGGGAGGGAAGGAGGGAGTGACAACCGGACATTTGCTATCATTGGTACGCTGGCTTACAGCCACGCACAAAAATCGATCAGACAGCTGCAGCTGATTCAGAACGCTGCTGCTCAAGTCCTCACCAAGACCAAGAAAGTGGATCATATCATTCCAGTTCTGAGGTCCTCACACTGGCTTCCTGTCTGTCAAAGAATTTACTTAAAAATACTGCTGTTGGTTTATAAAGCACTGAATGGTATAGGCCCAAAATATATTTCTGATCTGCTGCTACGTTATGAACCATCCAGATCTTTCAGGTTGTCTGGCACAGACCGGCTTTCTGTCCCCAGAGTTAAAACAAAACAGTGTTCAGTTTTTATGCTCAACATATCTGGAACAAACTTCCAGAAAACTGCAGGTCTGCTGCAACTCACAGTTCTTTTAAATCAAGACCGAAGACTTTTCTTTTTGCCGCTGCTTTTTATTAAATCTAATAATTATTTATTTATACACTGCACTGTAACTTTTATTCCTGTATTTTATTTTTCCTGCATTTTGTTTTAAATGTTCTGATGTATTGCACTTTGTCTTGATGCTTTTAATGTCTCATGTAAAGCACTTTTGAATTTCCTTGTTGCTGAAATGTGCTATACAAATAAACTTGCCTTGCCTTGCCTTGTTAGTGTTCAAATGACCATTGAAATAATTCCTTGTCATCACAGACACAGCCTCAACATAACTTTGTGTGTGTGTGTGTGTGTGTGTGTGTGTGTGTGTGTGTGTGTGTGTGTGTGTGTGTGTGTGTGTGTGTGCGTGCATGTAGACGTGTGCGTGTGTATCCCCTCTAGTCGTGATGGCAAGCATGTCTGCGCTGCCCAGCGGCTCGCTGCACAGATGCATGCTGATCCTGACCTTTGCCCTCCTGCTGTGTGAGGTCGCTGTCAGCCGCCTCTGCAACTCCCTCATCAACATGGTGGACGGCTTCCACACTCTCTTCATCCTCATGCACATGGCCCTTCCTCTCCCTCCTCCTCTTCCTCACCTGACAGACTCTTCCGGAGCTGCGGGGAGTCAGGACCCCCCCCCCCTCCGTTCCTCCCCTCCCTCCTCCCCACCTCCGTCGTCCACCCCTGCTCACTCACCCGTCAAATCTCCGCTGTCCGTCTCAGCCGATAACTGTGTCTCCCCCGTCCCCTCCTCCCCCCTCTCAACACCTCCCCTCCCCCCCACCACTAACCCCCAGCCTCCCCCAGGACCCATCCCCCCCACTACTAACCCCCAGCCTCCCCCAGGACCCCTCCCCCCCACCACTAACCCCCAGCCTCCCCCAGGACCCCTCCCCCCCACTACTAACCCCCAGCCTCCCCCAGGACCCCACCCCCCCACCACTAACCCCCAGCCTCCCCCAGGACCCCACCCCCCCACCACCGCTCACTATATCTCCCCCGATTCGAACAGCCACTCATCCCTTCCTTTCCCCACCCGGTCACTCCCGCCCCCCCCCCCCCTCTCCCCCTCTCCCCCCTCCCTCCCCCGGGTGTGGTCTCTCCTACAGCGAGGCGAGGCTCCGCCCCGTCGGCTCTCTGATCTCCGCCCTCCTGCTGGCCTCACTGTGTGTCTCTATGTCGATGGAGATCCTCAACCATGCCCTGCAGCCCCACCCACTGCAGCGCCCCCTGCTGGCCACGGTGATGGGGGCTGTGAGTCTGCTCCACAACCTGCTGGTGCTGGGGCTGGGCTGGGGACGCCCACGGGGGGGTAGGGCTGCAGCAGGCTGGGAGGAGAGGAGGGGCAGCCTCTGGACCAATGGAGAAGGTATATAGTGTGTTTGTATGGAGGGAGGGATTGTGTCTGTGTGTGTGTGTGTGCGTGCGTGCGTGCGTGCGTGCCTGTGTTTGTGTGTGTGCCTTGGTGTGTGTGTGCGAGTGTGTGTGTGTGTGTGTGTGTGTGTGCGTGCATGCGTGCCTGTGTTTGTGTGTGTGCGAGTGTGTGTGTGTGTGTGTCACTGAGGAACACATTCAACAACGAACATCTGTTGTTTGCTTGTCTTTCTCATTCCTCTCCCTGACTCTCTGCAGTCAAGGCCAGGGACCAGACCAAAGACAAACCTGTGGAGGGGTATGTCAACGACGTCAGTAACCCACCCGCCGAGCAGGATGGTTCCTCCCAGGACGGAACACTGGTGCTGTGCAACCCAGGGACCTCCAGTGTCCTGGACCCCGACTGTCCAGACACCCCAGTCGCGACCCAGAAACCTCCGTTGTCACCCCGGGCTGACTTCCCTATAGCAGCCCTGCACCCTTTACCCTCACAGCTGTGCTATGGAGCGCACACACTCTCTGTAGACTCACACACTGTCCACTCAGACACCCACAGGGGCTGTGAGAGACACACTAGCCTCCCACAACCAGGGCCCTCTCACTCAGAGGAGCCCTACTGTGAGGCATCCAAGCCAGATGCCTGCGCTGGACATTCAGGTGAGGAAGGCTTCGTCCTGTTTTTAGTCCTGGGTGTTGGTGTATTGGCTGGATGGAATAATTTGTTCAGAATTATTTGTCTGGCCTTCTATCTTAAAATCTATTTACTTTGGGAGGCTGGAAAAAACAATGTCCTGGTCACACAGACTTTTTCATTTAATTCATTTATTTTCTATTGATGCAACTCTAGAACTGGAAGTGCAATGATAGTTCTAAGATAAAAATTATACATTCTCAACACCATCAAGGTAACATTCCTTGTGATACTAAGCTACCACAGTGGGACATTTTTATTATAATGTTGCCGATGTAAAGTTTACAAAAGCGCTGGCTTGCTCACGAGTTGTCACCATGATTGCAGGTCTGTACTCCATGGGGAACCAATCTGCAAAACAGCCAAACAAAGTCATACTTCATAAAGCAAATCAGCAAATCACATTCCAGTACTTTTGTACTTAAACCCATGTCTCCTCTGTTCCCCAGCTACCCAGTCTGGCCCCAGCGTCACCCCTGCTCTACAGTCAGACCAGCAAGACAGTAGGCCTCAGACAAGGGGCTGGACTACAGGCTGCCTCCCAGCTCTGGTCACCCTGACCCAGGCCTTGCTGGGCTCCGTCCTGGTCCTGGCCAACGGGCTGGCCCTGCTGCTGCCCAGCCCAGGCCACCTGTACTCTCCTGAGGCCTGCGGCCTACTGGTCTACCTGGACCCGGGATTCTCCACAGTGGCTGTACTGGTCCTGCTGGCCACAGCTCTGCCTCAGGTCAGTTGCTGGTTGTAGCAGTAGTGTAATATTAAGTATTATAGCAATATAGGAGCAGCATGAACACTACATGTATTCAATACAGGCTCTATTAACTAGTGTTATAATGATGTGGAATAAGGAAACAAACAAACAGCTATACTGGATATAACCAGGGATTCATCACTTTGCAGAGCCAATCAAAAGCATTAATTGAGTGAAAAAGAGTATTCATCTCTCCCCTGTTGTGTAGCATGGTCTGCTGCTGCATGCCAGTCCTCCTCACACTATGGTGCTCGATTTAACTTATCAAGTACAACAACACCAATGGGACAGACCCGGAAGTGGAAACTTTATATAAATCAAATGCACCTCAACTGTTCTTTAGAATTTGATCGATCCATCTGACCCAGGTGTCTCTCTCTCTAGGTGTGTAGTTACGGCCTGCTTTTGCTCCAGGCTCCTCCTCCCCAGCTGTGCGTGTCAGACCTGGGCTGCAGGATCTCCAGTGTGCCAGGGGTCCAGGCCGTGCATGACCTGCACGTATGGAGGCTGACAGAGAGCTGCCTGGTGGCGTCCGTGCACGTGCACTGCCACGCCGGCTTCCAGACCCACAGGTGAGGTGGCGGTGGGGAAAGACTGACTTTAGTCTGTTCCCAACTGCAGAATGTGCGCTTAGACCGCCGTAATTAATCTATGAAAACTAGAAGGTGATTGAATTATTGACACCGTAGCACTGTAGAGAGAGTAGTATCTGTTCTGAAATGATCAAAACAAGCTTATGAGTGGGTGAATCAGAAATGATTATTTGAGTCTTAATGAGTGAATACATGTTTACACTCTCAGGTGCGGTGACCTGTTGTTGGGGGTCACCAAGGTTCTGAAGAGTGTCGGTGTGACCTGCTGGACTGTCCAGCCAGAGTTTCCCCTCCCCTCCTCTCCGGCGGCTAACGGTAACTTTGACAACAACAACGCCACCGCCATCCCAACCTTAATCCAAGAGCCCTTCCGCCCTCTGCCGCTCCACCTGCCCTGCAATCTGGCCTGTGGGAAGGGCTGCACTGGGAAGATGTGCTGTACCCACCATGAGGAAGAGACTGGAGAGCCGCCAGCGCCCACTGCTGGCCAGACAGAGGAAGAGCCTCAGACGTTGGTCATAGAAAACACCTTCCTCTGAGCGAGACTGATTGAAAGCCTGGCCAAACATTCCATCTCAACATTCTATCCATTCTAATTCTATAGACTGAACGTATATTCTAGCCTTTATGTTTGTATTGTATGATGATATCAGATTAGTTGTATTTTGCATCAACATTGTACCTTACCAAAGATGTAATGTGAGTCAGATGTCAATCACACTATATTGTACTTTCTGTACAAACATGTGCAAGTCAAGACTGTTACTTGAGACTGTCTCACTGCCAGTGCTCTGTCTCCTACAGGGGTTGCGTTTTTATTAAGTCCTTCTCATGTTGTGGGCCATGTGCACAGTACATGATGTGACATCATACACTGTACGTATGTGATCCTGAGAAATGATATGGGTAAAAGCTTTTATTTTCCTTAGTGTCTTTTGTCCTCACCATAATGTGCTTGAATAAAACCATCACCTTTAAATCTTCAACCACAAGCTGTTTTGTTGTTTTATCTTGGTTGATGCTTGATGACTGAGTGGAAGAACAGAGACCTGGGTAATTTGCTGAAGCTGCTGGATGAAGTTTCAAGTCAAATATTAATCCCTATTCTACATAAGAGTGCTGTAGTTGTATTGTCTACAGAAGACTGTACTAAGCTACAATATTTATTCTAATTCTATTCATTCCTAAGGCAAGTTAGTCCTTCCTATAATTGGCTATTGTAATGTTCCACTAGGGCTGTGACGGCATGAAGACTCCACCTTTCTGCTCCCCGGTGAGCCAATGAAACTGGGTCTGTTTTGCATGATTTTAAACCACGCCTTTTTAGCAAAATCCTGCGTTCATATCTTTGTTTATTTCACAAACGTATGTCTAAGAGCCTTGCCGTCTTTCATTACGGAATCAAATAATACAATCCATATTTGAAGTGCATTAAACTAACACGTTTCCTTTTGAAAAAAACATGAGTAGAGTTTACTTGATATTGACCAAGTATAA
Organism: Borostomias antarcticus; assembly: GCF_949987555.1. Classification (NCBI taxonomy): domain Eukaryota; kingdom Metazoa; phylum Chordata; class Actinopteri; order Stomiiformes; family Stomiidae; genus Borostomias; species Borostomias antarcticus. The sequence goes on from NC_140234.1 coordinate 14,441,547, forward strand.
ATACACCTCGTTCGCCTTCTACAAAATGCCCGGATGAGCCTCGGTGGTCCGGGGTGCAGGCTTCAAACCTGTAGCTGCTTAGCGGCAGAGTGGTTCAATTCCACCTTTCGGGCGAAACGAAGCAGGCCTGGCTTATGTGCGTTGGCTGGCTTGTTTCTGTGCGGGACTGGTAGGACGGTAAAGACGGTAATGATAAATAAGGATGGGTCTTGTCACCTGGACACATCAGTTCCAATGCTAATCCAGCACAATAAAAGCGGGATAGCAAGTTAGCTCATGGGCTCAGTAACATTAATGGTAGCGGTGGCCAAAGCAGTTATACTGATGATTCCTGTAATGTTAGCTATTTTGCTGCAATGGGTTCAACTTTTGCTTCTGGATAAAAGTCATGACTTACTGTTTTGCACTTCCCTTTAGGTGGTGGATAAATAGACCCAAGACACAGTGGGTTATTTGGACATCTACTAGGATCTTGATATTATATTGATATGAAGATATTAAAGTAAAGTATTTGCCCTTAGAAGTAAATTGTAATTAAAATGGTTCTTAGCTAAGTAACCTAAGTGTAGGCAGACTTGAAAGGTCAATTGTAATATCATGAATGAACAATTGTAAACATAGTACTCAACAGAATAGGTAATACTCAGTCTTGACTGAAACGTTTCCTAAATGCTTTATTAAACATACAGACATGCACATTAAAAGTAGCCATAAGTTGTTATTTTGCATGTGCTCTCAGGACATATTGTGGTTGTGACCATCTTTGTAAAGAAGAGAGGCATGTAATGCACATGTGTACAGTAGTGCAGAGTCAGTTGTCTATTGTATAGACAAGGTGTTCAATTGCTCAAGTGTTGTCAGGTGTTGGTTCAAGTGTTCGAGTGTACAGTGGTGCATAGTCAGTTGTCTATTGTATAGACAAGGTGCAAGGTGTCACGTGTTCACTTGTTGGTCCAGGGGGTGGCATGTGTGCCATTGTTATAATGAGAGTGAGGGCCTATATATAGTACAACCAGAGTACTATAAGTGGACAGTCTTCTTCTGAGCTGCTGGTTGGCAGGGGGCTTCTTCCGAGCTACTCTTTGGCAGGGGGCAAGTGATGTCTTGAGCCTCATCATAACAGAAGTGAACATGTGACACCTTGCACATACAATAGACAACTGACTCTGCACTACTGTACACTCTATCACTTGATTCAACAGCTGACAACACTTGAGCAATTGAACACCTTGTCTATACAATAGAGAACTCACTCTGCACTACTGTATACTACTGTACAGTATACTTGACATGTTATGTAATTGCACTGCCTGTATCATGGCCACAGTCACAGCCATCCATGATCAGATACTGCTGTCTGGCCATGTCCAGTCCGGGTGGGGCTTGCACCTGAAGTCCATCTTTGGGGTGGCTGGACATCAGCGTAGCACAGCAGCCGACACCTGACTGGTTTTGCATCACTGTGTTCTCTGGCCTCAACCACACCAGGCATCCCAGCATCAAAGCTGCAACAGAACAGAAGAGAGACAGTGCATTAAAATAGTGCATTAAAATATTGGCCACAAATAAAATACAACCATACTATGTCGATAAAATGGAATAGCTAATACATGACAATGATAATTATCTGAAGTGCTGGTAACTCTTGTTTGGGAGCTTTTTGAAATAGCTACTCAGATGCTGGTGCCAGTTGTAGCTTTCAACAAGCACTGTTCTGTCCTCAAGTCCGACAAGCTGTGGGATGTTGACTTTCTTCACAGGAGCGCTGTCTCTCACCACCCCAGCAATGTCAGTAAAAGTGTCCATTCTGCTTCCTATAGCGCTGCTTGATCAAGCCAAAGCACCAGTCAGGGGCAAACTTGGTGTGGCCTGCAATCAGGAAGTGTAGGTCCAGCTTCAGGTGAAGCTTGTGCATGGTCTGCCAAGCACAGTACCACAGCACAAAGTTGTTCTTGTTTTGTCCACTGCAGTTGTCACAATGAAGGTCATGTGTTTCTCCAACTCCATAGTTGTTGAAGAAACGTGCATTGCTGCTCTTGACGCCATACCTTTGTCGATCAGGTAGTTCACTTGCTTTTATGGTACCTAAACATAAAAAAGCTCAATTAATGAACAGAAATACTGATCAGAAGCCATATTACAAGAAATTCCTAACTTGCAGATCCCATCATAATTGTAGGTTATGGGTTACGATTTGCTTAATACCTACTGGAGAAAAACATCCTCCTTAATCCCTTCACTTTAGCTTTTTTAAGTCGATTAGTGTTGTTATAAGCACAGAGAATAACCATCCATTGACCGCCATTCAGTTGGGACTTAGGCTCAGGAGCGACATATATTTCCCCATTCATTCTCTTCTCTATGGCGGCTTTTGACAGCAGCAACCATAGATGGTTATTCTCTGTGCTTATAACAACACTAATCGACTTAAAAATGCTAAAAGCATATAGCTAGATTGTGTAGGCTGAAAGGAATCCAATGATGTCCACCTCTTAACATTTGGTTGATTTTACTATCCGTTCTCGATAACAAATCTCTCCGGTCACACAATTCGGTGGGTCAGCATTTTCAGTGCAACGCGGGCACTGGGACACTCACTAGCTAGGCTAAACTTACTTAAACTTAGTACTTGACTGGTACTCGTTAGTTAAGGTTAGGGTTAGAGTTAGCCAATCAGGGGCAGAGTATGGGGCGGGTCTGCACACTGAATGGTCATTTGAATAAAGACACCCAAAAACCACGGCAATATGACATGCAATTGATTCAGCTTTCATTCTATTTTTTCTTCAAAGTGAAAACCATGGCAATATGACATGCAATTCATTCAGCTTTCATTCTATTTTTTCTTCAAAGTGAATTGAGGATTGCATTCACTTTGCATATTGAATTGCAAATTGTAAAATGCATTTTCAAATTGCATTGCCACTTTGCATATTGAATTGCCAACTGTAAAATGCATTTTCAAATTGCTTGACCAAATTGTATGGGATTAGAATCATGCCATAATTCGAAACTGAAAAAAAACGATGTGAAAGGTTGTAAGTCAGTGTTTGAATGCTTGAACACGGTTTTGCAAGACTGAAAATAAGTTTTGAAGGCTTGCACAATGTTTTGATAGGTTGAAAATAAAAATTGAATCTCTGAATGTTGGTTTGTATTTGAGTTTTCCTTTTTCACAGCTGCAACACTCCTTTTTCAACCATTCAAAGTCACTTTTTCAGAGATTTGGCCACATATCTGCGAGGTTTACAAGTAATGTCATTTTGGCAGCGTTCTTCCGCAGACGGTTTTGAAAAGGTGGACTTGAAACTCCGCAGCAGCGGTCTGAAATGTAAAGTTGAAACTCAGTGTTTGAATGCTTGAAAAATGTTTTGCAAGCCCGAAAATAAGTTTTGAAGGCTTGCACAATGTTTTGATAGGTTGAAAATAAAATTAGAATCTCTTTTTTCAATTCAAAAACAATTTTCAGACCGCCGCTGTGGAGTTTCAAGTCCATCGTTTTTTCAAAACCGTTTGCGGAAGAACGCTGCCAAAAATGACGTGACTCGCAACCTTGTAAGTGTGTGGCCAAATCTCTGAAAAAGTGACTTTGAATGTTTGAAAAAGCAGTGTTGCAGCTGTGAAAAAGGAAAACTCAAATACAAAACCATGTTTGCAGTAATTGCAGAGATTCTAATTTTATTTTCAACCTATCAAAACATTGTGCAAGCCTTCAAAACTTATTTTCGGGCTTGCAAAACTTTTTTCAAGCATTCAAACACTGAGTTTCAACTTTACATTTAAGACCGCTGCTGCGGAGTTTCAAGTCCACCTTTTCAAAACCGTCTGCGGAAGAACGCTGCCAAAATTACATTACTCACAAACCTCGCAGGTATGTGGCCAAATCTCTGAAAAAGTGACTTTGAATGGTTGAAAAAGGAGTGTTGCAGCTGTGAAAAAGAAAAACTCAAATACAAAACAACATTTTCAGAGATTCAAATTTTATTTTCAACCTATCAAAACATTGTGCAAGCCTTCAAAACTTATTTTCAGTCTTGCAAAACCGTGTTCAAGCATTCAAACACTGATTTACAACCTTCGAATTATGGCATGATTCTCATCCCATAATATTGCATATTGAATTGTTAATTGCAAAATGCATGGCCATTTGAATAAAGAGACCAAAAAACCATGGCAATATGGAATTCAATTGATTCAGCTTTCATTCTATTTTTTCTTCAAAGTGAATTGAGGATTGCATTGCCACTTTGCATACTGAATTGCCAATTGCAAAATGCATTTTCAAATTGCATGACCACTTTGCATATTGAATTGCCAATTGTAAAATGCATTTTCAAATTGCATGACCAAATTGCACATTGAATTGCCAATTGCAAAATGCATTGCTATTTGAATAAAGAGCCTAAAAAACTTCCATAGTGTTCGACTAAAAGATACTCTCGCGCGTGGTGGCTCCATACGCCCGCAGCCTGTATCGCTCTCGGTTGTTATGTTTGTTCGCGAGGACTTACATCGTGCGAGTGCGCAGTTAACATCTGTGCGGGTTTAATAACATAATCTGCCCGTGAGTGTGTTTTACGCGCTCTTGACGTTTGACATAAATGTGACACCATACTTGTGATTGGTCAAGCACTGCACTCAATCACTACACACGCCCACCACCTCTAAGCTTTCAACAACGAGCTTACAAGTGTACAAGTTAATTTTGCACCATAGGTATCGCAAGGTTAGGAGCAAAAGTCACAGTCGCGCAGAACTTGCGATTTGTGACTCCTAGCGGCAGATTCAAGCGGTTGTAGTAAATGACTTGTGTTAATAAGTAACTATTAAAAATCAAAATAATTAGTATTTTGATTGTCGCGCGAGTTGTTGAAGGGGGGGCTGACAGAGATTTTTGATTGTCATGCGAGTTGTTGACCGACTGACTGAATATTTAATACTAAATATTCAACAAGTATACTGATAGCTTCACATGCTGTACCAACAACAAATTCTACCGACATTGGTTGTGTGGTGGTCATCATTACGTTAAATCCATGAATTGATTTAGCCCTTCTCAGTCCCATTGTTGCATTCCGCTCGCTCATGCCAGACAACAGTCCTTTGCCGGTCCATTCACTTTGCCGTCAAAATTAATCGGTGTCGGCCTAGTGAGATGAGGCGCTGATATTTACAAGTGTCAGATAAACATGAAACTTCATTTACCTCAGCAAAAGGGTCTATTTTAACAAATTCTGGGGCTGGCAAAATTACAACGCCTTTTGGGGCATTATTATTACAATTATATAATAATAATATATTATTATTACGCTTTTAATTGAGAATCGATCGATGTCACCCTGGGCCACATACAGTAGGCCTACATTGTAAGAAAAAAAAAAGTAACTTTCAAAAGGGCACTTGCCTTGTCCAGAGGGCAAAGGGCAGGTGCTCTAACACCACCTTGTGTCTATCTGTGCACATCCCTCATCTACCTAAGCAACTAGATTGTAAACTCGCCAGCTGCAGGCTAGCTGAATCAGGTTGAGCTGTCAACATCCTCTTGTACGAGAATGTTCTGAGAATGACCGATGGCAGTCTTGAGTATTGACACTGGCCCATCTCCAAAAGTAGTTGCAAACGAAAAAGACTTTTAGATCACCATAGTCAAGGTAACAAACAAACTTCTCTCTGCTCTAGGTTGGAGTGTGCTTACTAACTCAAACCAGCCTCCATGCCTCTCTACAAGTATCCCCCGAAGATCTGGGAGGCTCTGAAGCTGAAGCAGGGCATCTACTCCCGTCTGCCTCAACACTACCTTCACTCTCTGGAGGAGAAGAAGGAGCCCACCCCAGTCCACTGGAAGCCCCTGGGGGTGAAGTATCGAGCCAACCCCAAGACAGGCCACAAGGAGCGGGTACAAGACGTGCCCATCCCCATCTACTACCCCCCAGAGTCACAAGATGGCCTGTGGGGAGGGGAGGGCTGGATATCAGGCTACAGATATGCCAACAATGACAAAGTGATTGTTTCTCAAAGAAAGTGAGTTTTCTCAGAATCCTTGAGGTCACTCTATGATAGGGATTTTAATTGTACTGTTACTGGAGCACCATACAGCAGTACCATGTGTGTGTGGAATTGGAATTTCAACATATCTACTATAAGTCGGTTTTGCAACCCGACTCCAGGAGTGTTCCATCAATGTGCACTCGGAGCTCACATTTAGCTTCCTTGTTGTTAAGGTGGAAGGCCGCAGACACCGTCTTTGCCTCGCTGAGCTTCGATCCTCATTTCTGGAGGTATGCCGCTAGTGTCTGCATGTCCTGGCTCAAGGTCTCCTTCACAGCTGGCCAGTCTCCAGCTGACTACACCAGCGCAAGATCGTCTGCGTAGGCATACTACCCAGCACACATCTATCAGGGAGCTGGTTATCAACGCCGACGCCCGCGAATGCCAAGTCAGGATTCGTCCCAGTTTTCCAGCGACCATAGACAAAGCTGGCTGTTCCCTTAGGATCGGGCCAGGCTATTGTTAGCTGCCCAAGCAGACAGGTTTTCTCCGTCGTATGTATTGGTGCTGTACCCCCAATCCTCGTGCTGCCAATTGAAGTCGCCAGCATAGAGGCAGGGGTGGGGGAAGACTGGAAGATGCGCTGGTGTGATTCGCAAGGGCATTCGCAAGGGCGGAGGCTTGTTGTAGATGTTGACAAATTTTAAGCCGGCAATGTCCATGCACAACCATTCAATCTCCGAGCAGGTCGGGATTGGTCAACGAGAGTCCAGTTCAACCTTTGATGGACAAACGTAGCAAGATCATGCTTCCTGCTTAGGGTAGACCCAGCTAGAGCGAAAGTTGGGAGAATTAGCTTATCTGCTGTTACGCAGTGGGTCTCCTGGAGGAGAATGACGAGGGCCTTGGTGGTGCAGGCCAATGCTCGATGACGTCGGTTTTACGGACTTTGCTTCGCTCATGGTGGTTATTCGCAGCTACTGACGGGGGGCATTAGAGAAGGTGCCTCGCCCCCCACCATCTGATAACCCTGGCTGGATGTGAATGATGAAAGACAAGTTCAGTAAACCAATCATTACTGTCAACTTCCGTTTTGCTAACCAATGTTCGTGCAATGTGTGGGCGTCACTAGATTTTACGGAAACAACCTTGTGTCCTTGATCATGAAGAAGCGGGGGAAATGATATTGTGCATTTAAAGGGGTAGTGTGCTATTTTGGACATTTAGCCCTAATTGTGGTCTCTCTACCATTAACCTTAAACATAGAGACCATCATTTCAAAGATAGTTCCACCATTGAGCTAGCTACAGTTTTTATGTAGGCTCTCACTGGGCTACAATGGAAGTCAATGGGGCACACGTAAATGCGTTGGAAAAACTATGATGAAGTGTTTTTCCGAGACGGGAAGCACAGGTGTAATCTTACTGGCCTCAATATGCTCTCCTGTGAAATGTATCACATTTTTACATGTTTGGCATGGCTTGGACATAACATTCCCCTGGAGCTTGTGTTCACTCTTCCCACAGAGGACTACGTGCAAGTCATGCCAAACACCTGCAAATATTCGGATTGCGATTCATTTAACAGGAGAGCATACTGAGACTGGTAAGATTACACCCTATGCTTCCTGTCTCAAACCAGGCCAGGTCCAGCCTGGATTATGTGCATGGCTGGCTTGTTTCTGTTCAAGACTGGTAGGACAGAACCTAGTCATGCCACTAAAATAGTTGTGAATTTAAATGACATGAAATAATGTCTGATAAATTAAGATGGGTCTTGTCGCCTGGACACATCAGTTCCAATGCTTCCAATGCTAATTCAGCACAATAGGAGCGGGATAGCCAGTTAGCTCATTTAAAAATCATGTTAAATGTCCAAAATAGCATACTACCCCTTTAATGGTGTAATGTAATATGTAAAAGTAATGGAATGTGTGTCAAATGTCAATCACATCATGAATGTCATTGTACTTTCTGTACAAACAAATAGATGTACAAGTCAAGACTGTTACTTGAGACTGTCTCAATGCCAGTGCTCTGTCTCCTACAGGGGTTGCGTTTTTATTAAGTCCTTCTCATGTTGTGGGCCATGTGCACAGTACATGATGTGACATCATACACTGTACGTATGTGATCCTGATAAATTATATGGATATAAGCTTTTATTTTCCTTAGTGTCTTTTGTCCTCACCATAATGTGCTTGAATAAAACCATCACCTTTAAAACTTCAACCACAAGCTGTTTTGTTGTTTTATCTTGGTTGATGGTTGATGACTGAGTGGAAGAACAGAGACCTGGGTAATTTGCTGAAGCTGCTGGATGAAGTTTCAAGTCAAATATTAATCCCTATTCTACATAAGAGTGCTGTAGTTGTATTGTCTACAGAAGACTGTACTAAGCTACAATATTTATTCTAATTGTATTCATTCCTAAGGCAAGTTAGTCCTTCCTATAATTGGCTATTGTAATGTTCCACTAGGGCTGGGACGGCATGAAGACTCCACCTCTCTGCTCCCCGGTTAGCCAATGAAACTGGGTCTGTTTTGCATGATTTTAAACCACGCCTTTTTAGCAAAATCCTGCGTTCATATCTTTGTTTATTTCACAAACGTATGTCTAAGAGCCTTGTCGTCTTTCATTACGGAATCAAATAATACAATCCCTATTTGAAGTGCATTAAACTAACAAGTTTCCTTTTGAAAAAACCATGAGTATATTCTACTTGATATTGACCAAGTATAAATACACCTCGTTCGCCTTCTACAAAATGCCCGGATGAGCCTCGGTGGTCCGGGGTGCAGGCTTCAAACCTGTAGCTGCTTAGCGGCAGAGTGGTTCAATTCCACCTTTCGGGCGAAACAAAACAGGCCTGGCTTTTGTGCGTTGGCTGGCTTGTTTCTGTGCGGGACTGGTAGGACGGTAAAGACGGTAATGATAAATAAGGATGGGTCTTGTCACCTGGACACATCAGTTCCAATGCTAATCCAGCACAATAAAAGCGGGATAGCAAGTTAGCTCATGGGCTCAGTAACATTAATGGTAGCGGTGGCCAAAGCAGTTATACTGATGATTCCTGTAATGTTAGCTATTTTGCTGCAATGGGTTCAACTTTTGCTTCTGGATAAAAGTCATGACTTACTGTTTTGCACTTCCCTTTAGGTGGTGGATAAATAGACCCAAGACACAGTGGGTTATTTGGACATCTACTAGGATCTTGATATTATATTGATATGAAGATATTAAAGTAAAGTATTTGCCCTTAGAAGTAAATTGTAATTAAAATGGTTCTTAGCTAAGTAACCTAAGTGTAGGCAGACTTGAAAGGTCAATTGTAATATCATGAATGAACAATTGTAAACATAGTACTCAACAGAATAGGTAATACTCAGTCTTGACTGAAACGTTTCCTAAATGCTTTATTAAACATACAGACATGCACATTAAAAGTAGCCATAAGTTGTTATTTTGCATGTGCTCTCAGGACATATTGTGGTTGTGACCATCTTTGTAAAGAAGAGAGGCATGTAATGCACATGTGTACAGTAGTGCAGAGTCAGTTGTCTATTGTATAGACAAGGTGTTCAATTGCTCAAGTGTTGTCAGGTGTTGGTTCAAGTGTTCGAGTGTACAGTGGTGCATAGTCAGTTGTCTATTGTATAGACAAGGTGCAAGGTGTCACGTGTTCACTTGTTGGTCCAGGGGGTGGCATGTGTGCCATTGTTATAATGAGAGTGAGGGCCTATATATAGTACAACCAGAGTACTATAAGTGGACAGTCTTCTTCTGAGCTGCTGGTTGGCAGGGGGCTTCTTCCGAGCTACTCTTTGGCAGGGGGCAAGTGATGTCTTGAGCCTCATCATAACAGAAGTGAACATGTGACACCTTGCACATACAATAGACAACTGACTCTGCACTACTGTACACTCTATCACTTGATTCAACAGCTGACAACACTTGAGCAATTGAACACCTTGTCTATACAATAGAGAACTCACTCTGCACTACTGTATACTACTGTACAGTATACTTGACATGTTATGTAATTGCACTGCCTGTATCATGGCCACAGTCACAGCCATCCATGATCAGATACTGCTGTCTGGCCATGTCCAGTCCGGGTGGGGCTTGCACCTGAAGTCCATCTTTGGGGTGGCTGGACATCAGCGTAGCACAGCAGCCGACACCTGACTGGTTTTGCATCACTGTGTTCTCTGGCCTCAACCACACCAGGCATCCCAGCATCAAAGCTGCAACAGAACAGAAGAGAGACAGTGCATTAAAATAGTGCATTAAAATATTGGCCACAAATAAAATACAACCATACTATGTCCATAAAATGGAATAGCTAATACATGACAATGATAATTATCTGAAGTGCTGGTAACTCTTGTTTGGGAGCTTTTTGAAATAGCTACTCAGATGCTGGTGCCAGTTGTAGCTTTCAACAAGCACTGTTCTGTCCTCAAGTCCGACAAGCTGTGGGATGTTGACTTTCTTCACAGGAGCGCTGTCTCTCACCACCCCAGCAATGTCAGTAAAAGTGTCCATTCTGCTTCCTATAGCGCTGCTTGATCAAGCCAAAGCACCAGTCAGGGGCAAACTTGGTGTGGCCTGCAATCAGGAAGTGTAGGTCCAGCTTCAGGTGAAGCTTGTGCATGGTCTGCCAAGCACAGTACCACAGCACAAAGTTGTTCTTGTTTTGTCCACTGCAGTTGTCACAATGAAGGTCATGTGTTTCTCCAACTCCATAGTTGTTGAAGAAACGTGCATTGCTGCTCTTGACGCCATACCTTTGTCGATCAGGTAGTTCACTTGCTTTTATGGTACCTAAACATAAAAAAGCTCAATTAATGAACAGAAATACTGATCAGAAGCCATATTACAAGAAATTCCTAACTTGCAGATCCCATCATAATTGTAGGTTATGGGTTACGATTTGCTTAATACCTACTGGAGAAAAACATCCTCCTTAATCCCTTCACTTTAGCTTTTTTAAGTCGATTAGTGTTGTTATAAGCACAGAGAATAACCATCCATTGACCGCCATTCAGTTGGGACTTAGGCTCAGGAGCGACATATATTTCCCCATTCATTCTCTTCTCTATGGCGGCTTTTGACAGCAGCAACCATAGATGGTTATTCTCTGTGCTTATAACAACACTAATCGACTTAAAAATGCTAAAAGCATATAGCTAGATTGTGTAGGCTGAAAGGAATCCAATGATGTCCACCTCTTAACATTTGGTTGATTTTACTATCCGTTCTCGATAACAAATCTCTCCGGTCACACAATTCGGTGGGTCAGCATTTTCAGTGCAACGCGGGCACTGGGACACTCACTAGCTAGGCTAAACTTACTTAAACTTAGTACTTGACTGGTACTCGTTAGTTAAGGTTAGGGTTAGAGTTAGCCAATCAGGGGCAGAGTATGGGGCGGGTCTGCACACTGAATGGTCATTTGAATAAAGACACCCAAAAACCACGGCAATATGACATGCAATTGATTCAGCTTTCATTCTATTTTTTCTTCAAAGTGAAAACCATGGCAATATGACATGCAATTCATTCAGCTTTCATTCTATTTTTTCTTCAAAGTGAATTGAGGATTGCATTCACTTTGCATATTGAATTGCAAATTGTAAAATGCATTTTCAAATTGCATTGCCACTTTGCATATTGAATTGCCAACTGTAAAATGCATTTTCAAATTGCTTGACCAAATTGTATGGGATTAGAATCATGCCATAATTCGAAACTGAAAAAAAACGATGTGAAAGGTTGTAAGTCAGTGTTTGAATGCTTGAACACGGTTTTGCAAGACTGAAAATAAGTTTTGAAGGCTTGCACAATGATTTGATAGGTTGAAAATAAAAATTGAATCTCTGAATGTTGGTTTGTATTTGAGTTTTCCTTTTTCACAGCTGCAACACTCCTTTTTCAACCATTCAAAGTCACTTTTTCAGAGATTTGGCCACATATCTGCGAGGTTTACAAGTAATGTCATTTTGGCAGCGTTCTTCCGCAGACGGTTTTGAAAAGGTGGACTTGAAACTCCGCAGCAGCGGTCTGAAATGTAAAGTTGAAACTCAGTGTTTGAATGCTTGAAAAATGTTTTGCAAGCCCGAAAATAAGTTTTGAAGGCTTGCACAATGTTTTGATAGGTTGAAAATAAAATTAGAATCTCTTTTTTCAATTCAAAAACAATTTTCAGACCGCCGCTGTGGAGTTTCAAGTCCATCGTTTTTTCAAAACCGTTTGCGGAAGAACGCTGCCAAAAATGACGTGACTCGCAACCTTGTAAGTGTGTGGCCAAATCTCTGAAAAAGTGACTTTGAATGTTTGAAAAAGCAGTGTTGCAGCTGTGAAAAAGGAAAACTCAAATACAAAACCATGTTTGCAGTAATTGCAGAGATTCTAATTTTATTTTCAACCTATCAAAACATTGTGCAAGCCTTCAAAACTTATTTTCGGGCTTGCAAAACTTTTTTCAAGCATTCAAACACTGAGTTTCAACTTTACATTTAGACCGCTGCTGCGGAGTTTCAAGTCCACCTTTTCAAAACCGTCTGCGGAAGAACGCTGCCAAAATTACATTACTCACAAACCTCGCAGGTATGTGGCCAAATCTCTGAAAAAGTGACTTTGAATGGTTGAAAAAGGAGTGTTGCAGCTGTGAAAAAGAAAAACTCAAATACAAAACAACATTTTCAGAGATTCAAATTTTATTTTCAACCTATCAAAACATTGTGCAAGCCTTCAAAACTTATTTTCAGTCTTGCAAAACCGTGTTCAAGCATTCAAACACTGATTTACAACCTTCGAATTATGGCATGATTCTCATCCCATAATATTGCATATTGAATTGTTAATTGCAAAATGCATGGCCATTTGAATAAAGAGACCAAAAAACCATGGCAATATGGAATTCAATTGATTCAGCTTTCATTCTATTTTTTCTTCAAAGTGAATTGAGGATTGCATTGCCACTTTGCATACTGAATTGCCAATTGCAAAATGCATTTTCAAATTGCATGACCACTTTGCATATTGAATTGCCAATTGTAAAATGCATTTTCAAATTGCATGACCAAATTGCACATTGAATTGCCAATTGCAAAATGCATTGCTATTTGAATAAAGAGCCTAAAAAACTTCCATAGTGTTCGACTAAAAGATACTCTCGCGCGTGGTGGCTCCATACGCCCGCAGCCTGTATCGCTCTCGGTTGTTATGTTTGTTCGCGAGGACTTACATCGTGCGAGTGCGCAGTTAACATCTGTGCGGGTTTAATAACATAATCTGCCCGTGAGTGTGTTTTACGCGCTCTTGACGTTTGACATAAATGTGACACCATACTTGTGATTGGTCAAGCACTGCACTCAATCACTACACACGCCCACCACCTCTAAGCTTTCAACAACGAGCTTACAAGTGTACAAGTTAATTTTGCACCATAGGTATCGCAAGGTTAGGAGCAAAAGTCACAGTCGCGCAGAACTTGCGATTTGTGACTCCTAGCGGCAGATTCAAGCGGTTGTAGTAAATGACTTGTGTTAATAAGTAACTATTAAAAATCAAAATAATTAGTATTTTGATTGTCGCGCGAGTTGTTGAAGGGGGGGCTGACAGAGATTTTTGATTGTCATGCGAGTTGTTGACCGACTGACTGAATATTTAATACTAAATATTCAACAAGTATACTGATAGCTTCACATGCTGTACCAACAACAAATTCTACCGACATTGGTTGTGTGGTGGTCATCATTACGTTAAATCCATGAATTGATTTAGCCCTTCTCAGTCCCATTGTTGCATTCCGCTCGCTCATGCCAGACAACAGTCCTTTGCCGGTCCATTCACTTTGCCGTCAAAATTAATCGGTGTCGGCCTAGTGAGATGAGGCGCTGATATTTACAAGTGTCAGATAAACATGAAACTTCATTTACCTCAGCAAAAGGGTCTATTTTAACAAATTCTGGGGCTGGCAAAATTACAACGCCTTTTGGGGCATTATTATTACAATTATATAATAATAATATATTATTATTACGCTTTTAATTGAGAATCGATCGATGTCACCCTGGGCCACATACAGTAGGCCTACATTGTAAGAAAAAAAAAAGTAACTTTCAAAAGGGCACTTGCCTTGTCCAGAGGGCAAAGGGCAGGTGCTCTAACACCACCTTGTGTCTATCTGTGCACATCCCTCATCTACCTAAGCAACTAGATTGTAAACTCGCCAGCTGCAGGCTAGCTGAATCAGGTTGAGCTGTCAACATCCTCTTGTACGAGAATGTTCTGAGAATGACCGATGGCAGTCTTGAGTATTGACACTGGCCCATCTCCAAAAGTAGTTGCAAACGAAAAAGACTTTTTGATCACCATAGTCAAGGTAACAAACAAACTTCTCTCTGCTCTAGGTTGGAGTGTGCTTACTAACTCAAACCAGCCTCCATGCCTCTCTACAAGTATCCCCCGAAGATCTGGGAGGCTCTGAAGCTGAAGCAGGGCATCTACTCCCGTCTGCCTCAACACTACCTTCACTCTCTGGAGGAGAAGAAGGAGCCCACCCCAGTCCACTGGAAGCCCCTGGGGGTGAAGTATCGAGCCAACCCCAAGACAGGCCACAAGGAGCGGGTACAAGACGTGCCCATCCCCATCTACTACCCCCCAGAGTCACAAGATGGCCTGTGGGGAGGGGAGGGCTGGATATCAGGCTACAGATATGCCAACAATGACAAAGTGATTGTTTCTCAAAGAAAGTGAGTTTTCTCAGAATCCTTGAGGTCACTCTATGATAGGGATTTTAATTGTACTGTTACTGGAGCACCATACAGCAGTACCATGTGTGTGTGGAATTGGAATTTCAACATATCTACTATAAGTCGGTTTTGCAACCCGACTCCAGGAGTGTTCCATCAATGTGCACTCGGAGCTCACATTTAGCTTCCTTGTTGTTAAGGTGGAAGGCCGCAGACACCGTCTTTGCCTCGCTGAGCTTCGATCCTCATTTCTGGAGGTATGCCGCTAGTGTCTGCATGTCCTGGCTCAAGGTCTCCTTCACAGCTGGCCAGTCTCCAGCTGACTACACCAGCGCAAGATCGTCTGCGTAGGCATACTACCCAGCACACATCTATCAGGGAGCTGGTTATCAACGCCGACGCCCGCGAATGCCAAGTCAGGATTCGTCCCAGTTTTCCAGCGACCATAGACAAAGCTGGCTGTTCCCTTAGGATCGGGCCAGGCTATTGTTAGCTGCCCAAGCAGACAGGTTTTCTCCGTCGTATGTATTGGTGCTGTACCCCCAATCCTCGTGCTGCCAATTGAAGTCGCCAGCATAGAGGCAGGGGTGGGGGAAGACTGGAAGATGCGCTGGTGTGATTCGCAAGGGCATTCGCAAGGGCGGAGGCTTGTTGTAGATGTTGACAAATTTTAAGCCGGCAATGTCCATGCACAACCATTCAATCTCCGAGCAGGTCGGGATTGGTCAACGAGAGTCCAGTTCAACCTTTGATGGACAAACGTAGCAAGATCATGCTTCCTGCTTAGGGTAGACCCAGCTAGAGCGAAAGTTGGGAGAATTAGCTTATCTGCTGTTACGCAGTGGGTCTCCTGGAGGAGAATGACGAGGGCCTTGGTGGTGCAGGCCAATGCTCGATGACGTCGGTTTTACGGACTTTGCTTCGCTCATGGTGGTTATTCGCAGCTACTGACGGGGGGCATTAGAGAAGGTGCCTCGCCCCCCACCATCTGATAACCCTGGCTGGATGTGAATGATGAAAGACAAGTTCAGTAAACCAATCATTACTGTCAACTTCCGTTTTGCTAACCAATGTTCGTGCAATGTGTGGGCGTCACTAGATTTTACGGAAACAACCTTGTGTCCTTGATCATGAAGAAGCGGGGGAAATGATATTGTGCATTTAAAGGGGTAGTGTGCTATTTTGGACATTTAGCCCTAATTGTGGTCTCTCTACCATTAACCTTAAACATAGAGACCATCATTTCAAAGATAGTTCCACCATTGAGCTAGCTACAGTTTTTATGTAGGCTCTCACTGGGCTACAATGGAAGTCAATGGGGCACACGTAAATGCGTTGGAAAAACTATGATGAAGTGTTTTTCCGAGACGGGAAGCACAGGTGTAATCTTACTGGCCTCAATATGCTCTCCTGTGAAATGTATCACATTTTTACATGTTTGGCATGGCTTGGACATAACATTCCCCTGGAGCTTGTGTTCACTCTTCCCACAGAGGACTACGTGCAAGTCATGCCAAACACCTGCAAATATTCGGATTGCGATTCATTTAACAGGAGAGCATACTGAGACTGGTAAGATTACACCCTATGCTTCCTGTCTCAAACCAGGCCAGGTCCAGCCTGGATTATGTGCATGGCTGGCTTGTTTCTGTTCAAGACTGGTAGGACAGAACCTAGTCATGCCACTAAAATAGTTGTGAATTTAAATGACATGAAATAATGTCTGATAAATTAAGATGGGTCTTGTCGCCTGGACACATCAGTTCCAATGCTTCCAATGCTAATTCAGCACAATAGGAGCGGGATAGCCAGTTAGCTCATTTAAAAATCATGTTAAATGTCCAAAATAGCATACTACCCCTTTAATGGTGTAATGTAATATGTAAAAGTAATGGAATGTGTGTCAAATGTCAATCACATCATGAATGTCATTGTACTTTCTGTACAAACAAATAGATGTACAAGTCAAGACTGTTACTTGAGACTGTCTCAATGCCAGTGCTCTGTCTCCTACAGGGGTTGCGTTTTTATTAAGTCCTTCTCATGTTGTGGGCCATGTGCACAGTACATGATGTGACATCATACACTGTACGTATGTGATCCTGATAAATTATATGGATATAAGCTTTTATTTTCCTTAGTGTCTTTTGTCCTCACCATAATGTGCTTGAATAAAACCATCACCTTTAAAACTTCAACCACAAGCTGTTTTGTTGTTTTATCTTGGTTGATGGTTGATGACTGAGTGGAAGAACAGAGACCTGGGTAATTTGCTGAAGCTGCTGGATGAAGTTTCAAGTCAAATATTAATCCCTATTCTACATAAGAGTGCTGTAGTTGTATTGTCTACAGAAGACTGTACTAAGCTACAATATTTATTCTAATTGTATTCATTCCTAAGGCAAGTTAGTCCTTCCTATAATTGGCTATTGTAATGTTCCACTAGGGCTGGGACGGCATGAAGACTCCACCTCTCTGCTCCCCGGTTAGCCAATGAAACTGGGTCTGTTTTGCATGATTTTAAACCACGCCTTTTTAGCAAAATCCTGCGTTCATATCTTTGTTTATTTCACAAACGTATGTCTAAGAGCCTTGTCGTCTTTCATTACGGAATCAAATAATACAATCCCTATTTGAAGTGCATTAAACTAACAAGTTTCCTTTTGAAAAAACCATGAGTATATTCTACTTGATATTGACCAAGTATAAATACACCTCGTTCGCCTTCTACAAAATGCCCGGATGAGCCTCGGTGGTCCGGGGTGCAGGCTTCAAACCTGTAGCTGCTTAGCGGCAGAGTGGTTCAATTCCACCTTTCGGGCGAAACAAAACAGGCCTGGCTTTTGTGCGTTGGCTGGCTTGTTTCTGTGCGGGACTGGTAGGACGGTAAAGACGGTAATGATAAATAAGGATGGGTCTTGTCACCTGGACACATCAGTTCCAATGCTAATCCAGCACAATAAAAGCGGGATAGCAAGTTAGCTCATGGGCTCAGTAACATTAATGGTAGCGGTGGCCAAAGCAGTTATACTGATGATTCCTGTAATGTTAGCTATTTTGCTGCAATGGGTTCAACTTTTGCTTCTGGATAAAAGTCATGACTTACTGTTTTGCACTTCCCTTTAGGTGGTGGATAAATAGACCCAAGACACAGTGGGTTATTTGGACATCTACTAGGATCTTGATATTATATTGATATGAAGATATTAAAGTAAAGTATTTGCCCTTAGAAGTAAATTGTAATTAAAATGGTTCTTAGCTAAGTAACCTAAGTGTAGGCAGACTTGAAAGGTCAATTGTAATATCATGAATGAACAATTGTAAACATAGTACTCAACAGAATAGGTAATACTCAGTCTTGACTGAAACGTTTCCTAAATGCTTTATTAAACATACAGACATGCACATTAAAAGTAGCCATAAGTTGTTATTTTGCATGTGCTCTCAGGACATATTGTGGTTGTGACCATCTTTGTAAAGAAGAGAGGCATGTAATGCACATGTGTACAGTAGTGCAGAGTCAGTTGTCTATTGTATAGACAAGGTGTTCAATTGCTCAAGTGTTGTCAGGTGTTGGTTCAAGTGTTCGAGTGTACAGTGGTGCATAGTCAGTTGTCTATTGTATAGACAAGGTGCAAGGTGTCACGTGTTCACTTGTTGGTCCAGGGGGTGGCATGTGTGCCATTGTTATAATGAGAGTGAGGGCCTATATATAGTACAACCAGAGTACTATAAGTGGACAGTCTTCTTCTGAGCTGCTGGTTGGCAGGGGGCTTCTTCCGAGCTACTCTTTGGCAGGGGGCAAGTGATGTCTTGAGCCTCATCATAACAGAAGTGAACATGTGACACCTTGCACATACAATAGACAACTGACTCTGCACTACTGTACACTCTATCACTTGATTCAACAGCTGACAACACTTGAGCAATTGAACACCTTGTCTATACAATAGAGAACTCACTCTGCACTACTGTATACTACTGTACAGTATACTTGACATGTTATGTAATTGCACTGCCTGTATCATGGCCACAGTCACAGCCATCCATGATCAGATACTGCTGTCTGGCCATGTCCAGTCCGGGTGGGGCTTGCACCTGAAGTCCATCTTTGGGGTGGCTGGACATCAGCGTAGCACAGCAGCCGACACCTGACTGGTTTTGCATCACTGTGTTCTCTGGCCTCAACCACACCAGGCATCCCAGCATCAAAGCTGCAACAGAACAGAAGAGAGACAGTGCATTAAAATAGTGCATTAAAATATTGGCCACAAATAAAATACAACCATACTATGTCCATAAAATGGAATAGCTAATACATGACAATGATAATTATCTGAAGTGCTGGTAACTCTTGTTTGGGAGCTTTTTGAAATAGCTACTCAGATGCTGGTGCCAGTTGTAGCTTTCAACAAGCACTGTTCTGTCCTCAAGTCCGACAAGCTGTGGGATGTTGACTTTCTTCACAGGAGCGCTGTCTCTCACCACCCCAGCAATGTCAGTAAAAGTGTCCATTCTGCTTCCTATAGCGCTGCTTGATCAAGCCAAAGCACCAGTCAGGGGCAAACTTGGTGTGGCCTGCAATCAGGAAGTGTAGGTCCAGCTTCAGGTGAAGCTTGTGCATGGTCTGCCAAGCACAGTACCACAGCACAAAGTTGTTCTTGTTTTGTCCACTGCAGTTGTCACAATGAAGGTCATGTGTTTCTCCAACTCCATAGTTGTTGAAGAAACGTGCATTGCTGCTCTTGACGCCATACCTTTGTCGATCAGGTAGTTCACTTGCTTTTATGGTACCTAAACATAAAAAAGCTCAATTAATGAACAGAAATACTGATCAGAAGCCATATTACAAGAAATTCCTAACTTGCAGATCCCATCATAATTGTAGGTTATGGGTTACGATTTGCTTAATACCTACTGGAGAAAAACATCCTCCTTAATCCCTTCACTTTAGCTTTTTTAAGTCGATTAGTGTTGTTATAAGCACAGAGAATAACCATCCATTGACCGCCATTCAGTTGGGACTTAGGCTCAGGAGCGACATATATTTCCCCATTCATTCTCTTCTCTATGGCGGCTTTTGACAGCAGCAACCATAGATGGTTATTCTCTGTGCTTATAACAACACTAATCGACTTAAAAATGCTAAAAGCATATAGCTAGATTGTGTAGGCTGAAAGGAATCCAATGATGTCCACCTCTTAACATTTGGTTGATTTTACTATCCGTTCTCGATAACAAATCTCTCCGGTCACACAATTCGGTGGGTCAGCATTTTCAGTGCAACGCGGGCACTGGGACACTCACTAGCTAGGCTAAACTTACTTAAACTTAGTACTTGACTGGTACTCGTTAGTTAAGGTTAGGGTTAGAGTTAGCCAATCAGGGGCAGAGTATGGGGCGGGTCTGCACACTGAATGGTCATTTGAATAAAGACACCCAAAAACCACGGCAATATGACATGCAATTGATTCAGCTTTCATTCTATTTTTTCTTCAAAGTGAAAACCATGGCAATATGACATGCAATTCATTCAGCTTTCATTCTATTTTTTCTTCAAAGTGAATTGAGGATTGCATTCACTTTGCATATTGAATTGCAAATTGTAAAATGCATTTTCAAATTGCATTGCCACTTTGCATATTGAATTGCCAACTGTAAAATGCATTTTCAAATTGCTTGACCAAATTGTATGGGATTAGAATCATGCCATAATTCGAAACTGAAAAAAAACGATGTGAAAGGTTGTAAGTCAGTGTTTGAATGCTTGAACACGGTTTTGCAAGACTGAAAATAAGTTTTGAAGGCTTGCACAATGATTTGATAGGTTGAAAATAAAAATTGAATCTCTGAATGTTGGTTTGTATTTGAGTTTTCCTTTTTCACAGCTGCAACACTCCTTTTTCAACCATTCAAAGTCACTTTTTCAGAGATTTGGCCACATATCTGCGAGGTTTACAAGTAATGTCATTTTGGCAGCGTTCTTCCGCAGACGGTTTTGAAAAGGTGGACTTGAAACTCCGCAGCAGCGGTCTGAAATGTAAAGTTGAAACTCAGTGTTTGAATGCTTGAAAAATGTTTTGCAAGCCCGAAAATAAGTTTTGAAGGCTTGCACAATGTTTTGATAGGTTGAAAATAAAATTAGAATCTCTTTTTTCAATTCAAAAACAATTTTCAGACCGCCGCTGTGGAGTTTCAAGTCCATCGTTTTTTCAAAACCGTTTGCGGAAGAACGCTGCCAAAAATGACGTGACTCGCAACCTTGTAAGTGTGTGGCCAAATCTCTGAAAAAGTGACTTTGAATGTTTGAAAAAGCAGTGTTGCAGCTGTGAAAAAGGAAAACTCAAATACAAAACCATGTTTGCAGTAATTGCAGAGATTCTAATTTTATTTTCAACCTATCAAAACATTGTGCAAGCCTTCAAAACTTATTTTCGGGCTTGCAAAACTTTTTTCAAGCATTCAAACACTGAGTTTCAACTTTACATTTAAGACCGCTGCTGCGGAGTTTCAAGTCCACCTTTTCAAAACCGTCTGCGGAAGAACGCTGCCAAAATTACATTACTCACAAACCTCGCAGGTATGTGGCCAAATCTCTGAAAAAGTGACTTTGAATGGTTGAAAAAGGAGTGTTGCAGCTGTGAAAAAGAAAAACTCAAATACAAAACAACATTTTCAGAGATTCAAATTTTATTTTCAACCTATCAAAACATTGTGCAAGCCTTCAAAACTTATTTTCAGTCTTGCAAAACCGTGTTCAAGCATTCAAACACTGATTTACAACCTTCGAATTATGGCATGATTCTCATCCCATAATATTGCATATTGAATTGTTAATTGCAAAATGCATGGCCATTTGAATAAAGAGACCAAAAAACCATGGCAATATGGAATTCAATTGATTCAGCTTTCATTCTATTTTTTCTTCAAAGTGAATTGAGGATTGCATTGCCACTTTGCATACTGAATTGCCAATTGCAAAATGCATTTTCAAATTGCATGACCACTTTGCATATTGAATTGCCAATTGTAAAATGCATTTTCAAATTGCATGACCAAATTGCACATTGAATTGCCAATTGCAAAATGCATTGCTATTTGAATAAAGAGCCTAAAAAACTTCCATAGTGTTCGACTAAAAGATACTCTCGCGCGTGGTGGCTCCATACGCCCGCAGCCTGTATCGCTCTCGGTTGTTATGTTTGTTCGCGAGGACTTACATCGTGCGAGTGCGCAGTTAACATCTGTGCGGGTTTAATAACATAATCTGCCCGTGAGTGTGTTTTACGCGCTCTTGACGTTTGACATAAATGTGACACCATACTTGTGATTGGTCAAGCACTGCACTCAATCACTACACACGCCCACCACCTCTAAGCTTTCAACAACGAGCTTACAAGTGTACAAGTTAATTTTGCACCATAGGTATCGCAAGGTTAGGAGCAAAAGTCACAGTCGCGCAGAACTTGCGATTTGTGACTCCTAGCGGCAGATTCAAGCGGTTGTAGTAAATGACTTGTGTTAATAAGTAACTATTAAAAATCAAAATAATTAGTATTTTGATTGTCGCGCGAGTTGTTGAAGGGGGGGCTGACAGAGATTTTTGATTGTCATGCGAGTTGTTGACCGACTGACTGAATATTTAATACTAAATATTCAACAAGTATACTGATAGCTTCACATGCTGTACCAACAACAAATTCTACCGACATTGGTTGTGTGGTGGTCATCATTACGTTAAATCCATGAATTGATTTAGCCCTTCTCAGTCCCATTGTTGCATTCCGCTCGCTCATGCCAGACAACAGTCCTTTGCCGGTCCATTCACTTTGCCGTCAAAATTAATCGGTGTCGGCCTAGTGAGATGAGGCGCTGATATTTACAAGTGTCAGATAAACATGAAACTTCATTTACCTCAGCAAAAGGGTCTATTTTAACAAATTCTGGGGCTGGCAAAATTACAACGCCTTTTGGGGCATTATTATTACAATTATATAATAATAATATATTATTATTACGCTTTTAATTGAGAATCGATCGATGTCACCCTGGGCCACATACAGTAGGCCTACATTGTAAGAAAAAAAAAAGTAACTTTCAAAAGGGCACTTGCCTTGTCCAGAGGGCAAAGGGCAGGTGCTCTAACACCACCTTGTGTCTATCTGTGCACATCCCTCATCTACCTAAGCAACTAGATTGTAAACTCGCCAGCTGCAGGCTAGCTGAATCAGGTTGAGCTGTCAACATCCTCTTGTACGAGAATGTTCTGAGAATGACCGATGGCAGTCTTGAGTATTGACACTGGCCCATCTCCAAAAGTAGTTGCAAACGAAAAAGACTTTTAGATCACCATAGTCAAGGTAACAAACAAACTTCTCTCTGCTCTAGGTTGGAGTGTGCTTACTAACTCAAACCAGCCTCCATGCCTCTCTACAAGTATCCCCCGAAGATCTGGGAGGCTCTGAAGCTGAAGCAGGGCATCTACTCCCGTCTGCCTCAACACTACCTTCACTCTCTGGAGGAGAAGAAGGAGCCCACCCCAGTCCACTGGAAGCCCCTGGGGGTGAAGTATCGAGCCAACCCCAAGACAGGCCACAAGGAGCGGGTACAAGACGTGCCCATCCCCATCTACTACCCCCCAGAGTCACAAGATGGCCTGTGGGGAGGGGAGGGCTGGATATCAGGCTACAGATATGCCAACAATGACAAAGTGATTGTTTCTCAAAGAAAGTGAGTTTTCTCAGAATCCTTGAGGTCACTCTATGATAGGGATTTTAATTGTACTGTTACTGGAGCACCATACAGCAGTACCATGTGTGTGTGGAATTGGAATTTCAACATATCTACTATAAGTCGGTTTTGCAACCCGACTCCAGGAGTGTTCCATCAATGTGCACTCGGAGCTCACATTTAGCTTCCTTGTTGTTAAGGTGGAAGGCCGCAGACACCGTCTTTGCCTCGCTGAGCTTCGATCCTCATTTCTGGAGGTATGCCGCTAGTGTCTGCATGTCCTGGCTCAAGGTCTCCTTCACAGCTGGCCAGTCTCCAGCTGACTACACCAGCGCAAGATCGTCTGCGTAGGCATACTACCCAGCACACATCTATCAGGGAGCTGGTTATCAACGCCGACGCCCGCGAATGCCAAGTCAGGATTCGTCCCAGTTTTCCAGCGACCATAGACAAAGCTGGCTGTTCCCTTAGGATCGGGCCAGGCTATTGTTAGCTGCCCAAGCAGACAGGTTTTCTCCGTCGTATGTATTGGTGCTGTACCCCCAATCCTCGTGCTGCCAATTGAAGTCGCCAGCATAGAGGCAGGGGTGGGGGAAGACTGGAAGATGCGCTGGTGTGATTCGCAAGGGCATTCGCAAGGGCGGAGGCTTGTTGTAGATGTTGACAAATTTTAAGCCGGCAATGTCCATGCACAACCATTCAATCTCCGAGCAGGTCGGGATTGGTCAACGAGAGTCCAGTTCAACCTTTGATGGACAAACGTAGCAAGATCATGCTTCCTGCTTAGGGTAGACCCAGCTAGAGCGAAAGTTGGGAGAATTAGCTTATCTGCTGTTACGCAGTGGGTCTCCTGGAGGAGAATGACGAGGGCCTTGGTGGTGCAGGCCAATGCTCGATGACGTCGGTTTTACGGACTTTGCTTCGCTCATGGTGGTTATTCGCAGCTACTGACGGGGGGCATTAGAGAAGGTGCCTCGCCCCCCACCATCTGATAACCCTGGCTGGATGTGAATGATGAAAGACAAGTTCAGTAAACCAATCATTACTGTCAACTTCCGTTTTGCTAACCAATGTTCGTGCAATGTGTGGGCGTCACTAGATTTTACGGAAACAACCTTGTGTCCTTGATCATGAAGAAGCGGGGGAAATGATATTGTGCATTTAAAGGGGTAGTGTGCTATTTTGGACATTTAGCCCTAATTGTGGTCTCTCTACCATTAACCTTAAACATAGAGACCATCATTTCAAAGATAGTTCCACCATTGAGCTAGCTACAGTTTTTATGTAGGCTCTCACTGGGCTACAATGGAAGTCAATGGGGCACACGTAAATGCGTTGGAAAAACTATGATGAAGTGTTTTTCCGAGACGGGAAGCACAGGTGTAATCTTACTGGCCTCAATATGCTCTCCTGTGAAATGTATCACATTTTTACATGTTTGGCATGGCTTGGACATAACATTCCCCTGGAGCTTGTGTTCACTCTTCCCACAGAGGACTACGTGCAAGTCATGCCAAACACCTGCAAATATTCGGATTGCGATTCATTTAACAGGAGAGCATACTGAGACTGGTAAGATTACACCCTATGCTTCCTGTCTCAAACCAGGCCAGGTCCAGCCTGGATTATGTGCATGGCTGGCTTGTTTCTGTTCAAGACTGGTAGGACAGAACCTAGTCATGCCACTAAAATAGTTGTGAATTTAAATGACATGAAATAATGTCTGATAAATTAAGATGGGTCTTGTCGCCTGGACACATCAGTTCCAATGCTTCCAATGCTAATTCAGCACAATAGGAGCGGGATAGCCAGTTAGCTCATTTAAAAATCATGTTAAATGTCCAAAATAGCATACTACCCCTTTAATGGTGTAATGTAATATGTAAAAGTAATGGAATGTGTGTCAAATGTCAATCACATCATGAATGTCATTGTACTTTCTGTACAAACAAATAGATGTACAAGTCAAGACTGTTACTTGAGACTGTCTCAATGCCAGTGCTCTGTCTCCTACAGGGGTTGCGTTTTTATTAAGTCCTTCTCATGTTGTGGGCCATGTGCACAGTACATGATGTGACATCATACACTGTACGTATGTGATCCTGATAAATTATATGGATATAAGCTTTTATTTTCCTTAGTGTCTTTTGTCCTCACCATAATGTGCTTGAATAAAACCATCACCTTTAAAACTTCAACCACAAGCTGTTTTGTTGTTTTATCTTGGTTGATGGTTGATGACTGAGTGGAAGAACAGAGACCTGGGTAATTTGCTGAAGCTGCTGGATGAAGTTTCAAGTCAAATATTAATCCCTATTCTACATAAGAGTGCTGTAGTTGTATTGTCTACAGAAGACTGTACTAAGCTACAATATTTATTCTAATTGTATTCATTCCTAAGGCAAGTTAGTCCTTCCTATAATTGGCTATTGTAATGTTCCACTAGGGCTGGGACGGCATGAAGACTCCACCTCTCTGCTCCCCGGTTAGCCAATGAAACTGGGTCTGTTTTGCATGATTTTAAACCACGCCTTTTTAGCAAAATCCTGCGTTCATATCTTTGTTTATTTCACAAACGTATGTCTAAGAGCCTTGTCGTCTTTCATTACGGAATCAAATAATACAATCCCTATTTGAAGTGCATTAAACTAACAAGTTTCCTTTTGAAAAAACCATGAGTATATTCTACTTGATATTGACCAAGTATAAATACACCTCGTTCGCCTTCTACAAAATGCCCGGATGAGCCTCGGTGGTCCGGGGTGCAGGCTTCAAACCTGTAGCTGCTTAGCGGCAGAGTGGTTCAATTCCACCTTTCGGGCGAAACAAAACAGGCCTGGCTTTTGTGCGTTGGCTGGCTTGTTTCTGTGCGGGACTGGTAGGACGGTAAAGACGGTAATGATAAATAAGGATGGGTCTTGTCACCTGGACACATCAGTTCCAATGCTAATCCAGCACAATAAAAGCGGGATAGCAAGTTAGCTCATGGGCTCAGTAACATTAATGGTAGCGGTGGCCAAAGCAGTTATACTGATGATTCCTGTAATGTTAGCTATTTTGCTGCAATGGGTTCAACTTTTGCTTCTGGATAAAAGTCATGACTTACTGTTTTGCACTTCCCTTTAGGTGGTGGATAAATAGACCCAAGACACAGTGGGTTATTTGGACATCTACTAGGATCTTGATATTATATTGATATGAAGATATTAAAGTAAAGTATTTGCCCTTAGAAGTAAATTGTAATTAAAATGGTTCTTAGCTAAGTAACCTAAGTGTAGGCAGACTTGAAAGGTCAATTGTAATATCATGAATGAACAATTGTAAACATAGTACTCAACAGAATAGGTAATACTCAGTCTTGACTGAAACGTTTCCTAAATGCTTTATTAAACATACAGACATGCACATTAAAAGTAGCCATAAGTTGTTATTTTGCATGTGCTCTCAGGACATATTGTGGTTGTGACCATCTTTGTAAAGAAGAGAGGCATGTAATGCACATGTGTACAGTAGTGCAGAGTCAGTTGTCTATTGTATAGACAAGGTGTTCAATTGCTCAAGTGTTGTCAGGTGTTGGTTCAAGTGTTCGAGTGTACAGTGGTGCATAGTCAGTTGTCTATTGTATAGACAAGGTGCAAGGTGTCACGTGTTCACTTGTTGGTCCAGGGGGTGGCATGTGTGCCATTGTTATAATGAGAGTGAGGGCCTATATATAGTACAACCAGAGTACTATAAGTGGACAGTCTTCTTCTGAGCTGCTGGTTGGCAGGGGGCTTCTTCCGAGCTACTCTTTGGCAGGGGGCAAGTGATGTCTTGAGCCTCATCATAACAGAAGTGAACATGTGACACCTTGCACATACAATAGACAACTGACTCTGCACTACTGTACACTCTATCACTTGATTCAACAGCTGACAACACTTGAGCAATTGAACACCTTGTCTATACAATAGAGAACTCACTCTGCACTACTGTATACTACTGTACAGTATACTTGACATGTTATGTAATTGCACTGCCTGTATCATGGCCACAGTCACAGCCATCCATGATCAGATACTGCTGTCTGGCCATGTCCAGTCCGGGTGGGGCTTGCACCTGAAGTCCATCTTTGGGGTGGCTGGACATCAGCGTAGCACAGCAGCCGACACCTGACTGGTTTTGCATCACTGTGTTCTCTGGCCTCAACCACACCAGGCATCCCAGCATCAAAGCTGCAACAGAACAGAAGAGAGACAGTGCATTAAAATAGTGCATTAAAATATTGGCCACAAATAAAATACAACCATACTATGTCCATAAAATGGAATAGCTAATACATGACAATGATAATTATCTGAAGTGCTGGTAACTCTTGTTTGGGAGCTTTTTGAAATAGCTACTCAGATGCTGGTGCCAGTTGTAGCTTTCAACAAGCACTGTTCTGTCCTCAAGTCCGACAAGCTGTGGGACGTTGACTTTCTTCACAGGAGCGCTGTCTCTCACCACCCCAGCAATGTCAGTAAAAGTGTCCATTCTGCTTCCTATAGCGCTGCTTGATCAAGCCAAAGCACCAGTCAGGGGCAAACTTGGTGTGGCCTGCAATCAGGAAGTGTAGGTCCAGCTTCAGGTGAAGCTTGTGCATGGTCTGCCAAGCACAGTACCACAGCACAAAGTTGTTCTTGTTTTGTCCACTGCAGTTGTCACAATGAAGGTCATGTGTTTCTCCAACTCCATAGTTGTTGAAGAAACGTGCATTGCTGCTCTTGACGCCATACCTTTGTCGATCAGGTAGTTCACTTGCTTTTATGGTACCTAAACATAAAAAAGCTCAATTAATGAACAGAAATACTGATCAGAAGCCATATTACAAGAAATTCCTAACTTGCAGATCCCATCATAATTGTAGGTTATGGGTTACGATTTGCTTAATACCTACTGGAGAAAAACATCCTCCTTAATCCCTTCACTTTAGCTTTTTTAAGTCGATTAGTGTTGTTATAAGCACAGAGAATAACCATCCATTGACCGCCATTCAGTTGGGACTTAGGCTCAGGAGCGACATATATTTCCCCATTCATTCTCTTCTCTATGGCGGCTTTTGACAGCAGCAACCATAGATGGTTATTCTCTGTGCTTATAACAACACTAATCGACTTAAAAATGCTAAAAGCATATAGCTAGATTGTGTAGGCTGAAAGGAATCCAATGATGTCCACCTCTTAACATTTGGTTGATTTTACTATCCGTTCTCGATAACAAATCTCTCCGGTCACACAATTCGGTGGGTCAGCATTTTCAGTGCAACGCGGGCACTGGGACACTCACTAGCTAGGCTAAACTTACTTAAACTTGGTACTTGACTGGTACTCGTTAGTTAAGGTTAGGGTTAGAGTTAGCCAATCAGGGGCAGAGTATGGGGCGGGTCTGCACACTGAATGGTCATTTGAATAAAGACACCCAAAAACCACGGCAATATGACATGCAATTGATTCAGCTTTCATTCTATTTTTTCTTCAAAGTGAAAACCATGGCAATATGACATGCAATTCATTCAGCTTTCATTCTATTTTTTCTTCAAAGTGAATTGAGGATTGCATTCACTTTGCATATTGAATTGCAAATTGTAAAATGCATTTTCAAATTGCATTGCCACTTTGCATATTGAATTGCCAACTGTAAAATGCATTTTCAAATTGCTTGACCAAATTGTATGGGATTAGAATCATGCCATAATTCGAAACTGAAAAAAAACGATGTGAAAGGTTGTAAGTCAGTGTTTGAATGCTTGAACACGGTTTTGCAAGACTGAAAATAAGTTTTGAAGGCTTGCACAATGTTTTGATAGGTTGAAAATAAAAATTGAATCTCTGAATGTTGGTTTGTATTTGAGTTTTCCTTTTTCACAGCTGCAACACTCCTTTTTCAACCATTCAAAGTCACTTTTTCAGAGATTTGGCCACATATCTGCGAGGTTTACAAGTAATGTCATTTTGGCAGCGTTCTTCCGCAGACGGTTTTGAAAAGGTGGACTTGAAACTCCGCAGCAGCGGTCTGAAATGTAAAGTTGAAACTCAGTGTTTGAATGCTTGAAAAATGTTTTGCAAGCCCGAAAATAAGTTTTGAAGGCTTGCACAATGTTTTGATAGGTTGAAAATAAAATTAGAATCTCTTTTTTCAATTCAAAAACAATTTTCAGACCGCCGCTGTGGAGTTTCAAGTCCATCGTTTTTTCAAAACCGTTTGCGGAAGAACGCTGCCAAAAATGACGTGACTCGCAACCTTGTAAGTGTGTGGCCAAATCTCTGAAAAAGTGACTTTGAATGTTTGAAAAAGCAGTGTTGCAGCTGTGAAAAAGGAAAACTCAAATACAAAACCATGTTTGCAGTAATTGCAGAGATTCTAATTTTATTTTCAACCTATCAAAACATTGTGCAAGCCTTCAAAACTTATTTTCGGGCTTGCAAAACTTTTTTCAAGCATTCAAACACTGAGTTTCAACTTTACATTTAAGACCGCTGCTGCGGAGTTTCAAGTCCACCTTTTCAAAACCGTCTGCGGAAGAACGCTGCCAAAATTACATTACTCACAAACCTCGCAGGTATGTGGCCAAATCTCTGAAAAAGTGACTTTGAATGGTTGAAAAAGGAGTGTTGCAGCTGTGAAAAAGAAAAACTCAAATACAAAACAACATTTTCAGAGATTCAAATTTTATTTTCAACCTATCAAAACATTGTGCAAGCCTTCAAAACTTATTTTCAGTCTTGCAAAACCGTGTTCAAGCATTCAAACACTGATTTACAACCTTCGAATTATGGCATGATTCTCATCCCATAATATTGCATATTGAATTGTTAATTGCAAAATGCATGGCCATTTGAATAAAGAGACCAAAAAACCATGGCAATATGGAATTCAATTGATTCAGCTTTCATTCTATTTTTTCTTCAAAGTGAATTGAGGATTGCATTGCCACTTTGCATACTGAATTGCCAATTGCAAAATGCATTTTCAAATTGCATGACCACTTTGCATATTGAATTGCCAATTGTAAAATGCATTTTCAAATTGCATGACCAAATTGCACATTGAATTGCCAATTGCAAAATGCATTGCTATTTGAATAAAGAGCCTAAAAAACTTCCATAGTGTTCGACTAAAAGATACTCTCGCGCGTGGTGGCTCCATACGCCCGCAGCCTGTATCGCTCTCGGTTGTTATGTTTGTTCGCGAGGACTTACATCGTGCGAGTGCGCAGTTAACATCTGTGCGGGTTTAATAACATAATCTGCCCGTGAGTGTGTTTTACGCGCTCTTGACGTTTGACATAAATGTGACACCATACTTGTGATTGGTCAAGCACTGCACTCAATCACTACACACGCCCACCACCTCTAAGCTTTCAACAACGAGCTTACAAGTGTACAAGTTAATTTTGCACCATAGGTATCGCAAGGTTAGGAGCAAAAGTCACAGTCGCGCAGAACTTGCGATTTGTGACTCCTAGCGGCAGATTCAAGCGGTTGTAGTAAATGACTTGTGTTAATAAGTAACTATTAAAAATCAAAATAATTAGTATTTTGATTGTCGCGCGAGTTGTTGAAGGGGGGGCTGACAGAGATTTTTGATTGTCATGCGAGTTGTTGACCGACTGACTGAATATTTAATACTAAATATTCAACAAGTATACTGATAGCTTCACATGCTGTACCAACAACAAATTCTACCGACATTGGTTGTGTGGTGGTCATCATTACGTTAAATCCATGAATTGATTTAGCCCTTCTCAGTCCCATTGTTGCATTCCGCTCGCTCATGCCAGACAACAGTCCTTTGCCGGTCCATTCACTTTGCCGTCAAAATTAATCGGTGTCGGCCTAGTGAGATGAGGCGCTGATATTTACAAGTGTCAGATAAACATGAAACTTCATTTACCTCAGCAAAAGGGTCTATTTTAACAAATTCTGGGGCTGGCAAAATTACAACGCCTTTTGGGGCATTATTATTACAATTATATAATAATAATATATTATTATTACGCTTTTAATTGAGAATCGATCGATGTCACCCTGGGCCACATACAGTAGGCCTACATTGTAAGAAAAAAAAAAGTAACTTTCAAAAGGGCACTTGCCTTGTCCAGAGGGCAAAGGGCAGGTGCTCTAACACCACCTTGTGTCTATCTGTGCACATCCCTCATCTACCTAAGCAACTAGATTGTAAACTCGCCAGCTGCAGGCTAGCTGAATCAGGTTGAGCTGTCAACATCCTCTTGTACGAGAATGTTCTGAGAATGACCGATGGCAGTCTTGAGTATTGACACTGGCCCATCTCCAAAAGTAGTTGCAAACGAAAAAGACTTTTAGATCACCATAGTCAAGGTAACAAACAAACTTCTCTCTGCTCTAGGTTGGAGTGTGCTTACTAACTCAAACCAGCCTCCATGCCTCTCTACAAGTATCCCCCGAAGATCTGGGAGGCTCTGAAGCTGAAGCAGGGCATCTACTCCCGTCTGCCTCAACACTACCTTCACTCTCTGGAGGAGAAGAAGGAGCCCACCCCAGTCCACTGGAAGCCCCTGGGGGTGAAGTATCGAGCCAACCCCAAGACAGGCCACAAGGAGCGGGTACAAGACGTGCCCATCCCCATCTACTACCCCCCAGAGTCACAAGATGGCCTGTGGGGAGGGGAGGGCTGGATATCAGGCTACAGATATGCCAACAATGACAAAGTGATTGTTTCTCAAAGAAAGTGAGTTTTCTCAGAATCCTTGAGGTCACTCTATGATAGGGATTTTAATTGTACTGTTACTGGAGCACCATACAGCAGTACCATGTGTGTGTGGAATTGGAATTTCAACATATCTACTATAAGTCGGTTTTGCAACCCGACTCCAGGAGTGTTCCATCAATGTGCACTCGGAGCTCACATTTAGCTTCCTTGTTGTTAAGGTGGAAGGCCGCAGACACCGTCTTTGCCTCGCTGAGCTTCGATCCTCATTTCTGGAGGTATGCCGCTAGTGTCTGCATGTCCTGGCTCAAGGTCTCCTTCACAGCTGGCCAGTCTCCAGCTGACTACACCAGCGCAAGATCGTCTGCGTAGGCATACTACCCAGCACACATCTATCAGGGAGCTGGTTATCAACGCCGACGCCCGCGAATGCCAAGTCAGGATTCGTCCCAGTTTTCCAGCGACCATAGACAAAGCTGGCTGTTCCCTTAGGATCGGGCCAGGCTATTGTTAGCTGCCCAAGCAGACAGGTTTTCTCCGTCGTATGTATTGGTGCTGTACCCCCAATCCTCGTGCTGCCAATTGAAGTCGCCAGCATAGAGGCAGGGGTGGGGGAAGACTGGAAGATGCGCTGGTGTGATTCGCAAGGGCATTCGCAAGGGCGGAGGCTTGTTGTAGATGTTGACAAATTTTAAGCCGGCAATGTCCATGCACAACCATTCAATCTCCGAGCAGGTCGGGATTGGTCAACGAGAGTCCAGTTCAACCTTTGATGGACAAACGTAGCAAGATCATGCTTCCTGCTTAGGGTAGACCCAGCTAGAGCGAAAGTTGGGAGAATTAGCTTATCTGCTGTTACGCAGTGGGTCTCCTGGAGGAGAATGACGAGGGCCTTGGTGGTGCAGGCCAATGCTCGATGACGTCGGTTTTACGGACTTTGCTTCGCTCATGGTGGTTATTCGCAGCTACTGACGGGGGGCATTAGAGAAGGTGCCTCGCCCCCCACCATCTGATAACCCTGGCTGGATGTGAATGATGAAAGACAAGTTCAGTAAACCAATCATTACTGTCAACTTCCGTTTTGCTAACCAATGTTCGTGCAATGTGTGGGCGTCACTAGATTTTACGGAAACAACCTTGTGTCCTTGATCATGAAGAAGCGGGGGAAATGATATTGTGCATTTAAAGGGGTAGTGTGCTATTTTGGACATTTAGCCCTAATTGTGGTCTCTCTACCATTAACCTTAAACATAGAGACCATCATTTCAAAGATAGTTCCACCATTGAGCTAGCTACAGTTTTTATGTAGGCTCTCACTGGGCTACAATGGAAGTCAATGGGGCACACGTAAATGCGTTGGAAAAACTATGATGAAGTGTTTTTCCGAGACGGGAAGCACAGGTGTAATCTTACTGGCCTCAATATGCTCTCCTGTGAAATGTATCACATTTTTACATGTTTGGCATGGCTTGGACATAACATTCCCCTGGAGCTTGTGTTCACTCTGCCCACAGAGGACTACGTGCAAGTCATGCCAAACACCTGCAAATATTCGGATTGCGATTCATTTAACAGGAGAGCATACTGAGACTGGTAAGATTACACCCTATGCTTCCTGTCTCAAACCAGGCCAGGTCCAGCCTGGATTATGTGCATGGCTGGCTTGTTTCTGTTCAAGACTGGTAGGACAGAACCTAGTCATGCCACTAAAATAGTTGTGAATTTAAATGACATGAAATAATGTCTGATAAATTAAGATGGGTCTTGTCGCCTGGACACATCAGTTCCAATGCTTCCAATGCTAATTCAGCACAATAGGAGCGGGATAGCCAGTTAGCTCATTTAAAAATCATGTTAAATGTCCAAAATAGCATACTACCCCTTTAATGGTGTAATGTAATATGTAAAAGTAATGGAATGTGTGTCAAATGTCAATCACATCATGAATGTCATTGTACTTTCTGTACAAACAAATAGATGTACAAGTCAAGACTGTTACTTGAGACTGTCTCAATGCCAGTGCTCTGTCTCCTACAGGGGTTGCGTTTTTATTAAGTCCTTCTCATGTTGTGGGCCATGTGCACAGTACATGATGTGACATCATACACTGTACGTATGTGATCCTGATAAATTATATGGATATAAGCTTTTATTTTCCTTAGTGTCTTTTGTCCTCACCATAATGTGCTTGAATAAAACCATCACCTTTAAAACTTCAACCACAAGCTGTTTTGTTGTTTTATCTTGGTTGATGGTTGATGACTGAGTGGAAGAACAGAGACCTGGGTAATTTGCTGAAGCTGCTGGATGAAGTTTCAAGTCAAATATTAATCCCTATTCTACATAAGAGTGCTGTAGTTGTATTGTCTACAGAAGACTGTACTAAGCTACAATATTTATTCTAATTGTATTCATTCCTAAGGCAAGTTAGTCCTTCCTATAATTGGCTATTGTAATGTTCCACTAGGGCTGGGACGGCATGAAGACTCCACCTCTCTGCTCCCCGGTTAGCCAATGAAACTGGGTCTGTTTTGCATGATTTTAAACCACGCCTTTTTAGCAAAATCCTGCGTTCATATCTTTGTTTATTTCACAAACGTATGTCTAAGAGCCTTGTCGTCTTTCATTACGGAATCAAATAATACAATCCCTATTTGAAGTGCATTAAACTAACAAGTTTCCTTTTGAAAAAACCATGAGTATATTCTACTTGATATTGACCAAGTATAAATACACCTCGTTCGCCTTCTACAAAATGCCCGGATGAGCCTCGGTGGTCCGGGGTGCAGGCTTCAAACCTGTAGCTGCTTAGCGGCAGAGTGGTTCAATTCAACCTTTCGGGCGAAACAAAATAGGCCTGGCTTTTGTGCGTTGGCTGGCTTGTTTCTGTGCGGGACTGGTAGGACGGTAAAGACGGTAATGATAAATAAGGATGGGTCTTGTCACCTGGACACATCAGTTCCAATGCTAATCCAGCACAATAAAAGCGGGATAGCAAGTTAGCTCATGGGCTCAGTAACATTAATGGTAGCGGTGGCCAAAGCAGTTATACTGATGATTCCTGTAATGTTAGCTATTTTGCTGCAATGGGTTCAACTTTTGCTTCTGGATAAAAGTCATGACTTACTGTTTTGCACTTCCCTTTAGGTGGTGGATAAATAGACCCAAGACACAGTGGGTTATTTGGACATCTACTAGGATCTTGATATTATATTGATATGAAGATATTAAAGTAAAGTATTTGCCCTTAGAAGTAAATTGTAATTAAAATGGTTCTTAGCTAAGTAACCTAAGTGTAGGCAGACTTGAAAGGTCAATTGTAATATCATGAATGAACAATTGTAAACATAGTACTCAACAGAATAGGTAATACTCAGTCTTGACTGAAACGTTTCCTAAATGCTTTATTAAACATACAGACATGCACATTAAAAGTAGCCATAAGTTGTTATTTTGCATGTGCTCTCAGGACATATTGTGGTTGTGACCATCTTTGTAAAGAAGAGAGGCATGTAATGCACATGTGTACAGTAGTGCAGAGTCAGTTGTCTATTGTATAGACAAGGTGTTCAATTGCTCAAGTGTTGTCAGGTGTTGGTTCAAGTGTTCGAGTGTACAGTGGTGCATAGTCAGTTGTCTATTGTATAGACAAGGTGCAAGGTGTCACGTGTTCACTTGTTGGTCCAGGGGGTGGCATGTGTGCCATTGTTATAATGAGAGTGAGGGCCTATATATAGTACAACCAGAGTACTATAAGTGGACAGTCTTCTTCTGAGCTGCTGGTTGGCAGGGGGCTTCTTCCGAGCTACTCTTTGGCAGGGGGCAAGTGATGTCTTGAGCCTCATCATAACAGAAGTGAACATGTGACACCTTGCACATACAATAGACAACTGACTCTGCACTACTGTACACTCTATCACTTGATTCAACAGCTGACAACACTTGAGCAATTGAACACCTTGTCTATACAATAGAGAACTCACTCTGCACTACTGTATACTACTGTACAGTATACTTGACATGTTATGTAATTGCACTGCCTGTATCATGGCCACAGTCACAGCCATCCATGATCAGATACTGCTGTCTGGCCATGTCCAGTCCGGGTGGGGCTTGCACCTGAAGTCCATCTTTGGGGTGGCTGGACATCAGCGTAGCACAGCAGCCGACACCTGACTGGTTTTGCATCACTGTGTTCTCTGGCCTCAACCACACCAGGCATCCCAGCATCAAAGCTGCAACAGAACAGAAGAGAGACAGTGCATTAAAATAGTGCATTAAAATATTGGCCACAAATAAAATACAACCATACTATGTCCATAAAATGGAATAGCTAATACATGACAATGATAATTATCTGAAGTGCTGGTAACTCTTGTTTGGGAGCTTTTTGAAATAGCTACTCAGATGCTGGTGCCAGTTGTAGCTTTCAACAAGCACTGTTCTGTCCTCAAGTCCGACAAGCTGTGGGATGTTGACTTTCTTCACAGGAGCGCTGTCTCTCACCACCCCAGCAATGTCAGTAAAAGTGTCCATTCTGCTTCCTATAGCGCTGCTTGATCAAGCCAAAGCACCAGTCAGGGGCAAACTTGGTGTGGCCTGCAATCAGGAAGTGTAGGTCCAGCTTCAGGTGAAGCTTGTGCATGGTCTGCCAAGCACAGTACCACAGCACAAAGTTGTTCTTGTTTTGTCCACTGCAGTTGTCACAATGAAGGTCATGTGTTTCTCCAACTCCATAGTTGTTGAAGAAACGTGCATTGCTGCTCTTGACGCCATACCTTTGTCGATCAGGTAGTTCACTTGCTTTTATGGTACCTAAACATAAAAAAGCTCAATTAATGAACAGAAATACTGATCAGAAGCCATATTACAAGAAATTCCTAACTTGCAGATCCCATCATAATTGTAGGTTATGGGTTACGATTTGCTTAATACCTACTGGAGAAAAACATCCTCCTTAATCCCTTCACTTTAGCTTTTTTAAGTCGATTAGTGTTGTTATAAGCACAGAGAATAACCATCCATTGACCGCCATTCAGTTGGGACTTAGGCTCAGGAGCGACATATATTTCCCCATTCATTCTCTTCTCTATGGCGGCTTTTGACAGCAGCAACCATAGATGGTTATTCTCTGTGCTTATAACAACACTAATCGACTTAAAAATGCTAAAAGCATATAGCTAGATTGTGTAGGCTGAAAGGAATCCAATGATGTCCACCTCTTAACATTTGGTTGATTTTACTATCCGTTCTCGATAACAAATCTCTCCGGTCACACAATTCGGTGGGTCAGCATTTTCAGTGCAACGCGGGCACTGGGACACTCACTAGCTAGGCTAAACTTACTTAAACTTAGTACTTGACTGGTACTCGTTAGTTAAGGTTAGGGTTAGAGTTAGCCAATCAGGGGCAGAGTATGGGGCGGGTCTGCACACTGAATGGTCATTTGAATAAAGACACCCAAAAACCACGGCAATATGACATGCAATTGATTCAGCTTTCATTCTATTTTTTCTTCAAAGTGAAAACCATGGCAATATGACATGCAATTCATTCAGCTTTCATTCTATTTTTTCTTCAAAGTGAATTGAGGATTGCATTCACTTTGCATATTGAATTGCAAATTGTAAAATGCATTTTCAAATTGCATTGCCACTTTGCATATTGAATTGCCAACTGTAAAATGCATTTTCAAATTGCTTGACCAAATTGTATGGGATTAGAATCATGCCATAATTCGAAACTGAAAAAAAACGATGTGAAAGGTTGTAAGTCAGTGTTTGAATGCTTGAACACGGTTTTGCAAGACTGAAAATAAGTTTTGAAGGCTTGCACAATGTTTTGATAGGTTGAAAATAAAAATTGAATCTCTGAATGTTGGTTTGTATTTGAGTTTTCCTTTTTCACAGCTGCAACACTCCTTTTTCAACCATTCAAAGTCACTTTTTCAGAGATTTGGCCACATATCTGCGAGGTTTACAAGTAATGTCATTTTGGCAGCGTTCTTCCGCAGACGGTTTTGAAAAGGTGGACTTGAAACTCCGCAGCAGCGGTCTGAAATGTAAAGTTGAAACTCAGTGTTTGAATGCTTGAAAAATGTTTTGCAAGCCCGAAAATAAGTTTTGAAGGCTTGCACAATGTTTTGATAGGTTGAAAATAAAATTAGAATCTCTTTTTTCAATTCAAAAACAATTTTCAGACCGCCGCTGTGGAGAATCCGTGTATGGTTCGTTCTTTGGTTTTTCTGTTTCAAAACGAAATTGGAAAAACCAAAAAACGAGTGAATTTTCGTTTTTCCGTTTTGGTTTTAAAACGAAAAAAGAGAAAAACCAAACCGAGAAAAACCGAGATGATTTGGTTTGGTTTTTCAAAACGGAAAAACGAAAAATCTGAAAAACAAACGCTGTGTGGTTTGTTTTGGTTTGCGTTCGGTGTACGCTCGGCGCATATACCGGCTGCTGCCGAGTGGGCGTCATCTGCCTGTCATCCATGGACTGACTATGAAACGTGCCTAACCCCCGAGTCGCTCTGGCTCCTTCCGACCGTAACACATCTAGAAATCACCAGGGGGGTGGTTATTCTACCTACGGCTCTGGGAACAAAGGGTGCTGTTCCTAAATAAACTAGGTTGATGCACACTTTTGGCTTCTTCGATCAGTCCATTTTGAGGCAGCATTCCAGGGTGCTGAACCGATCGACACATGCGTAGCCTACAGCATTCATAATTGGCTACATTGTTGATGGAAAATACTCTTTTACATTCTAAGTGCCTTATATATATTTCATATATTTTCATTTATGAATCACCAGTGACAGGCCTACTTGTGTTCCCCACAAAAGTGCCATTGCGCACGCAGCAGAATGTCTGACTCTGAAAACATCAACTGACGCAAATAATGTCCAATAAATAATGTCCTTAAATAATTAAGCTGTCGGACGGCGGTACACCTGGACCAAGGTAGACCTTGTAGTGCATATTTTTCGGTGTTGTCCCCACTGGACCCGCTCGCGAGATGGAACAGGTTTGACCATGATTATTCTGCAACCATCCCTTATTTGAATGGACATACAGTATAAGATACAGTAGTTCATCCCCATCAAATGTGTGCAACTACCCCCGGATCATTATATACAATAGTCTGCATTAACCGATAGCCCTAGCTGTGCGTAATTGGATGTGATTGCCATTTGGATAGCTGTTGGATAGTCTGTCATCACACACACGAGCAACGGGGAGTTGGTGCATTGGGTATCAGGCCACCACGGTTGACCATGTATTCATACTCTATCATATGGGCCATTTTTGTTGCCTATACATGTTGTTTGTTGTGCCATCTTGAATGTGTCCTTTCTATTATTTCTAGCCTACCTGTCACATTGTCCCGTGCATCTGTGAGCTGTTGATATTTGGTGGGCATGGCTTCGACTCCTGCTCTCCATGCATATCTCAGCGTTTTCCCCATTATGTTTGTTGGGGTCACGGCATCATGTAATGTTATTTCTTTTTTTTTTCCATTTAATTTATTTTCCGATTTTTTATCAGGGTTATTGGACATTATTTGCGTCAGTTGATGTTTTCAGAGTCAGACATTCTGCTGCGTTCGCAATGGCACTTTTGTGGGGAACACAAGTAGGCCTGTCACTGGTGATTCATAAATGAAAATATATGAAATATATATAAGGCACTTAGAATGTAAAAGAGTATTTTCCATCAACAATGTAGCCAATTATGAATGCTGTAGGCTACGCATGTGTCGATCGGTTCAGCACCCTGGAATGCTGCCTCAAAATGGACTGATCGAAGAAGCCAAAAGTTTGCATCAACCTAGTTTATTTAGGAACAGCACCCTTTGTTCCCAGAGCCGTAGGTAGAATAACCACCCCCCTGGTGATTTCTAGATGTGTTACGGTCGGAAGGAGCCAGAGCGACTCGGGGGTTAGGCACGTTTCATAGTCAGTCCATGGATGACAGGCAGATGACGCCCACTCGGCAGCAGCCGGTATATGCGCCGAGCGTACACCGAACGCAAACCAAAACAAACCACACAGCGTTTGTTTTTCAGATTTTTCGTTTTTCCGTTTTGAAAAACAAAACCAAATCATCTCGGTTTTTCTCGGTTTGGTTTTTCTCTTTTTTTGTTTTAAAACCAAAACGGAAAAACGAAAATTCACTCGTTTTTTTGTTTTTCCAATTTCGTTTTGAAACAGAAAAACCAAAGAACGAACCATACACGGATTGTGGAGTTTCAAGTCCATCGTTTTTTCAAAACCGTTTGCGGAAGAACGCTGCCAAAAATGACGTGACTCGCAACCTTGTAAGTGTGTGGCCAAATCTCTGAAAAAGTGACTTTGAATGTTTGAAAAAGCAGTGTTGCAGCTGTGAAAAAGGAAAACTCAAATACAAAACCATGTTTGCAGTAATTGCAGAGATTCTAATTTTATTTTCAACCTATCAAAACATTGTGCAAGCCTTCAAAACTTATTTTCGGGCTTGCAAAACTTTTTTCAAGCATTCAAACACTGAGTTTCAACTTTACATTTAAGACCGCTGCTGCGGAGTTTCAAGTCCACCTTTTCAAAACCGTCTGCGGAAGAACGCTGCCAAAATTACATTACTCACAAACCTCGCAGGTATGTGGCCAAATCTCTGAAAAAGTGACTTTGAATGGTTGAAAAAGGAGTGTTGCAGCTGTGAAAAAGAAAAACTCAAATACAAAACAACATTTTCAGAGATTCAAATTTTATTTTCAACCTATCAAAACATTGTGCAAGCCTTCAAAACTTATTTTCAGTCTTGCAAAACCGTGTTCAAGCATTCAAACACTGATTTACAACCTTCGAATTATGGCATGATTCTCATCCCATAATATTGCATATTGAATTGTTAATTGCAAAATGCATGGCCATTTGAATAAAGAGACCAAAAAACCATGGCAATATGGAATTCAATTGATTCAGCTTTCATTCTATTTTTTCTTCAAAGTGAATTGAGGATTGCATTGCCACTTTGCATACTGAATTGCCAATTGCAAAATGCATTTTCAAATTGCATGACCACTTTGCATATTGAATTGCCAATTGTAAAATGCATTTTCAAATTGCATGACCAAATTGCACATTGAATTGCCAATTGCAAAATGCATTGCTATTTGAATAAAGAGCCTAAAAAACTTCCATAGTGTTCGACTAAAAGATACTCTCGCGCGTGGTGGCTCCATACGCCCGCAGCCTGTATCGCTCTCGGTTGTTATGTTTGTTCGCGAGGACTTACATCGTGCGAGTGCGCAGTTAACATCTGTGCGTGTTTAATAACATAATCTGCCCGTGAGTGTGTTTTACGCGCTCTTGACGTTTGACATAAATGTGACACCATACTTGTGATTGGTCAAGCACTGCACTCAATCACTACACACGCCCACCACCTCTAAGCTTTCAACAACGAGCTTACAAGTGTACAAGTTAATTTTGCACCATAGGTATCGCAAGGTTAGGAGCAAAAGTCACAGTCGCGCAGAACTTGCGATTTGTGACTCCTAGCGGCAGATTCAAGCGGTTGTAGTAAATGACTTGTGTTAATAAGTAACTATTAAAAATCAAAATAATTAGTATTTTGATTGTCGCGCGAGTTGTTGAAGGGGGGGCTGACAGAGATTTTTGATTGTCATGCGAGTTGTTGACCGACTGACTGAATATTTAATACTAAATATTCAACAAGTATACTGATAGCTTCACATGCTGTACCAACAACAAATTCTACCGACATTGGTTGTGTGGTGGTCATCATTACGTTAAATCCATGAATTGATTTAGCCCTTCTCAGTCCCATTGTTGCATTCCGCTCGCTCATGCCAGACAACAGTCCTTTGCCGGTCCATTCACTTTGCCGTCAAAATTAATCGGTGTCGGCCTAGTGAGATGAGGCGCTGATATTTACAAGTGTCAGATAAACATGAAACTTCATTTACCTCAGCAAAAGGGTCTATTTTAACAAATGCTGGGGCTGGCAAAATTACAACGCCTTTTGGGGCATTATTATTACAATTATATAATAATAATATATTATTATTACGCTTTTAATTGAGAATCGATCGATGTCACCCTGGGCCACATACAGTAGGCCTACATTGTAAGAAAAAAAAAAGTAACTTTCAAAAGGGCACTTGCCTTGTCCAGAGGGCAAAGGGCAGGTGCTCTAACACCACCTTGTGTCTATCTGTGCACATCCCTCATCTACCTAAGCAACTAGATTGTAAACTCGCCAGCTGCAGGCTAGCTGAATCAGGTTGAGCTGTCAACATCCTCTTGTACGAGAATGTTCTGAGAATGACCGATGGCAGTCTTGAGTATTGACACTGGCCCATCTCCAAAAGTAGTTGCAAACGAAAAAGACTTTTAGATCACCATAGTCAAGGTAACAAACAAACTTCTCTCTGCTCTAGGTTGGAGTGTGCTTACTAACTCAAACCAGCCTCCATGCCTCTCTACAAGTATCCCCCGAAGATCTGGGAGGCTCTGAAGCTGAAGCAGGGCATCTACTCCCGTCTGCCTCAACACTACCTTCACTCTCTGGAGGAGAAGAAGGAGCCCACCCCAGTCCACTGGAAGCCCCTGGGGGTGAAGTATCGAGCCAACCCCAAGACAGGCCACAAGGAGCGGGTACAAGACGTGCCCATCCCCATCTACTACCCCCCAGAGTCACAAGATGGCCTGTGGGGAGGGGAGGGCTGGATATCAGGCTACAGATATGCCAACAATGACAAAGTGATTGTTTCTCAAAGAAAGTGAGTTTTCTCAGAATCCTTGAGGTCACTCTATGATAGGGATTTTAATTGTACTGTTACTGGAGCACCATACAGCAGTACCATGTGTGTGTGGAATTGGAATTTCAACATATCTACTATAAGTCGGTTTTGCAACCCGACTCCAGGAGTGTTCCATCAATGTGCACTCGGAGCTCACATTTAGCTTCCTTGTTGTTAAGGTGGAAGGCCGCAGACACCGTCTTTGCCTCACTGAGCTTCGATCCTCATTTCTGGAGGTATGCCGCTAGTGTCTGCATGTCCTGGCTCAAGGTCTCCTTCACAGCTGGCCAGTCTCCAGCTGACTACACCAGCGCAAGATCGTCTGCGTAGGCATACTACCCAGCACACATCTATCAGGGAGCTGGTTATCAACGCCGACGCCCGCGAATGCCAAGTCAGGATTCGTCCCAGTTTTCCAGCGACCATAGACAAAGCTGGCTGTTCCCTTAGGATCGGGCCAGGCTATTGTTAGCTGCCCAAGCAGACAGGTTTTCTCCGTCGTATGTATTGGTGCTGTACCCCCAATCCTCGTGCTGCCAATTGAAGTCGCCAGCATAGAGGCAGGGGTGGGGGAAGAC
The DNA here is from genome assembly GCF_949987555.1 of Borostomias antarcticus. Lineage (NCBI taxonomy): Eukaryota > Metazoa > Chordata > Actinopteri > Stomiiformes > Stomiidae > Borostomias > Borostomias antarcticus. Next base: position 14,485,116 of record NC_140234.1, read on the forward strand.
TGGAAGATGCGCTGGTGTGATTCGCAAGGGCATTCGCAAGGGCGGAGGCTTGTTGTAGATGTTGACAAATTTTAAGCCGGCAATGTCCATGCACAACCATTCAATCTCCGAGCAGGTCGGGATTGGTCAACGAGAGTCCAGTTCAACCTTTGATGGACAAACGTAGCAAGATCATGCTTCCTGCTTAGGGTAGACCCAGCTAGAGCGAAAGTTGGGAGAATTAGCTTATCTGCTGTTACGCAGTGGGTCTCCTGGAGGAGAATGACGAGGGCCTTGGTGGTGCAGGCCAATGCTCGATGACGTCGGTTTTACGGACTTTGCTTCGCTCATGGTGGTTATTCGCAGCTACTGACGGGGGGCATTAGAGAAGGTGCCTCGCCCCCCACCCTCTGATAACCCTGGCTGGATGTGAATGATGAAAGACAAGTTCAGTAAACCAATCATTACTGTCAACTTCCGTTTTGCTAACCAATGTTCGTGCAATGTGTGGGCGTCACTAGATTTTACGGAAACAACCTTGTGTCCTTGATCATGAAGAAGCGGGGGAAATGATATTGTGCATTTAAAGGGGTAGTGTGCTATTTTGGACATTTAGCCCTAATTGTGGTCTCTCTACCATTAACCTTAAACATAGAGACCATCATTTCAAAGATAGTTCCACCATTGAGCTAGCTACAGTTTTTATGTAGGCTCTCACTGGGCTACAATGGAAGTCAATGGGGCACACGTAAATGCGTTGGAAAAACTATGATGAAGTGTTTTTCCGAGACGGGAAGCACAGGTGTAATCTTACTGGCCTCAATATGCTCTCCTGTGAAATGTATCACATTTTTACATGTTTGGCATGGCTTGGACATAACATTCCCCTGGAGCTTGTGTTCACTCTTCCCACAGAGGACTACGTGCAAGTCATGCCAAACACCTGCAAATATTCGGATTGCGATTCATTTAACAGGAGAGCATACTGAGACTGGTAAGATTACACCCTATGCTTCCTGTCTCAAACCAGGCCAGGTCCAGCCTGGATTATGTGCATGGCTGGCTTGTTTCTGTTCAAGACTGGTAGGACAGAACCTAGTCATGCCACTAAAATAGTTGTGAATTTAAATGACATGAAATAATGTCTGATAAATTAAGATGGGTCTTGTCGCCTGGACACATCAGTTCCAATGCTTCCAATGCTAATTCAGCACAATAGGAGCGGGATAGCCAGTTAGCTCATTTAAAAATCATGTTAAATGTCCAAAATAGCATACTACCCCTTTAATGGTGTAATGTAATATGTAAAAGTAATGGAATGTGTGTCAAATGTCAATCACATCATGAATGTCATTGTACTTTCTGTACAAACAAATAGATGTACAAGTCAAGACTGTTACTTGAGACTGTCTCAATGCCAGTGCTCTGTCTCCTACAGGGGTTGCGTTTTTATTAAGTCCTTCTCATGTTGTGGGCCATGTGCACAGTACATGATGTGACATCATACACTGTACGTATGTGATCCTGGTAAATTATATGGATATAAGCTTTTATTGTCCTTAGTGTCTTTTGTCCTCACCATAATGTGCTTGAATAAAACCATCACCTTTAAAACTTCAACCACAAGCTGTTTTGTTGTTTTATCTTGGTTGATGGTTGATGACTGAGTGGAAGAACAGAGACCTGGGTAATTTGCTGAAGCTGCTGGATGAAGTTTCAAGTCAAATATTAATCCCTATTCTACATAAGAGTGCTGTAGTTGTATTGTCTACAGAAGACTGTACTAAGCTACAATATTTATTCTAATTGTATTCATTCCTAAGGCAAGTTAGTCCTTCCTATAATTGGCTATTGTAATGTTCCACTAGGGCTGTGACGGCATGAAGACTCCACCTCTCTGCTCCCCGGTTAGCCAATGAAACTGGGTCTGTTTTGCATGATTTTAAACCACGCCTTTTTAGCAAAATCCTGCGTTCATATCTTTGTTTATTTCACAAACGTATGTCTAAGAGCCTTGTCGTCTTTCATTACGGAATCAAATAATACAATCCCTATTTGAAGTGCATTAAACTAACACGTTTCCTTTTGAAAAAACCATGAGTAGATTCTTCTTGATATTGAGCAAGTATAAATACACCTCGTTCGCCTTCTACAAAATGCCCGGATGAGCCTCGGTGGTCCGGGGTGCAGGCTTCAAACCTGTAGCTGCTTAGCGGCAGAGTGGTTCAATTCCACCTTTCGGGCGAAACAAAACAGGCCTGGCTTTTGTGCGTTGGCTGGCTTGTTTCTGTGCGGGACTGGAAGGACGGTAATGATAAATAAGGATGTGTCTTGTCACCTGGACACATCAGTTCCAATGCTAATCCAGCACAATAAAAGCGGGATAGCAAGTTAGCTCATGGGCTCAGTAACATTAATGGTAGCGGTGGCCAAAGCAGTTATACTGATGATTCCTGTAATGTTAGCTATTTTGCTGCAATGGGTTCAACTTTTGCTTCTGGATAAAAGTCATGACTTGCTGTTTTGCACTTCCCTTTAGGTGGTGGATAAATAGACCCAAGACACAGTGGGTTATTTGGACATCTACTAGGATCTTGATATTATATTGATATGAAGATATTAAAGTAAAGTATTTGCCTTTAGAAGTAAATTGTAATTAAAATGGTTCTTAGCTAAGTAACTTAGTGTAGGTAGACTTGAAAGGTCAATTGTAATATCATGAATGAACAATTGTAAACATAGTACTCAACAGAATAGGTAATACTCAAGTCTTGACTGAAACTTTTCCTAAATGCTTTATTAAACATACAGACATGCACATTAAAGTAGCCATAAGTTGTTATTTTGCATGCACAGGACATATTGTGGTTGTGACCATCTTTGTAAAGAAGAGAGGCATGTAATGCACATGTGTACAGTAGTGCAGAGTCAGTTGTCTATTGTATAGACAAGGTGTTCAATTGCTCAAGTGTTGTCAGGTGTTGGTTCAAGTGTTCGAGTGTACAGTGGTGCATAGTCAGTTGTCTATTGTATAGACAAGGTGCAAGGTGTCACGTGTTCACTTGTTGGTCCAGGGGGTGGCATGTGTGCCATTGTTATAATGAGAGTGAGGGCCTATATATAGTACAACCAGAGTACTATAAATGGACAGTCTTCTTCTGAGCTGCTGGTTGGCAGGGGGCTTCTTCCGAGCTACTCTTTGGCAGGGGGCAAGTGATGTCTTGAGCCTCATCATAACAGAAGTGAACATGTGACACCTTGCACATACAATAGACAACTGACTCTGCACCACTGTACACTCGAACCAACACCTGACAACACTTGAGCTATTGAACACCTTGTTTATACAATAGAGTACTCACTCTGCACTACTGTATACTACTGTACAGTATACTTGACATGTTATGTAATTGAACTGCCTGTATTATGGCCACAGTCACAGCCATCCATGATCAGATACTGCTGTCTGGCCATGTCCAGTCCGGGTGGGGCTTGCACCTGAAGTCCATCTTTGGGGTGGCTGGACATCAGCGTAGCACAGCAGCCGACACCTGACTGGTTTTGCATCACTGTGTTCTCTGGCCTCAACCACACCAGGCATCCCAGCATCAAAGCTGCAACAGAACAGAAGAGAGACAGTGCATTAAAATAGTGCATTAAAATATTGGACACAAATAAAATACAACCATACCATGTCCATAAAATGGAATAGCTAATACATGACAATGATAATTATCTGAAGTGCTGGTAACTCTTGTTTGGGAGCTTTTTGAAATAGCTACTCAGATGCTGGTGCCAGTTGTAGCTTTCAACAAGCACTGTTCTGTCCTCAAGTCCGACAAGCTGTGGGATGTTGACTTTCTTCACAGGAGCGCTGTCTCTCACCACCCCAGCAATGTCAGTAAAAGTGTCCATTCTGCTTCCTATAGCGCTGCTTGATCAAGCCAAAGCACCAGTCAGGGGCAAACTTGGTGTGGCCTGCAATCAGGAAGTGTAGGTCTAGCTTCAGGTGAAGCTTGTGCATGGTCTGCCAAGCACAGTACCACAGCACAAAGTTGTTCTTGTTTTGTCCACTGCAGTTGTCACAATGAAGGTCCACATGTGTTTCTGCAACTCCATAGTTGTTGAAGAAACGTAGTTGATGACTGCATTGCTGCTCTTGACGCCATACCTTTGTCGATCAGGTAGTTCACTTGCTTTTATGGTACCTAAACATAAAAAAGCTCAATTAATGAACAGAAATACTGATCAGAAGCCATATTACAAGAAATTCTTAACTTGCAGATCCCATCATAATTGTAGGTTATGGGTTACGATTTGCTTAATACCTACTGGAGAAAAACATCCTCTCTTAATCCCTTCACTTTAGCATTTTTAAGTCGATTAGTGTTGTTATAAGCACAGAGAATAACCATCCATTGACCGCCATTCAGTTGGGACTTAGGCTCAGGAGCGACATATATTTCCCCATTCATTCTCTTCTCTATGGCGGCTTTTGACAGCAGCAGCCATGGATGGTTATTCTCTGTGCTTATAACAACACTAATCGACTGAAAAATGCTAAAAGCATATAGCTAGATTGTGTAGGCTGAGAGGAATCCAATGATGTCCACCTCTTAACATTTGGTTGATTTTACTGACCGTTCTCGATAACAAATCTCTCCGGTCACACAATTCGGTGGGTCACCATTTTAAGTGCAACGCGGGCACTGGGACACTCACTAGCTAGGCTAAACTGACTTAAACTTAGTACTTGGCTGGTACTCGTTAGTTAAGGTTAGGGTTAGAGTAAGCCAATCAGGGGCAGAGTATGGGGCGGGTCTGCACACTGAATGGTCATTTGAATAAAGACACCCAAAAACCACGGCAATATGACATGCAATTGATTCAGCTTTCATTCTATTTTTTCTTCAAAGTGAATTGAGGATTGCATTCACTTTGCATATTGAATTGCAAATTGTAAAATGCATTTTCAAATTGCATTGCCACTTTGCATATTGAATTGCCAACTGTAAAATGCATTTTCAAATTGCATGACCAAATTGTATGGGATTAGAATCATGCCATAATTCGAAACAGAAAAAAAAGGTGAAAGGTTGTAAGTCAGTGTTTGAATGCTTGAACACGGTTTTGCAAGACTGAAAATAAGTTTTGAAGGCTTGCACAATGTTTTGATAGGTTGAAAATAAAATTTGAATCTCTGAATGTTGGTTTGTATTTGAGTTTTCCTTTTTCACAGCTGCAACACTCCTTTTTCAACCATTCAAACACAATGTTTTGATAGGTTGAAAATAAAATTAGAATCTCTTTTTTCAATTCAAAAACAATTTTCAGACCGCCGCTGTGGAGTTTCAAGTCCGTCGTTTTTTCAAAACCGTCTGCGGAAGATCGCTGCCAAAAATGACATGACTCGCAACCTTGTAAGTGTGGCCAAATCTCTGAAAAAGTGACTTTGAATGTTTGAAAAAGCAGTGTTGCAGCTGTGAAAAAGGAAAACTCAAATACAAAACCATGTTTGCAGTAATTGCAGAGATTCTAATTTTATTTTCAACCTATCAAAACATTGTGCAAGCCTTCAAAACTTATTTTCGGGCTTGCAAAACTTTTTTCAAGCATTCAAACACTGAGTTTCAACTTTACATTTAAGACCGCTGCTGCGGAGTTTCAAGTCCACCTTTTCAAAACCGTCTGCGGAAGAACGCTGCCAAAATTACATTACTTGCAACCTCGCAGGTATGTGGCCAAATCTCTGAAAAAGTGACTTTGAATGGTTGAAAAAGGAGTGTTGCAGCTAAAACAACATTTTCAGAGAACAAATTTTATTTTCAACCTATCAAAACATTGTGCAAGCCTTCAAAACTTATTTTCAGTCTTGCAAAACCGTGTTCAAGCATTCAAACACTGATTTACAACTTTTCACATCGTTTTTTTTCAGTTTCGAATTATGGCATGATTCTAATCCCATAATATTGCATATTGAATTGTTAATTGCAAAATGCATGGCCATTTGAATAAAGAGACCAAAAAACCATGGCAATATGGAATTCAATTGATTCAGCTTTCATTCTATTTTTTCTTCAAAGTGAATTGAGGATTGCATTGCCACTTTGCATACTGAATTGCCAATTGCAAAATGCATTTTCAAATTGCATGACCACTTTGCATATTGAATTGCCAATTGTACAATGCATTTTCAAACTGCATGACCAAATTGCACATTGAATTGCCAATTGCAAAATGCATTGCTATTTGAATAAAGAGCCTAAAAAACGTCCATAGTGTTCGACTAAAAGATACTCTCACGCGTGGTGGCTCCATACGCCCGCAGCCTGTATCGCTCTCGGTTGTTATGTTTGTTCGCGAGGACTTACATCGTGCGAGTGCGCAGTTAACATCTGCGCGTGTTTAATAACATAATCTGCCCGTGAGTGTGTTTTACGCGCTCTGACGTTTGACATAAATGTGACACCATACTTGTGATTGGTCAAGCACTGCACTCAATCACTACACCCGCCCACCACCTCTAAGCTTTCAACAACGAGCTTACAAGTGTACAAGTTAATTTTGCACCATAGGTATCGCAAGGTTAGGAGCAAAAGTCACAGTCGCGCAGAACTTGCGATTTGTGACTCCTAGCGGCAGATTTAAGCGGTTGTAGTTAATGTGTTTGACTTGTGTTTGCGCAGTATTTGTATTTGTGAGAAAATATTCTACAGGTGTGCAACTTTTCCTCTGTGACTACGAATTTACTGTTACACATGTGTGGCTATTTTCTACAACTACGAATTTGCTGTTACACATGTGTGGCTATTTTCTACAACTACGAATTTGCTGTTACACATGTGTGGCTATTTTCTACAACTACGAATTTACTGTTACACTTGTGTGGCTATTTTCTACAACTAAAAATTTACAGTTACACATGTGTGGCTATTTTCTACAAGTACAAATTCACTGTTACAGTTGCTCAGCTATTTTGCACCAAATATACCTTAATGGGGGGGGGGGGGTGCTGACAGATAATTTGTATTTTGATTGTCGCGCGAGTTGTTGAAGGGGGGGCTGACAGAGATTTTTGATTGTCGTGCGAGTTGTTGACCGACTGACTGAATATTTAATACTAAATATTCAACAAGTATACTGATAGCTTCACATGCTGTACCAACAACAAATTCTACCGACATTGGTCGTGTGGTGGTCATCATTACGTTAAATCCATGAATTGATTTAGCCCTTCTCAGTCCCATTGTCGCATTCCGCTCGCTCATGCCAGACAACAGTCCTTTGCCGGTCCATTCACTTTGCCGTCAAAATAAATCGGTGTCGGCCTAGTTAGGAGAGGCGCTGAAGTTTACAAGTGTCAGATAAACATGAAACTTCACTTACCTCAGCAAAAGGGTCTATTTTAACAAATGCTGGGGCTGGCAAAATTACAACGCCTTTTGGGGCATTATTATTACAATTATATAATAATAATATATTATTATTACGCTTTTAATTGAGAATTGATCGATGTCACCATGGGCCACATACAGTAGGCCTACATTGTAAGAAAAAAAAAAGTAACTTTCAAAAGGGCACTTGCCTTGTCCAGAGGGCAAAGGGCAGGTGCTCTAACACCACCTTGTGTCTATCTGTGCACATCCCTCATCTACCTAAGCAACTAGATTGTAAGCTCGCCAGCTGCAGGCTAGCTGAATCAGGTTGAGCTGTCAACATTCTCTTGTACGAGAATGTTCTGAGAATGACCGATGGCAGTCTTGAGTATTGACACTGGCCCATCTCCAAAAGTAGTTGCAAACGAAAAAGACTTTTAGATCACCATAGTCAAGGTAACAAACAAACTTCTCTCTGCTCTAGGTTGGAGTGTGCTTATTAACTCAAACCAGCATCCATGCCTCTCTAAAAGTATCCCCCGAAGATCTGGGAGGCTCTGAAGCTGAAGCAGGGCATCTACTCCCGTCTGCCTCAACACTACCTTCACTCTCTGGAGGAGAAGAAGGAGGCCACCCCAGTCCACTGGAAGCCCCTGGGGGTGAAGTATCGAGCCAACCCCAAAACAGGCCACAAGGAGCGGGTACAAGACGTGCCCATCCCCATCTACTACCCCCCAGACTCACAAGATGGCCTGTGAGGAGGGGAGGGCTGGATATCAGGCTACAGATATGCCAACAATGACAAAGTGATTGTTTCTCAAAGAAAGTGAGTTTTCTTAGAATCCTTGAGGTCACTCTATGATAGGGATTTTAATTGTACTGTTACTGGAGCACCATACAGCAGTGTGTGTGGAATTGGAATTTCGACATATCTACTATAAGTCGGTTTTGCAACCCGACTCCAGGAGTGTTCCATCGATGTGCACTCGGAGCTCACATTTAGCTTCCTTGTTGTTAAGGTGGAAGGCCGCAGACACCGTCTTTGCCTCGCTGAGCTTCGATCCTCATTTCTGGAGGTATGCCGCTAGTGTCTGCATGTCCTGGCTCAAGGTCTCCTTCACAGCTGGCCAGTCTCCAGCTGACTACACCAGCACAAGATCGTCTGCGTAGGCATACTACCCAGCACACATCTATCAGGGAGCTGGTTATCAACGCCGACGCCCGCGAATGCCAAGTCAGGATTCGTCCCAGTTTTCCAGCGACCTGAGACAAAGCTGGCTGTTCCCTTAGGATCGGGCCAGGCTATTGTTAGCTGCCCAAGCAGACAGGTTTTCTCCATCGGATGTATTGGTGCTGTAGCCCCAATCCTCGTGCTGCCAATTGAAGTCGCCAGCATAGAGGCAGGGGTGGGGGAAGACTGGAAGATGCACTGGTGTGATTCGCAAGGGCATTTGCAAGGGCGGAGGCTTGTTGTAGATGTTGACAAATTTTAAGCCGGCAATGTCCATGCACAACCATTCAATCTCCGAGCAGGTCGGGATTGGTCAACGAGAGTCCAGTTCAACCTTTGATGGACAAACGTAGCAAGATCATGCTTCCTGCTTAGGGTAGACCCAGCTAGAGCGAAAGTTGGGAGAATTGGCTTATCTGCTGTTACGCAGTGGGTCTCCTGGAGGAGAATGACGAGGGCCTTGGTGGTGCAGGCCAATGCTCGATGACGTCGGTTTTACGGACTTTGCTTCGCTCATGGTGGTTATTCGCAGCTACTGACGGGGGGCACTACGAGAAGGTGCCTCGCCCCCCACCCTCTGCTAACCCTGGCTGGATGTGAATGATGAAAGACAAGTTCAGTAAACCAATCATTACTGTCAACTTCCGTTTTGCTAACCAATGTTCGTGCAATGTGTGGGCGTCACTAGATTTTACGGAAACAACCTTGTGTCCTTGATCATGAAGAAGCGGGGGAAATTATATTGTGCATTTAAAGGGGTAGTGTGCTATTTTGGACATTTAGCCCTAATTGTGGTCTCTCTACCATTAACCTTAAACATAGAGACCATAATTTCAAAGATAGTTCCAGCATTGAGCTAGCTACAGTTTTTATGTAGGCTCTCACTGGGCTACAATAGAAGTCAATGGGGCACACGTAAATGCGTTGGAAAAACTATGATGAAGTGTTTTTCCGAGACGGGAAGCACAGGTGTAATCTTACTGGCCTCAATATGCTCTCCTGTGAAATGTATCACAATCCGAATATTTTTACATGTTTGGCATGGCTTGGACATAGCATTCCCCTTTAGCTTGTGTTCACTCTTCCCACAGAGGACTACGTGCAAGTCATGCCAAACACCTGCAAATATTCGGATTGCGATTCATTTAACAGGAGAGCATACTGAGAATGGTAAGATTACACCCTATGCTTCCTGTCTCAAACCAGGCCAGGTCCAGCCTGGATTATGTGCATGGCTGGCTTGTTTCTGTTCAAGACTGGTAGGACAGAACTTAGTCATGCCACTAAAATAGTTATGAATTTAAATGACATGAAATAATGTCTGATAAATTAAGATGGGTCTTGTCGCCTGGACAAATCAGTTCCAATGCTTCCAATGCTAATTCAGCACAATAGGATCGGGAAAGCCAGTTAGCTCATGAGCTCACAGCAAATAGCAGCAGCTTCCATAACATTAATGGTAGCGGTCAGTGACTAAAGCAGTTACACTGATGATTCTTGTAACGTTAGCTATTTTGCTGCAGTTGGTTCAACTTCTGTTTCTGGACAAAGGTAAGGGATAAACCCAGATAACACAAGGCTAGCGGACCTACAGCGGGTCCCCAATGGATGAGTTGGCGGACCTCCGGCGGAATATAACACAAGGCTAGTGGACCTACAGCGGGTCCCCGAATTCGCTGGCAGGTCCCTGGCACATCGAATGGCAAGCGGACCTCTGGCAGATTATTAGTGTCAAGGACAGCGGTCCGCTAGTAATCTGAAATGCTCCCGCTATTGCTCCACCACCATTCCACAGGTAGTTTATTGTCTATATCCTAGGCCCATTGGCCCTAGGCTTATGGATTTATGTTGCTAAATTAACTTAATCTGAAAATGTTTTGGTAACCCTTCCTTTCATAGTCCCCCAATTACTAAACATTGACCTGGTAAATACATGCAAAGTACAGCCTAATATATTTTTACTTTTACTTTATTGAGTTTATTTGATCAGGGACAGTGCATACCAATCCACCGTGATAGACATGAAGCATGATACAAATTGATTGATACACATTGATATACAAATAAAGCTTTGATTGATTGATTGATTGAATAAAACTATAAAGCATTAGCAGGGTTGCTAATTTTCAGCTGCAGTCCTTGGGCTAGATGTTAAAGCCTGGTAAAATACATTAAATAAAAATACATTTTAGAACTTAAATAATAAAAATAGCAATACAATACAATACAACAATACAAGAACATTACAAGATCAAGCAACGCAGAGTACAGATGGGCAAGCAGGCAGACAGTCATGCAGGCAACACTCACACACACAAACACACACACACACACACACTATGCGGGACAGGTTATAAACATTATATACAGTGACACAGCAAGGCCAACACAAGATCAAGTACTACACAGACAAGCACGCAGTCAGACAGTCAAGCATACACACACAGTTAGGCAAACGGGCAGGGACACAGAGTTAGGCAGCTAGACTGTGACAGGGCTAGTTAGTGGTCACATGCCTGATATTGTAACAACCAGGTTTTGAGTGTGTGTTTAAATGACTTGTGCGTATCAATACTGCAGATGTGTGATGGGATGGTGTTCCAGGATTCAGCAGCTCTAACAGAGAAGGCCGATTCGCTGAAAGAGCTTTTCCTCACTGGGATGATGAAGTCTCCCTCTACAACAGCTCTAGTGAACCTGCTGCTCTCTGTAAAGAACTGAGAGAGGGGTGGTGGGGTAGACCGTGGTGGATTTTAAATACCAGGCTGGCATCACTGAGCTTCAAGATGTTATCCCATCTTAGAAGGGCATGCTTTTTGAGGAGGTTGCAGTGATGGTGGCGAATGGGTTTCTTGTCTAGAACCTTCAAAGCCTGTTTATAAACTGATCGGATTGGTGACAGAGTGGTTTTACAGGTCTGAGACCAGCTGGTTAGACCGTATGTAAGATTATTGCATTGAAGTAGAGTTTTGCGGTTTCCATATTGAGGCAGTTACGGATGTATTTGAAATTAACTGTGTTGTATTTAACTGTCTGTGTGACTTTTTTACCTGCTTTTTGAAGGTGAGGTTTGAGTCCAGGGTTATGCCGAGGTATTTAAATTCTGTGACCACTTCAAGCCTCTCTTTTGCTGCAAACACATCTGGGTCAGGTTAGGGATGTAACAATAACCGATATAATGATAAACGTGATTAAATTTGATTAAATTTATCGTGATAATTGTATCATTAAAACAGTGCTTGATTGCCCCGCTTTTGAAAAACTCACTGTAAATACTGTCCAGCATCAACCAAAGCTAGCAACAGTCTCAGACGCATTATTTTAATGTTAATACAAAAAAGTGCATAGTGCTGCTAATTTTATTTGTGGTTTTCAATATAAAACATATAAATATGTATATTTATATGTTATTATATGTTATTAAATATATTATTTCAGCATGTGTATCGTTAGTTGTAGAATTTTCTCTGCACATTTTACAATACCGTGATAATACTGATAACCGTGATAATGTTAGTCACTATAATTGTGATATGAAATTTTCACACCGTTACATCTCTAGGTCAGGTGTTACAGATGCATGCAGACGGTTTTCTTTGCGTTGAGGTGGAGACAGTTATCTGAGAGCCATTTAACTATGCGGGTCATTATTGTGTTCAGTATATTTGCGGCCTGAGTTTTGTTCTGAGCATGTACATAAACCACGGTGTCATCTGCATACATCTGGATCTGGACTGTTGTGCCAGTGCAGACAATGGGCAGTCCTTGACGTAGAGGCTGAACAACAAAGGGCCCAGGATTGATCCCTGTGGCACCCCGACATCATATTCCAGGGGTGGTGATGTTTCTCCATTAATTCTGACAAGTTGTGTCCTACCCTCGAGATATGATGTCATCCATTTTATTGCAGTTGGTGAGAAGTTAAACCTGGAAAACTTGGTGGTGAGTACGTCATGACTGATGGTGTCAAAGGCCTTCCTCAGGTCCAATCACTCTGCGCTTGTCCATTTTAGCTTGAACAGACTCCAAAAAGAAGCAGTTTGCTGTTTCGGTTGAGTGATTAGCTCTGAACCCAAACTGCACAGGGTGAAGTGGAAAAGGAGAGTTGTTGAGGTGAGTGACAAGTTGTTCTGCATGCGAATACGAGTGGAATTCCGCTCGGAGACCGCTACCGACTCGCCAGCAGAAATTCTCCAGCTGTTTAACAATGGTGCCCCTCTAGACACCCCCCAGTAGAAACACTCCAGCGGATTGTTGCTCTGATTCCGATGGAGGACCGATATCTGTGTGCTATCTGGGAAAAGGTTGGAGTGAAAGGATGAACGTGTGGAGGTTCGGGGTATAGTCCCATAAAATCATCCCCGTCGGCCTCGGTCTCCCGGGTGGGAGTCCAGTACTTTCACCGCTACTCCGCTACTTTACTTGTGCAGTGGAGATCGGCGGGTTGATTTTGGTGTCCTTTATTTTGGTGTGCTGGGACTACTGCCTCTTGTGGTGCCAACAGAGAAATGCAGGTCAACATTGACCAGATTAAGGAAGGGAGGGAGTGACAACCCGACAAACGCTATCTATGGTGCTGGCTTACAGCCATGCACAAAAAGCACATTCATCATAGTTTTTCCAATTCATTTACGTATGCCTCATTGACTGCCATGGTAGACAGATCAAAAATCATGTTAAATGTCCAAAATAGCATACTACCCCTTTAATGGTGTAATGTAATATGTAAAAGTAATGGAATGTGTGTCAAATGTCAATCACATCATGAATGTCATTGTACTTTCTGTACAAACAAATAGATGTGCAAGTCAAGACTGTTACTTGAGACTGTCTCAATGCCAGTGCTCTGTCTCCTACAGGGGTTGCATTTTTATTAAGTCCTTCTCATGTTGTGGGCCATGTGCACAGTACATGATGTGACATCATACACTGTACGTATGTGATCCTGATAAATTATATGGATAAAAGCTTTTATTTTCCTTTGTGTCTTTTGTCCTCACCATAATGTGCTTGAATAAAACCATCACCTTTAAATCTTCAACCACAAGCTGTTTTGTTGTTTTATCTTGGTTGATGCTTGATGACTGAGTGGAAGAACAGAGACCTGGGTAATTTGCTGACGCTGCTGGATGAAGTTCATCAAGTCAAATATGAATCCCTATTCTACATAAGAGTGCTGTAGTTGTATTGTCTACAGAAGACTGTACTAAGCTCCAATATTTATTCTAATTCTATTCATTCCTAAGGCAAGTAAGTCCTTCCTATAATTAGGGGCCAGGCAGTGTAGCTGCCGGAACCCTATTGTATTTGCCTATATTATTATTCTCCATCTTCCACTGAAGTCTAACTTCCCGTGGACAAAAAAACACAAAAATGTGCACATACCTCCAGTACTGTACCCAAAGTCCTCAACCTGCATTGTAGGTCAATAAACCTGAAGGTGGCGCTACAGCAACAGTCTAAAGTTTAAAACTTAAAAAAAATCATAACAAATCAGCCATAGGTGCTATCACTGTAAAACCACCACGTGAATCCCAAGTGTGACAAAACTTTCATACGCTCTGACCTTGCAGCAATTTTGAAGTCCATCACTCTGATTTCTTCATAAACTGTAAAACCTATCAAACATATAGCCTCCCACATTTTTTGTTCAATTGACACCAAAATTGATATACTGTATCTTCAGACTGTCCTTACCAAACGCTCTTCACAGATTTTTGAAATATGAAAAATTGAGCCCACAGCACATCAAAAGGTTTTACTGTTAACAGTTCTGTATACAGTTCCTATTAATTCTCGCCAAATCAATGTCTGATCATCCTCATAAAAAGTGACAACATTGGCCACATATCCAAGATTTAGTGTGATTTTCTTCAGAATTTTATCTCAAAAATAGAATTTTTAAAAATATGTTTAATTCTGTCCTCTGAAACCAACACTTCATACAGAGAAAACTACGTTACCCACAATCCAACGCAAGCTCCAGGAATCGGAGACATCGCTGTTGGCAACCCTACCCAACCCCCGCCGAGGATTACAATGACTAAATCGATTGATTGGCAACTGACTAAGTAGCCTACACAGCTGCTGAAGTTAATGTTCAATTATGAAGAAAAGCAAACAAAACCTGTAAAAATTAATAAACATATCTCATCCCACATTTTTCAATCAATTAACACCAAACTTGCTACACTGGATCTTCAGACTGTAATTCACAAACTCATTGACCAGATTGTTGAATTATCAAAATCGAGCTTACAATGCATCAAAATGTTTTACAAATGTTTTACAATACGATACGAATGTACAAAATGAACATTGGAATGTCAACTTTCTTGTTGTCCTCCTATTCTCTCGCTTATTGCTCCTAAACTTGTCGGAAATTGCCTGGCCCCGCATCATCGCTGCGTAGCAGCTTTATTGGCTATTGTAATGTTCCACTAGGGCTGTGACGGCATGAAGACTCCACTTCTCTGCTCCCCGGTGAGCCAATGAAACTGGGTCTGTTTTGCATGATTTTAAACCACGCCTTTTTAGCAAAATCCTGCGTTCATATCTTTGTTTATTTCACAAACGTATGTCTAAGAGCCTTGCCGTCTTTCATTACGGAATCAAATACAATCCCTCTTTGAAGTGCATTAAACTAACACGTTTCCTTTTGGAAAAACCATGAGAAGATTCTTCTTGATATTGACCAAGTATAAATACACCTCGTTCGCCTTCTACAAAATGCCCGGATGAGCCTCGGTGGTCCGGGGTGCAGGCTTCAAACCTGTAGCTGCTTAGCGGCAGAGTGGTTCAATTCCACCTTTCGGGCGAAACAAAACAAAGGTGACTGAAAGTTGTATTTTGTTGAAGATGCTTTCACAATCTCCTCAACATATCTACTACAAGTCGATTTTGCAACCCGAATCCAGGTGCGTTCTCGAACTATCGCTGAAAAATAAAAAGCCCACCGATCGGCATACCCCAGGGTATATAACAATGTTACCCTCTGCTAACCCTGGCCGGATGTGAATGATGAAAGACAAGTTCAGTACACCAATCATTACTGTCAACTTCCGTTTTGCTAACCAATGATCGTGCAATATGTGGGCGTCGCCAGGTTTTACGGAAACGAGCTTGTGTCCTTGATTATGAAGAAACGTGGGAAATGATATTGTGCGTTTAATGGTGCAACTCGTTGTTCATCTGATTGGTAAGACACATTTATTCAGAATATTATATTATAAGAGGTACTAGCATCAAATACTCTTCATCGTCTATCTAAGCAACTAGATTGTAAGCTCGCCAGCTGCAGGCTAGCTAAATCAGGTTGGGCTGTCAACATCCTCTTGTACGAGGATGTTCTGAGAATGACCGATATCAGTCTTGGGAATTGACACTGGCCCATCTCCAAAAGTAGCTGCAAACGAAGAAGACTTTTAGTTCACCATATTCAAAGTAACAAACACATTGCGTCTGCTTGTGTGTTGTGCTCCCTCCTTCTCTGTGCTCTAGGTTGGAGTGGGCTTACTAACTCAAACCAGCCACCATGCCTCTCCACAAGTATCCCCCGAAGATCTGGGAGGCTCTGAAGCTGAAGCAGGGCATCTACTCCCGTCTGCCTCAACACTACCTTCACTCTCTGGAGGAGAAGAAGGAGGCCACCCCAGTCCACTGGAAGCCCCTGGGGGTGAAGTATCGAGCCAACCCCAAGACAGGCCACAAGGAGCGGGTACAAGACGTGCCCATCCCCATCTACTACCCCCCAGAGTCACAAGATGGCCTGTGGGGAGGGGAGGGCTGGATATCAGGCTTCAGATACGCCAACAATGACAAAGTGAGTGTTTCTCAAAGAAAGTGAGCTTTCTCAGAATCCTTGAGGTCACTCTGTGATAGGGATTTTAATTGTACTGTTACTGGAGCACCATACAGCAGTACCGTGTCTGTGGATTTTTTTTTTCTTTATTTGACCAGGGACAATGTACAAACGAAACACATTAATCTTGTAAAACAAGGAGAGATGGATTGTATCTGTTTTAGCAAAAAAGCTATTTTCCGCCCGCATTCCCTGGGCAGGTTAGAAGATAAAGAAAGTGAAAAGGTATAAAAAAAATAGACAATAAACAATGGACTGTCGTGTGTGTGTGTGTGTGTGTGTGTGTGTGTGTGTGTGTGTGTGTGTGTGTGTGTGTGTGTGTGTGTGTGTGTGTGTGTGTGTGCGCGCGCGCGCGCTCTTCCTCAGCTCTCCACCCGTCTGAGGAGAACATGGAAGCCTCAGGTGTTCAACCGGGAACTGTACAGTGAGATCCTCGACCACAAGTTCACCATTGCTGTGACGATGCGCACGCTGGACCTCATAGACGCCGCCTACGGCTTCGACTTCTACATATTGAAGGTAAGAGAGAGAGAGAGAGGGGGCTGTGTGTTTTAGAGAGCGGCCAGCGCCACGACACCCACCTTTTCCCGTTCTTTATTTAGATGTAGGGAATAAGAGAGAGAAGGACATGGTGGGATCACAGGACAGAGACAGGACAGAGACAGGACAGAGACAGGGAGTTGGAGGCGCAATTGAGCCCCGAGGGGGGATGTTTATGATGCTTACTACTACCACTACACCACACTTCCTCACTGTTTGCCTCCTGGGGACCTGGGCTATGTTTACTACCACTACACCACACTTCCTCACTGTATGCCTCCTGGGGACCTGGGCTATGTTTGTGCAGCCTGTTACTGTCAGGCGCAGTCCTAATACCCCCCCTTAGCCCTAGCCTTTGGCCCCACCCCTACATTTTGCATTGCATTCCTGTGTAGTGTAGTGTGTCCTGTTTCCGTTTACTCCTAGGGCTAGTGGGCATATCGAGGGCTAGCGGACGTTCAAAGCGAGGGTTTTCAAATGCTGATTTGAAACCAGGGGGTTGTTGAAAATTCACATAATACTTTGCAAACTTTTTGAAATGAGGCAGTAATATGAAACATGGCTGTCGGTGCGGTGAAAAAATATGGGAAATAAGCTCAATGTCTTCACAAATAATAATTAGGAAATTGTAACTTAGTTTAATGTAGATTTAGGAATATGTGATTGGATCGTTATTAAGAAAAAACGCTATTCAGTGTCAACTACATTTTGGTGTACAGTAAATGCATTTTGTCGTCCCAGTACTCAGTTACTCAGGCTACTGGGCAACGTTGAAGCTAATCTAATCAATAGAACTTTGTTTGTTATTTAAACGACGATGTGTGAGTAACAGTAGGCTACAGTTGTCTCTAGGGCTGCCCCCTGAAAGTTAGTCAAGCAGTCTTTTTTCTCTCCACTGTCAAAATGCGCTGGTGGGCTAAGACAACTCACCTGCCTT
The DNA here is from genome assembly GCF_949987555.1 of Borostomias antarcticus. Taxonomy (NCBI): domain Eukaryota; kingdom Metazoa; phylum Chordata; class Actinopteri; order Stomiiformes; family Stomiidae; genus Borostomias; species Borostomias antarcticus. Next base: position 14,503,040 of record NC_140234.1, read on the forward strand.
ATGTGTGATATAGGACAGGCCAATCATTAGTTTTAGACCTAGGCTATTACCACAGCTATTTGTTGTGCAGTAAAAGGAGACTTAAAGGACAATGCTCGTTTTTGACAACCTGGACCTTATTTACGACATATTATAAGACGTTTGACTCACCGAGATCACTTTGGTGTAGTTCGGAGGCATGTAGAAGAAATGTAAAATCCAGCGCGAGCCAGTATATCCATGTAATGGCGGTGGTCGGGGCACTTAGAATGCAGTTTCTAAAAATCTATTTTCTGCCGCGAAACGGTTGTTTTCATCAATCTGTCTTGATGAATCGCTAGTTGTGCTTACATAGAGCATAGGCCTGTTGTGTTGTTTTTCACATGCCTCTGTAATATGATCTTTAGAAACGTCTTTAGACACGAAATAGCTTCCTCACTTGCTCCAGCACGCATGCGCACAGCGTGCTGGAGCAACGATTGTGCGCTGTGCGAATGCGTGCTGGAGCAAGTGGGGAAGCTATTTCGTTTTGAAAGACATTTCTAAAGATCATGGCATGTGAAAACCACAACAGGCCTATGCTCTATTTTCAATGAAAATAATGACAAATTTCTTCTACATGCCTCCGAACTACACCAAAGTGATCTCGGTGAGTCAAACGTCTTATAATATGTCGTAAATAAGGTCCAGGTTGTCAAAAACGAGCATTGTCCTTTAAGACTGGTATTGTGGAGGGAAGAAGACGGGGAACCCCTCTCCCCTCCGCTATGAGCCTAGACCACTGTGCACAACAATTTCCAAAACAGAATATCACAACACAAAACTGCTTTCCAAGATATCAGCTGGAAAAAATATTTTTTCCAAAAGACAGATTGAGCACTAACGTCCGCAAAAATGCTTCGGTGACCGCCAAAACATTTTCTTTTTGACTTCTGCCCAACGCATGAGCCTATTCACTCACGCATTGAAATGCGCAGTTGAGACTATCGTCCAATCGCCCAACCCTAATGTAGGCTTTGAGAATTGGGAAACACTGCATAAAAAACATGGGTGCGAGTTTGAGTTTAAAGTTTGACAGCTGTCCTCCTGACTCACACGAATCGTTGAATCTGGTTTGAACAGGTGAATCTGATTCAGAGTGGGATACAGCCCTAGTTGTTTCCATGTCCCATGTATGAAGTCTGAAAAACAATCCAGCAGCAATTTTTCTGCACTTCCCCACAGAAAAATTCCCCGCACTACACTGAAATAGCCGATGTGTAAACATGCTTCCTGGCTGTTCAGTAGATTAATCTTTCTTGTTCTGCCCTGAAATTTGGCCAGATTTGTCGCTATAATAGTTGATAATGGTAGCAACAGGCTTTCATACTACAATGTCACAATCATGCTGTAACTTCCCAGCGACTCCACAGCAAACCAGACAACTAATAAAATTACAAGCAGCAGTAAGTGGTGTCCCATTTCCTAGGTAAAGATTTCAACCCCTACCCCTTGTGGCTCCGTTCTGAAGGGCCACTACCCAGTCGAGGGCACTCCAAAACTAGGGGTAGGGCCGAGGGAAGGGAATGGGGATTGGGCCTTAGTCAGGAGGATTTCTAGACGTGTTTTCACACACACTGCATATTCCTAGCCTAGGACTATCCTTAGCCCAGGGCTAAGAGTTAACCCTGGGTTAACTTAGCCCCGTTTCACACACACATTGTTAACCCAGGGTTAATCTAAGCCCAGAGCTATACCATTCACACTGCAGTTCTACTAGCCCTGGGTTAAATGTCCGTTGGAACACGCAACTAATGTTTACATTTAAATGTTGTGCGACTACTATAGCAGCAACGTTAAAATGTTGCCATCTAGTTTGTTCTGAACTGATTTTTCCGACCACTCAGAAACCGAGTTATTGTCATTTAGTTAGCTATGATGTTGCCGTTAGTAGTGTAGTTACAAGGATTTTGGTTGCCTAGTGCCTACTGTAATGACGTGACAAAGAAGTCGTGTGATTGGACAACAGAAACGTGAGCAGGGCCAGCAAGCCCTAGGCTAAAGTCGGGGTTAGCCCACTTTGGAATGTGCCAAGATGGTGCCAGTGTGAAAGCTTTCTTAGCAGCTCCCTAAGCCTGGGTCTAACAAGATTCTAAGAATGTGTTTAGCCCTGGGCTAGGTGTAGTGTGAAAAGCCCTAAACACACAGCATCTAGGAGGGGACGTTTTGACCTTAGTTTCTGTTCTCGGACTTCCGTTAGACGGCAAAGCTGGACCTGAACTCCAAACTGGGGATGGACCTGAAGCGAGCCATGCTGCTGCGCCTGGCCCGGAGAGACTCACAACTCTACCCCGAAGACCCGGTCAAGAGAGAGAAGGTCTTCAACAAGTACAAGGTGGGTCAGTGGTGTTTTGGGTCAGTTATATCCAACAACCCCAGCTACTGGGGGTGCAAAGCACAAGTCTATGTGTGGCAGTATAGCCTCCTGATGGTCCGTGAACAAGTTCTTTTTTGATAATATCTGTCTTGTCTTGTCTGTCTATCTCTCTGTCTGTCTGTCTCTCCTGCCCCCCCCCCCCCCTTCCCTGGCCCCCAAGCAGCAGTTTGAGGTCCCGGAGGAGGAGGCGGAGTGGGTGGGCCTCAGTTTGGAGGAGGCTGTGGAGAAACGGAGACGCCTGGAGTACAAGGTACCATAACAACGTCCTTCTAAACATAGAACTACTGCTCTAACTATACAGCCATGTGTTCACAGTAAAGAGTGCTTCCAAATCATTTACAGGTTTTGCAATATGCATATATATATATATATATATATAATAGAATAGAATATAACTTTATTGTCCACCGAGGTGGAAAATTGTCTTTGGCTCACCATACACAAAAAACAACAACATAAGAAGCCAAAAGGCAGTTAATAAGACAAAATATATAAACAGACAGACAAGGTAAGTTAGACAATAAGGCAGTTCATGTCTCTGGTTTTATCTTGTTGGTTCCTTAGTAGAGTTGAGGATGCTAATGGCACTTGGGATGAAGGACTTCTTAAAAACATTTTTTGTCGCCAGAGGAACTCTCTAGCGCCTCCCAGAGCTCAGAGGCTCAAACTGACTGAATAAAGGATGGGATGTCTGCCAAGATGCTCCTGGCCTTCTTCCTCGTCCAATGGCGGACTGGCCATCGGGACGCTCGGGACGAATCCCGATGGGCCGGTCCTCAAGTGGGCCGGCCTGGTTGCTGTGAGTGAGATATTAGCTGAATCCCAAATCGCGCACTTAGGCGAAAGTGCAGAGCACTCGCGGCCTTGTGGCCTTACATGCGCGTTCCCGCTAAGTCCACAAGGGCTCAGGGTAGTTCCAAAACGGAATTGCTAGGTCCACAAGTGCGCCACGCCGCCATTTTGCGCACTTTAACCGCACTTACCGAAAGTCCGCAATTTCACGGACTTAGGAGCAGAAAATACCCACAGCCCACCGCGTCTCATGTGACACAGTGCTTGAGTGCATCCGAGTCATGATCTGAGTGCATCACACATAAATGATGATATTTGCAGATAACACAACATTTATCTTGAAATCCACATGCTGCAAACATACCCCACCCAACCTAATTTTTTAATTATTATTAAATTAAAACAGACGTCAATCGGTCAATTTGCAGAGCTGAAGGGAGCGTCAGAGCAGCCTCTGCGTCGGAGGAACGCGGCAGCCAATGAAAACGAAGTGGGAGGGGCATTGAGCGAAACTGGAAGTGCTGTCCCATTTAATTCACGGCCCTGCACCCTCTGGCCCTTCCAGCTGACGTCAATTAAGTGCTCAGGCCTCAGGCCACAAGTGCGAGGGGCCGCAAGTGCGGTTTGCGCACTCAGATTGGGATTCAGCTATTCAGAGGGGATATTCCCGGCGCTAACGAGCACCGCCCCCCCCGCTCAACAACTTGCCGGCTGGTCGCAAGATCAGTGGGCTGACTGGGGCTACATTGCCCGACCTGAATTATTTCCCAAGTCCGCCCCTGTCCTCGTCCTTTCTCTAAAGAGTGTGGCCAAGGGCTTTTGGGGTTTACCCACTATCGTGCTGGCCATTGAAATCCGGGAGAGCTTGTTCCTAGATCTACAGGTCAGGTGACCAAACAAAACAGGAAAGTGAAAAGTTCAAACGCTCTCGATGAGAGTTTTGTACACCAGCTCTAAAATCTCTTGACGAACACCGAAGCCACGGAGCCAGAAGGTAGAGTCGCTGTGAGCATTTCTTAAAAACATACTCTTGAGAAAAAAATGCCAAGTAATACAGCTTCTCTGTATTACCAGAGAAGCTCACCTGAGAATCTAAAACTGTAACAAGATATTTGAATTCATTTATAGTTTCAACCTGTTGACCAACGAGTGAAACTGGCTCAGTTAGAAGATCCTGTTTGGTACACATGATTAGTTCTTTGGTCTTAGACACATTGATTTCCAGCTGACTGTTGTGACAGCATGATTCAAAAGCCTTAGTGTAGGCCAGGTAGGCAGCTTCACCAGGGGGGGTCATCCCTCTGCAGTAGGCTGACTAAGGCCATGTGGTCAGCGTACTTTATCAAATGACAATGTTCCACATTAATCATAAACTCATTTGTAAAAAGAGAAAATAAGAAAGGGGAGAAGACGCAGCCAGTACTGATAGTCAGCGTATCTGAGATGCTCCCACTGACAGAGACCCTCCGCGGGCGGCTAGGAAGGAAATCTCTAATCCAAAGTATTAGCCCCTTATTCACACCTAGATCAGCTAGCCTTTTCAAAAGGATATGTATCTTTATCGGCGAACTAAAATCTACAAATAGAATCCTTACATATCCTCTAGGCTGCATGAGGTGCTTAGTTACTGTATTGAGGAGAGTCAGAGCAGCATCCTCCGTGCCTCTATCACTCTTATACTCATATCTTATACGCGAACTGCAATGGATCTAGCACACTGGCCACTGTGGTGGATAAGTGGTTGGACAGGACTCTCTCCATAGTTTTACACAGTATGGAGGTTAGTGCAATAGGTTGAAAATCATTCGGGTTACTTGCGCCTGGCTTTTTCGGCATGGGCCTGATTATAGAAAATGTCCATGACTTAGGCACAGTACACATATCTAGGAGGGATTGAAACAGTTTTGTAAACACACCCTTCAGTTGAAAAAGTCTTTAAGCAGATGAGCTTTCAGACCGTCGGGGCCAGTGGTCTTATTTGGCTTCACTTTAGAAAGACTAGCAGCAACATCCTCCTCTCTGATGACTGTTGATGCTCCTGTGGGGAGACTGTCGCATATCTCATCACATTCTTTACTGTCATCAACAGTGTCAAATCTACAGTAGTGGTTATTCAACTCATTAACAAAGGCTATGCTGCTGTTACACTTTTTGTTGGGTCTGCCTATTAAGGTGTTCAGACCTTTATATATCATATGCAGCCTTTGAAACACCGTGATGGTGAAATGCCGCGGCACGGATCATTTCAAGTGGCTCCCAACTGTACAGGCTTTGCCCTGTGCAAGTACAACTGTACAGGACGACACTCCAGAGGTGTTTTTTGGTACAAAGTGACCATGGATTGTCACTTTGTGACTGACCATGGAGTGACCGGGGCGGCTGTAGCTCAGGAGGTAGAGCGGGTCGTCCAATGATCGTAGGGTCGGCGGTTCAAATCCCGGCTGTTCCTGACATGTCGAAGTGTCCTTGGGCAACCCCAAATTGCTCCCAATGAGCAGGTTAGCACCTTGCATGACAGTTGCCGCCATTGGTGTGTGTATAAGTGTGTGTGAATGGGTGAATGAGAGGCCATTTTAAAGCGCTTTGGATAAAAGTGCTTTTTAAGTGCAGTCCATTTACCATTTACCATGGATTTGTTACAATAATCACTCTGTCCTCTCTCTCTCTTTCTATTGGTAAGTGATAAGACCACGTATTTGTCACTATAATTGTTGTCATGTTTCTCTTTACCCCCGTAGGAGCCCGAGCCTGTGTTTAAGAGCTGTGTGGAGAACCTGGTCAAACAGCTGACCATCCAGAAACTCTCTGAGCCACAACTGGTAATAAAGAAGTGAGGATGAACAAACCACTCCCTTCCCAGGGGGCCGGGGGCGGCGAGGACACGGCCTGCAGAGTGTGGTCACGTCCCGAAACCATGAATACTGGATGGGGAAGTGATGTAATGTACAGTAGATCCCAGTGACGGACACTTATTTATTCTGGGAACCTTGGCCCCCATTTTGATTCATCTGAAAATGCAAGGAAGGGGAAGCAAGGGAGGAAGGAAGGAAGAAAGAGAGGATGCATTTTTAGAGAATTGAAACAGGGCCCTAGCGTTTCTCAATAGTGACTCCATAGCTGATCAGAGGCCGTCATCAGGACCTTATCTACTATGTAAATAACCCTCTACCCTCTGTGTGCTGTTATTAGAAGGAGCAGCACTGTAGACTTCTCTATGAAATAAAGCTTTCTATTTCTTAATTCAGTATTCTGTCTTTTTATGATTGTTGCGATAGATAGGTCTAGCTTATTTTGTGCCTCAGTACTTGGTGCATGATACATGTCATACCTGAGATTGTCCAGTAGGTGGGAGTGTTCTCCATTGTGCTCAGAGAGATATATGCACTGTATCTCAAGTATTTGGAGAGCATTTGATAGTGAAAATTAACTTGGTATTTTTTCTCAAGGCACTGCAAGCTTACAATGACGCGCATGTTAGCGGAGAGCTGTTTTTCTGTTGATGGACTGATATTGTTGAAAGTTGCTTCAGGAAGTGATGCTCCCTTAGCTTGTCCTCTACTGAGTGGTTGATATAACTCCACAAAAAAACACAATATCACAATAATTACTATCCATCAGACTGATCTACAGAAACACAACCATGTCTGTGTGATCCTTTATATCACACCCAGATGGTGAAGTAAGCGGTGAGCCATTTTATGAGCAATCTACTGCCCTCTGCTGGTGTGCAACGGTATTGGCCACTCCTGATTTGTCTAAATCCAAAGCTACACAGACGGGAAGCAGCTGCACCCGCTTAAAAACAGTCAACATGATGGTTTCTGTGTTACTTTCATTTTCCTTGTCATCATCTCTCTGACATGTCGTTCTTCTGGCGACAGCGTCTGTGAGCTGGGGAGTTCCAGGGGATTCCGGGGGTGGCGTGATGTCACCTAGCACAGGAACAAGCAGCTACCGCTACAATCACCTGTCAACAGATTCATCCTTATATGGGAAAGACGAAAAGAGAATGGGTTTGATGTTGCCATAGAGCCTGATGGTGCACAGTACCGGCCTCTCTGTTTACGCTCTCTGTTTCTCTGTTGCAGTGGAGTGGAGAGGGAAATATAATAATAATTTAGAACGTCCCTTCTATGCGTGTCTAAGTGTTTTTTCATGCATTGGTAATTTCAACACTGTGTCCATGGGTGTCATTCCATCCAAACTGTCTTAACACTGTTTTATACCTATGATGTGTTAATAATGTGATCAGTTGTCGAGGAGGATGAGGAGTTGTATGATTTTGTATATCTTTACTCATCTGGAGGGTAGGTGGATGTGTTTCATAACCCTATTTCCACTTTCACCCACAGTTCTCTAAATTTAGTCACACTAACGCGTTGTTGATTCACCCCCTGCTGTGCTTGTGGTGACGCAACACCCAGTTGAACACACGTGACAAAATCTCTCAACAGTGATTATTGTTTTCCATTCGTTTGAAGATATCTCCTTGTAGTAATTAGTCAGAATAGCAGCCCAGGATTCCCCTGGCTTCCCCAGACATTACATATGCTACCCATGTAGAGCTCCCCACCAACCAGTTCTCTGCCACCAAGAAGGGTATGAGAGTGAGAAAGAGAATGGCTGGGATTGGACCATACCACAGGTTTGTCTAATGTTAGTGCATCAGCACCTCATCACAACCTCCATTGATGGATTTGCTTCCACACTGCAATGCCCATACAGGGGGCAGTAAAGGGCCTGATCTAAAATGGAGTATCAGCGAAACCGCACTGTCATGCTGTAGACATGGTAGTCTGCATAGGAAAAAATGTTACTTCTGCAATTGTGCTTTACATAAAAACAAATTTGTGAATTGAATTTGTGAGTATAACATCTACCCTATTTAGACACTTCTGATCTACTCACAATTTCCAGCTTTTTATTTTCTGAATAATTTGACATTATATTTTAGTCATTTAGTAGATAATTTTATCCAAAGTGACTTACAATAAGTACATTTGTCTGGAGTAAGTGACCTAACAGCACATCCCAGTCATTGTCATAAAGCCTTCTATAAGATCAAGTGACTCATGGACAGTGGGGGACAGTGTACCCCTCTCCAGGCCATCCACCTGCCCTCACCAGTGAAGACTGTGTGTCTCTAGTCCTCTCAGGGGCCGAGTTGTGGGCTTCGTGGAGTGATCAGCAGTCACAGTACTATAGATAGGAAGAGGACACATTTTTTAATCAGAAAGAGATCCCTGTTTCCTCAAAGGACGCCCACAGGAGTGACCATGTCTGAAATCCCCCATCTTCTGGCGTCACACCGGTGCCATTCTCTGCTGTTATGTAGAGTGACATGCTTGTCTCACTCATCACACACGTTTGCATTCAAATGAAACTCCAGAGAAGAACGTGAGCATCACATCAATACACTTTAAGAGAAATTATCAGTGGGGGATTTCAGCTAGAGAGCTCCTTCTTTCACCCGTTTTAAACGCTGTCACCCAACCTCAAAGGAGTCTTCCTGGCAATAGAGGCCAAATAAAAACTTGAAAAAACAGTCATTCCCTCTGTGTCAACGCCCATGGCCATGACCTGTCAATCATTGACGGCAGTAGCAAGTCTTGCTATGAAGATAATCAACTTGTTTGGGGTTTGTAATGTTTACTCTCTCAATGTTAACTTATCATAGTTTCGTTCTGAGGGAAAACAAGCCTTGGTGTGTGTTCATCAGTCCGATGACACACACTTCTATATATATATTTCCTCATAGTCAGTAATTTTTCGTGGGAATTTCTCAGGCAAAGCATGACTGACTGTGGACAAAGGTTTTTCTTGAGCTAGTTTGACATTGAAATAAGCCAGCAGGGAAAACCCATTCATTCTACATACTCTACCGTGCATACTGTCATTAATTCTACATACTCCAATATAAGATCTACAAGTGGTGAAATTAAAGCCTAAAGTGAAATCTAAGAAAACATAATGGCCAGCATGCATGTCCAGACGTGATATTGTTTGGTGATACAGGAAGTAATGTCAGTTTGTGTGTTAGCGTGTCCTTATGAGTGTGTGTGTGTGTGTGTGTGTGCGTGCGTGCGTGTGTATGTGTGTGTGAGAGAGAGAGAGAAAGAGAGAGAGAGAAAGAGAGTGTGTATGGTAATGAGATATCTGTGTCAGCTTTGTGTGGAGTTTCCCTGTGGCTGGAAGCCATGCTGTTTCCACTGTTGGTCAATAGTGAAGGGCATGTCTGTCTAGCACACCTGCTTTAGAAGCTACAGGATCAGCAGCTGGCCAGTCATACTGTACATAAGCTTGGTAACAACATTGCCATTCGGCTCAGGGTATTATGTTATCCTGTCATCGGATTCATAATATAACATAATAGCAAACATAAGCTGTGATGTTGAATTGTGGGTTTGTTGTGCTATCTTTTGTTGAAGCGTGGCCTTTTAGATTTGTGTCTTTAGAAGAGAGAGTGGTGTCTCCCTCCCTGGTGAAACAGAAGAATGTCAATGTCATTTTATTTCTATAGCACCATTCATACAAATCAATGTAGTACTAGTGCTTTACATAAAAGGAGAGGGATACAAACATGAATCACACAAACACAGTGAGAACAGATTTAAAAGAAACAACAAAAGCAAAAGCATTAAAAAAAAAAAATAGTGTAAAATAAAAACGCTAAGATATTAAAACTAGTAAAGAAGGGAAACAGCGTACTGTATGAATGAGACCATGTTCAATAGAGACCAACAAACAGGAGGACAACGTTTTACATTTGAGTTAATCCCCCACCTGACCTTTGACCCTCTGGAAAGGCACAATTTATGTTTATAATGATCAAAAAGTACCTTTCAACGGCCTCGTTTTCCATTTTCTCCCGTTTTTCTGTATAATGTACACAACCAGTAAGACTGAAGTGCTTTGTGGATGTCTGTAGACATGGAGGTGATGTGAGGATCTCAGAGTGGTCAGAACGTCCTACATCTGAGGCAGACTTGTGCTCACAGCAAAACACAGACATTGACGTCATCACGATTAGAAAACCCAAATACTATTTGAAAGAAGCAGACTTCTTCAGAAATCTCATTTTTCCAGACATGCTGTAGCCTAAATAAACAGCTGCATTTCATATTCTGTTCCTCTTGTGAGACAGAGGAGGGAGTAGCATCCAGTCATACTGTCGTCACCACTTTCATAAGGGCAATTGGCTCTTCAGACCAATTCTCAACTGCTAGTGTAAATAATTACCAGATCTCTAGATCTCCTAGATCTATTCTACATTCAATTCATTCGGGGGAGGATATCACTGACACATATTACCCAAAAGTCTCCCGGGAAAGAAGATAATGGCTATTTGATTTGTTGCTTGATCAAGTAATTTGCATGCAAATGAGCGCTGTTTTCTTCAATGGTCTGTGTACACAGATCCACAGATCGTGAGATTACTGTAACTCTTAAGATCACTTTAACTTGGCAGAATTTTCCCTCATAGCTACCATAGCAGGCTCGTAAATTCAGAATTGACAAACTGCTGCTTTAAAGAAACCATCATTGTGTGCTTGTTCTGGTGGGCTGTTCGCTGGCAGGTCGCCCTGGTGAGCTCAGGTTAGAAGAAGTCACATGTCTGCGTGGATGGGAGTGAGCGAGCCGTCGGGAATGTGAGTGGGCGGGACTCTGACGAGCAAACAAAAGCCGGCAGCTAAAAATAGACACGTTGAAAAGCAGCGGAGCAGCAGACAACCGCAGAAATCAACACCCGCCCAGCTATCTACTCATCCCTAATCTCCATATGTTTCTTCTCCATTCTCCGTCTTCCCTGTTTATAACCCTTCATCTCTTCCATCCCTTCTTTCGCTCCCTAACATGTCGCTGTTGAGTCAAATGCGACCACAGACAATAGAACTCTCTTTCAAAGTCAGAGTCAGATACTTTTTATTTTTCCTTTGAAATAGACCAGACAACCATCACAGGACTGGTGGGGAGGGTGGACACAGCCATGGCCCAAGGTAACAGAGTTGAACAGTAGCCTGCGAGCCGATCGGGAGGTATAAAATTGGATCTGTAAAACCCCTCACATGACAAGATAATCTGGGCCGAACATCGGTAGATGTTCCCCGATTTATTTATCAGGGATAAATCAGCCACCAAAATCCTGTAATGTGAGCCTGGCATAATCTGAATAACAGGTACAGACACGGGGTTACACCGGGAGCTACTGAGACAGAATAACGAATGATGTCACAGGCTTTTTTTTTTTTTAAATTCAGTTCAGATCTGGGTCATATACATTGATACATTGATCAAACACATTGAAGTGGGCACCTCCAGGGCTGTTCCATGGGTTTAACTGGGTAGTTTAACTCCAGCGCACCCCAAGGATTTCACTTTATTTAGCCAGGTCTGAATGGGATTATATAACTCAGTCAACAGAAGGATGATAACTGGTAGGTAAGAATGTATCAGTCAGAAAACTATAATACAGATATATACAGGGAATATATCATATCAGAAACTATACAGTGCCTTATTGATCGACTCCACCAATTGTTGTGGACTGATTATTATCAATTCCATTTCAGATCACGTCAGATGTTTCATATGGTAGAAGACAGTCTTCCAAGATCACTTCAATGCAAGGAAGGATATCCAACCAGGCCTTTCAATAAAAATGAATAGCCTCTTACTTAGAGACTAAAAAGAGAAGAGACTGAGAAATACAAATAAAATATATATATATATATATATATATTATGAGATAGAAACAGACACAGAAACGGTGAGAAAAGTTAACATGCTAACTTGCTGAGCTACCCGTGACCATTAGCCTCTTAGGCTAACGCTAGCAGCACAGTGACGACGCCCAGCGGCACGCTGACAGAGGCTAGGGTCTGAGGGGGGCAGGGCGGGACTTGAGGGCGGGGCTTGAGGGGGGCACATCTTGGAATGTTCAGTTGTCCCCTTAGAGGGGTCTGGTAGTGGCAAGAGGGAGAGAAGGGGGGGAGAGTCTGGAATGTAGGCTTGTCCAGCAAGGCCTGTTGGGTGAGGAGGATGGTGTGTATATGTGTGTGTGTGTATATGTGTGTGTGTATATGTGTGTGTATATGTGTGTGTGTATATGTGTGTGTGTGTGTGTGTGTGTGAGGGGGGGGGGCGTCCACCTCCTCATAGGTCCTCCTCCGTCTTCACCTGGACTAGGCCACACCGGTCGTTATCACATTGGTCCATGTCCAGAGGGGCGGAGTCAGGGACTCCCAATGGGAGAAGCACCGGCTGGTTCTCGTTGACCATCTGTTGCAGCCGCATGTCATTGTAGTACGACAAGTCCTGCTGCTGTCCGAACCCTGACCCGGACCCATCCGGGTTGAGGTTAAAGTTCACGTCCATGTTGGCGAAGTTAGAGTTGGTGTTAGGGAAGCCGGTCAGTGGAGAGCTGAGCTGGGAGGAGAGACTGGGGTCGGTCAGGATGGCTTGCAAGCTGGGCTCGGAATCCAGCAGGCGGCTGAAGAAGAGGAGCGCCTCGTGGTCAGAGATGTCCTCCGGGGACAGGTTGTAGTGGATCTCCCCCAGGGAGGAGGGCCCGGGCTGGGCAGCGGGGGGCACCTCCTCTGGGAACAGCCTGGGCTCAGCCTGGACGAAGGGGAATGGCTCCAGGGATTGGGAGGAGGAGGAGGAGGAGGAGGAGGGATCTGACACAGCCAGATTCTGACCTACGAAGGAGAAGTACAGTGTTGTTAGGATGAGACAACTGCACCGCCCACTACTGTTTATGTAGATGTTGTGTATAGATGTGACAAACCAACAAAATAGCACACAATAACAATAATACGCAAAATGTATAATAATAGTAATATAAACACATGATCAGACCAGACAAACGGTATAAACTAAGATGCAGTACAGTACGCTTCAATGACAACAGTGCTGTTATGGGAGGGCTAGAGGGACTATATGCCAGACTCACCTGCCACACAGACGCTCTCAGAGAAGCCGATGTCTGTCTTCATCTTCCTCTTCCTCGTCACCCCATACGGATCTGAAACGCAGAAGACCCACAACAGCTAACGCCACTGCCCTCATGTATACTCGACAAGAGCAAGACATACATATTATATGTTATATAAATGTAATTTATATACAATATGTAATAATTTATAAGATATAATATACTGTGTGTGTGTGTGTATATATATATATATATATATATAGAGAGAGAGAGAGAGAGAGAGAGAGAGAGAGAGAGAGAGAGAGAGAGCAAGAGAGAGATTTGGAAGGAGGGAATCGTGGGGTGGGGTGGAGGTAGGAGCAGAGGCTTCTGGGAAGTAGCCTGGTAAACCAGACTCATCTCTAAACGTTTTGGCCCCGCCCAGAGCGATTTGAGTGGGCGGGAGTACTTGCCTTGACAGAAGAACTCCTTCAGCCAATCAGTGTAAAAAAACATAGATCAAACTTTTGTCAAATCCAGTCAGAAGAAAGGAAAAAAACGCTTAGAAACTCCGCCAGTGCATACTCTTGTTGTTCTTTATTGTTGTTATTGAGTCTATTTCTGCAATAACTTCACTTATGGCTGTGTTTATTCTTCTAATGTTAACGTTACTGTTTGTTGCTTCGGGAGCTGCCATTACAGTTCTACTACTAGCGTACTCCTGTATTTCACGTCATCATCTACGGGAACCAATCAGGGACTGGGGGCGGAACAGCAGTTAAAATGAAGTCTCCTGATTGGTGACCCATTTTCTGGGAAAACTTTTTTTTTTTTTTTTTAAATGCCGATGAGTCTGGTTTACCAGGCTAGCTGGGAGGGGACAAAGGAGACCTCCCCTGCCTAGTTTGGGCTGCCGGCTGACCTGAGTTGTGGGGCAGGTAGGTGAAGGTCACGGGTTCGCTCTCCATGTGGTCCGACAGGCGGCGCAGGAAGACGCTGACCTCCACCTCCTCCGAGATGTCCTGCTCCAGGTAGGGCGGACTCTTGAAGACGATGGCGATCTGCCGGTGGACGTCGGTCTGCGCAAACTCACCCTTCGCCTCCCACTGGCCGCTTTTGAAGATGATCTCGATGTCATCTATATACACACACACACACGCACGTGCGCGCACACACACACAGTTGGCATGTTTTCTGTTAGCTTGTGAATCCACTTCACTTCCTCTTCACAGTATTAATTCCCTAGAAGTATCATAGCGCTCAGCTTCCTGTTTCATGGCCGATATGAGCGTGCTGGTCTCAGAATGTGAACGTGAGTGCAGCTCACCTTTCTGCACTTTGTCACACAGCATGTAGATCTCCGTCTTGCCAGTGCACGATCCTTTAACTTCATTTAGACAGTTGATCTTCAGCTCTGATGTGGTGGTCGCCTCTGCAAACACACACACGCGCACACACACACACACGCACACACACAGTGAGCACCAGATGCAGTGAAGAAGTATATTTCCGTAAAATATTGGAGTCTGTAATAGGCAAGCCAACATAAACTGAAAGTGAACACATTTGATCTGGTTTGCTGATAGACCAGTAGCTGAACACATCTTGAAAGTCAAGCCAAGAGGCTGACAGTTGCAGGCAGCATGATCTCAGTGGCTTGTCAATTTGGATGAGCTAGTGTCAGTGAGTGTATGCACCCATGTCAACATTTCTGTGCGTGTATGTGTGTGTGTGTGTGTGTGTGTGTGTGTGTGTGTGTGTGTGTGTGTGTGAGCATGTCTGTTCTCACTCTTGTCGTAGATGGGGTTGGACACCACGGGGTTGAGGCTGTCGGTGTTGCCGTCCTCCCCCTCCAGCTCACACTGGAGACACAGCCGGACCACGTTCATGTCCATGTCCTCAATGCTCTTGGAGTTGCCGGCTGAGACACGGGGACAGTGACATCATCACACACGGGGACAGCGACATCATCACACACGGGGACAGCGACATCATCACAAGGCATCCTTTAACATTACATCCCACACATGAACACCAGGGCTCCCATCTTCTCATCTCTCTGGAATTTGTGGGAACTGGTGTGTGTGTGTGTTTGTGTGTGTGTGTTTGTGTGTGTGTGTTTGTGTGTGTGTGTGCCTGTGCGTGTGTGTGTGTTCTACTCACTTTTGAAGGGGTCAATGTTCAGGCTCCGTCTCTTCTCCAGTGAGGCGTCCAGCTCCTTCCGCCTGATACACTGGATCCCCAGGTTTGCAAAACTGTAACACACACACACGCATACACACACACACACATGCATACACACACACACACACACACACACACACACACGCATACACACACACACACACACACACACACACACACACACACACACACACACACACACATACACACATACACACATACACACATACACACAAGGATTACAAGAGAGTGATATTAAAGGAGTAGTAAAGGGAAAATGTATGTTTAGCCCTGTTTTAAGGTTACTTATGATACAATGGTTCAGATCAAAACTTGGGAAGACTGCATTCTCTGTTGCTACTCCCAAAACATGGAATATCCTCCAAAACACTGTGAAACTGGAAGCTCTTCCCCCCTTTGCTGAGTTTAGCTCTATTATCAATGCCATTTGTGTTTCTACTGGTAACTGTTTTAAATAATTTAAATGTCTTAATTTTTGTCACCTTATTTATTGTTATTTTGTTTCTATGTTTAATGTGTTCTTCTGTTTTTATGTTTTAACGTGTTCATATGTTTTATTGTGTTTGTAATCTCGGCGACATTGTAAATGAGGGAAACCTCAATTGTCTTTTCGAGAATAAATAAAGGTTTGCATGAATATGAAGAAGGGGGAGACAGAGGTGCTGTACAGGAAGACAACGATGGAGAGGAGGACAGAAGAGGAGAGAGATGGAGGAGAATGATGGAGAGAGGAGAGATGGAGAGAGGAGAGGAGAGTGATGGAGGAGAGGACAGTGATGGAGAGGAGAGAGATGGGGAGAGGAGAGATGGAAAGAGGAGAGGAGGACAGTAGAGGAGAGAGATGAGAGAGGAGCAGAGAGAGGTGGAGGACAGGAGAGAGATGGACGGGTACCTGTGCCGTCGGTCCTTGTGAGGATTGAAGCTGACCACACAGATCCCTGAACCCTCTGCGCAGTCCTTACCCACGAGGCAGTGCGGGTGTGGCCGGTGGGGGATGTCTTTGGTCACCAAGGAGACGGTGACTTTCACTTTCTTTATGTGCTGAATGGGACCCTGGATCTGAGAGAAAGACAGAGACAGAGGAGGAGGTTTATTTACATGAGTCACTGATCAAATCCCCCACAGTCACACCCCCATCAATAATGGTAATGGTTTAACAGGGCCAGAAAAGATTTCCTCTTAACTGTCACACTTGTGGTGTGTGTTTGTGTGGGTATGTGTGTGTGTGTGTGTGTGTGGAGGGGGTAGCTCCCCTCTGTTTGACCACAATCAGTTACAGATTTTGGGGACTTTCTTGTGTTACTCTTTACTCCTCCAGGCCTCACCCTGCTCACCCCACAGCGTCTCACACCTCTACTACGCCGCTGAGGTGTTTGCAGGATGCAGCACAACCAAACGTGGGGGGAACTCCCCTTTATTCTGGCATAAATGGTACATTCCGTCCCACCCATCCCCAATCGGATGTGCCCAGAACAGGAAAGATCATGGTAGGACATTCTAAAAATATACTTTTAAATATATGATTTACCAAGTAATTCGTAAATCATATTTCCAAGCTCAATTGTTTATAGGCACAATATGACACATAACATGGTCCAGTAATGCATCACGTAAGAACGGATGTGTAAGTGTTGAACCCGCTGCTCTTCCACAGATGAGATAGTCCAAGCAGGAGAGCCTGGGCTGTCATCATCGGCAAGCTGTCTGTTACTCTGAAGTTACACTGGCTCTGAGCCTTATGTACAATGTGTGTATGCTGCAAAATGAATTTGCATCATACACACGCACACACGCACACACACGCGCACACAAACACACACACAGGATGTTAACGTTGTAATATTTAATCTAATGTAACTAATGTAATGTAATTTCATCCACCATATGCAGCAGGGGAATTGTAAAATTTTAGATGACGTTATATTTGACCATTATCAAACATAATGTAATCCTAATGTAATGTAATCCCGTATAATCGAATCCCCTACAACGTGCAGTGGTGTAGGCAGGACCAGCACCTCTATGGTGGGCAGGGTCTTTTTGGTCTCTGTGCTGGAGGTCCCCAGGATGCTCCCGGCCGAGCGACCCTCGCACTCATAGCGGAACCTCATCCCTCTCTCCTTGGGCTCCTCAGTCACCACCAGCCTGGGCCGCTCCAGGATTCTCTCCAGCTGGGAGGTGTCCGTCTGGGCCTGCTGGGGGGCCGGGCGCGCCTGGACTCTGGAGGTCCCGGACCCGGAGGACCCACGTCCTCGCCGGGCCGCTCCCAGCTGAGTGGCCGCCCCGCTGGGTTGGGCGGGGGCCATGTTGCCCCTGGAGTCTGGGTGTGGTTGGGGCCGGGGGAAGGCATGGGATGCCTGAGAAATAGATGACATGTTAGAAACAGGTAAAACTCTGGGTGGAGTTATGACTGTCCATGTACAGATCAATGCCAAGTCAGCACCTGACAGACTTTGAGTGCACTTCTTAAGTATAACTAACAAAACTAAAACTAAAAGAAGGTATATGATGTATTGGTGGTACGTACTGTGGTATGTGTGTGTGTGTGTGTGTGAGTCTGTGTGTGTGTATGCGTGTGTGTATGTGTGTCTGTCTGTCTATGTGTGTGTGTGTGTGTAACCCCTGCAACTCCGCTGCTGCTGAAATTCTCAGTCATCTCTGCCTAGTTTAAAAAGGATGAGGGAAAAAGCTGCTGCGGTCTCCTAGTTTGACAGTTAGAGACTGGAGACCCACCCGCCCCCCCCCCTCCAATTTCCGTTTCGTTTCTCCGCTTCCGTGCCTGCTCCAGAATTCTGACAAAAGCAGTTGGCCTACAAACACTCACTTGGTTATACACACACACTAACCAGTTAAACACACCAAACTAGCATTCATTCCCATACTTTATTTACATGTAATATATTCTTTAATTACACACAGTATACTCTTGCCCCTTACTAAGGTCGACTGTATGTATTCAACCAACAGCCTGCTAGTGAAAACACACGAGACCGGCAACCAGACAGACTCATCAAAACAAAACAGCTAGTCCTAAACAAAATAACTGTTTCTAATTAACACAACTAGTCCTAAACCAAACATATACTCCTAAACAAAACAACTAGGCTAGTTCTAATCAAAACAACTACTCCTAAACAAAACAATTTCTCCAGAACAAAACAACTGGTAATGAACAGAAGTGCAGACAACAAAGAAAGAGAGACTGACTGAGTGAGGACGCCTGCCGTCCATCCTCCTTCTTGGTAACTCGGAGCCGTCTTGCTAATCTAGTTCATCTAAACATGCCGTCACTGGATGACGGCGTAAGACTGAACACAAGAACGTGTGAGGTAATTTGTTCCTGACGAGCTGGTGCTGGCTGCGGAGTGTGCGTGTGTGTGTGGTCTGGGCATGCCTGTTCGTCAGGAGAACCGCCAAACAAAAGCTCAGAGGAAGGAGCCAGGAGGAGCCAGAACAGGGAGTGAACCTAATCTACAGCATATGGACCAATCAGAGAGACAGAAATGGCTAATAATCTGACCTTTCACACTAAGAGGGAAGGCTTGCTGCAGGAAGAGGAGGCAAAATGAAAGTAGGAATCAGATTACAGCCTCTCCTCCCCCTGTGGCGGCCCCTCCCTCACCAGAGGCCACAACATGGAGAGTATCTGCCAACTCTCCCTCCCTCTCCATGTGAAACACGTTCACTCTACAGGCACACAGCCCAAACAAGCCTCCTCCAGTTATCAATGGCTTTTTAAACAAACCATACCAAGTTCAACAGGACTGTCTGACAGCTCGGATCCCAACCCTCCATGGCTTAACCCACTAGCCTACTGCCGGAGCCCTGTGTGCACTGAACTGACCCAGAAACAATGCTACATCTGTCCATTTATCGTGCATACATGTTGCCTTGCAGGTTTCTTAACCACTGAAACCACCAACGGTTAATTGGCTGGGTGAGCTTCCCCCCATAGCCCTAGGCTGTCTGTATTCACTGTCATTCACTGCCATACATTCTGTACATACTTCATTTGAGACAGCTGCTGAGAGAGTATCTGCAGAACAAAGGGTCTTTGTGAGTGCGGGGCTGGCCATGTGCTTACCGCAGGGATTTAAATTAAGACAGCCTAACAGCCAAGGGCTAGATTTTCTTTCTTCACCGCAGCCTAGCGAAATCTAAGCGGTATCTAATCAGCCTGTGAGGCAATACAGAAGAAGCCAGGCTAGCAGAAATATCGGGCCACTAATCTAGATAAATATTGCCTGTTTTATACCCATTCCAGACAAAAGTTCCATCCCTGTCTCTCCATCTACTGAGGTTCTCCACCCCAGGTTCTAGACACAGGGTCAGCACTCGCTCTCTAAGCTCTCTGTCCTCCCAAGGTCACATGGTTTACAGGAAACAGGCTTGGATCCCAGCTACACCTCTCCCAGCTACAACAAGATACCCCTGGTAGACAACACATAAAATACCCCTGGTAGACAACACATACTGTAAGATACCCCTGGTAGACAACACACTAGACACTGCCAGGGCAGACGGGCTCAGCCCTGAGAAGGTTGTGTAAATATATAGCAGGTTATTGATCCACACTTTACTGGAATGGCATGGTTTAGAATGAGGGCCAGTTTGGCAGACAGATTAACCCTAGTCTCACTAAAATGTCTATTCTGAGCCTCTTCATGAATCAACTTTTTTTCTTTAAATCTAGTTCAGTAATAATCTCTGTTATGATAGCGCTTGATGCTTTCACTGACCATGTAGTAGCTCCACAGGAAGGCTAGACTGGGCTTCAGTTTAATAAAAAAAACAACAACTAACAAATGCAATAATGTGATGCTCAGCAGAGCTCACCCTGGCTGAGGTGGTGCCCCTGGCCACCAGCACCGGGGCGGGGCAGGAGGGGGTTCCTGGGAGAGATGTGGAGGGGTGCCTGCTGTGCATGGCCAGGTGGCTGTGGTTCTGGGTCTGGTTCTGGGTTTGGGGGAGAGGATGGAGGTGGCCTGGGGGAGGAGGAGGTCCAGGGAGACGGCAGATCCGATCTCTGTCCTCCGTGATCACTTCCTGGATAATGTCTGAGAGGAGGGAGGGAGAGGAGGACGAGGTGATGTCAATTGGTGCAATGAATGAGACAGATACAGATAGACATGCAGACTCCACTAATGTGTGTGTGTGTGTGTGTGTGTGTGTGTGTGTGTGTGTGTGTGTGTGTGTAGGCTGTGAGGTATGGTGTTAGGTTTGTACAGAATAAGTAATAACACAATTAGCTACTCACCCAAGTCACCAAAGTCAACAGCTGAGAAACAGAGAACAATGAACAAGTCAATGACCTGCTGAACTACCAAATAAAATGGCAGAACATTTCTGAGCTCTTTTATGACTGTTTATTTTACTTTTTTGTGTTATGGCAATGTTTCAATAAAGCATTCCTTGGATAGATGCTGATCACGTGACCTCAGTCATTCTGTCTCCCTCCAAGGGAAATTCGTATGTGCAAGAAGTGGTGCCAGTGGGTGTCGATCAAAATTAATTGCAGGTAGGGATGCACGATATATCGGCAATCAGATTGGTATCGGACGATGTCAGTCATTTTTTAACATTTTTAACATCAATGTGCAAAACAGGGCAGAAGTGAACAACAGATTATTATTTCTCTCTAGCTGCTGTCGTGTGTTGTTTTTGAGAGGAAACAATGCGGTTAATCTATGATTTATCAGCTTTTCCAAAGTTTTCATATCGGTGTATCCCTAATTGCAGGCGATTGGGTGGATCAACCCATTGTATTGATCCATCTTACACTGTATTAAATTGCACTTATTGTGTAATTTGTAATCTGTAAATTGAGTATTGGAGTTTAGTATGGGACTGTGTTGAGCATTATATTGGAGCCAGCAGAAACATGTCGCTGTGACTGTAACACCGTAACATTACATGTGACAAATAAAATGAACTTTAATATATTGACTAAAGTTACCAGTGGGGCTTCCGAACGCAGTAGGGTGAAGAGTGAAAACATTTTTTAAAAGACATGAATTCAGTTCTTTCAAGAGAGTTATGCTCACCAGTTCTGATAAGTGTTTTGCATCATCGATCTCTACACCAGCTTCCTCAAAAGCAGCGCCATATTTATGATTTTCGTCATCAACTAAACTGGAGACTGATTGGACAGGCAACGTTTTGGCCGAACACACCGGTTTCTCTTTGGCGTCGCCAGGACTGATCGGCGGACAGAAACAGATGTGAACCGATGGTCCTACTGGGCTGGATAGCAGCGCCTAGTCTTGGCAACAATAAACAACGCATGTATCAAATGGAAGTGCGCAGTGCGCAAACACAGCACACCCGGGAATAGTGGGTGTTGTCTCATTCTGCAACTGTCACACGAGTCAAAGGCGTTGACAAAATCACGATAACAAACAGCCAACCCTGACAGTAACCATAGACCCAGACGGGCAGTCATGCATAGCAAATCAAGCTGATTCGACAATAAACTTACCAAAAGTTCCGTTGATAACGCTCATGTTTTTCATGGCAGGCATGCAACTGTCCTTGAAGTGAAAAAGCTTGATCTTGAGCTTGAAGTAAAATCAGAAGTTCGAGGTATTTTATTTCCTCAGACCGGCCATTCTGCGTTCACGCGGAGGCTAGAAAACTAACTATAGCTAACTACAATTCCTCGATAGAAAAACTTGTTCTTCTAACAATAATGGTTGTGTGTAGTTTCTCCGGTAAGTTGGTTTCGCTGTTTGTGATGTATGATGGTCGAAATGACACCGACATGTGTTGTTTGTGGGTCATGTTAGGTTGTGAGCCTGGTAGTTCCGCACTTGTTGGAGGATGGTGACTGGATGGTGACTGGCTGCTCGGCTGCTCGGATCATGGAAATCCCCTTCCGTCACTGATCGAGAACTCCCCCCGGGAGGGTAACCATGTCAACCACAGATAACGGTCCGTTTACACAATACGACGAGGCTACTGAAGCGTAGTAGAATGTGCAAAGCTTCATAAGCGTCACCGCGCTGAGAAACTCCACAGTTCGTGAGTTTTCGTCACAAAAGCTAAATGCGTTGTGGGTAGATTTGTCAAGCGCGTGGCCACACAGAGCCATTCAGAGACCGCGTGCACATCATCTGATACCTGTCGTACTGTAACTGAGATCTTGAACATTACCTAATTACATGCAGGATTATGAACAGGGTTGGTGTGCACTCCCAAGTTTCCCAGCGCAATACTGCCACCTGCTGCTGACAGAAATTAATGCAGCTTTACAAGAAATGAAAGACGAAACCAATCTTATTTACAGGAAGGACTGGCCAGTAATTATTCAGTTACTCAACCTTCCAAATAAACACTATTCTCAGAAATTGAATTCCCTACATATCTCTTTCTAAACCATGGCTCTTTCTGCTACATAAAGGTACAAACATACACTACAACCAAGATCAGCTATTCAGAAGTCTATGACCCCATTATCATAGAATGCAATATAAATCCGTGGTCATCAACCCCAACTCAAGTCTTCCAAGACCAAGAACAGGCAATAAGTAAATAAAATACTGGATCAACATTTTAAATCGCACTTATGCTTTACTATAAACACGAGTTTCAAAAAGTTTAATATGTACCAACATAGGACCCTCTTCATGTCAGAATTTTTACGGCACCCAAAATAAAAGCGAGCGAGAGAAGCGAGGTTCTCTCCTACACGTGACGAACAGACTGGTATGGCTGCATGCGTCACGGCGGTCTTGGCTTGGAGTGTGAATGTAAAACATCATAATTCCAGGGAATAAAAGGACTTGCAAATTAGCTATTGCTAGACAGTTTGACATCAGAATTATTAACATTACAAGCTGAGATTCTGTACACTTTCATGACATACAAAAGAAAAATTCAGTGAATGGAAAAACAAAAACAAAACTCTGATCGTTATCAACAATATTAATATATATTTATATTAATACCTACAAAGCTGTTATTTTCTTTTTTCTTCAAGTTTGGAACAACAACCATTTGTTTCTTAAAATGAGGGTAGTAGTCTGTTGTGGGTAGTGATTGGACAGGGTCGTCCATCTTGACTCCGTTCAGGCCATCTTGGATCTGGACCCTCCCAGTTTCCTCATCCTCCTCCACTACACACCAGTTTCCAGGTAACCCATGACACAGCGCGTTCACACATGGAATGACAGAAAATAATTCACGAGGAACCCAGACAGAGCAAAACTGCACCTCTTTTTTCTTCCCTGTCTAAAAAATACGTAGAGATATGTGCCGTCCCTACCCCTTTTTCTAAACAGGGCCTTCTTTCAACCGCCCGGCCTCCCAAACACCAACAATAGCCACTCAAAATTTTATATAGAATACAGTACATCACACTGTTGTTTTACTTCACTTGAACTGCAAAACTGGAAGGGATGAGAAATAAGAATTGCGAACTCTACTGTACATTAACACATCATTTGCAGCTGATCCCCACATAGAAATCAAGATGGAGAGAGTTGAACTGATGTATTTTTTTTGTAGCGGCGTCCATGACAGATTTACGACAACTCCTTTACTTGGCAGACGATTAGACATGGGGGACTCTGCCAGTCTTTACGAGTCCTCTCCACCCTAGGAGTGAGGGCGAAGGGGGGGGTCAGGGGTCGGGTGTGGGCTAGCTGGTCTTTCTCAATCATTCTTCTTCTCCCCCTCTGGTTTATCTGTGATGGCTGCTGGGGTCGGTGTGTCCGTTGCCGCGGCAACCTCCCCCGGCGCCGTGCTGTCCTTGGTCGGGTCCACGCCGCTGGTGCCGAACTCGTTGACCCGGTTAAGGTCGACCCGGTATATCCAGCGTTGGTACAGGTAGACGAAGAACACCACGTCTGCGGAATGAGAGAGAGAGAGTATTATGGCCTTTAAATGTAGGGATGAGATGAAACTGTGATGTCATCATTAGAGAAGGAGAGGAGGAGGAGTGGGTAGAATAAGGCACAGTAGACTACAGTAGAGTTGAGTAGAGTTGAGCAGAGTAGGCACAGTAGAGTTGAGGAGGGCACAGTAGACTACAGTAGAGTTGAGGAGGGCACAGTAGACTACAGTAGAGTTGAGGAGGGCACAGTAGACTACAGTAGAGTTGAGCAGAGTAGAGCAGAGGAGGGCACAGTAGACTACAGTAGAGTTGAGTAGAGTTGAGCAGAGGAGGGCACAGTAGACTACAGTAGAGTTGAGCAGAGTAGAGCTCAGTAGACGAGTAGAGCAGAGTAGAAGACAAGTCTGTCCGTCACCCACCATCTCTGAGGCATCCTATCCTGTACATCATGGGCATCTTGATGACGAAGGCGAAGAGGTCGTCTATAAAGGTGTTGAGGGCCTTGTAGGTGAGCATCCTCCATGGGAGGTGGGCCACGGACTTCATCTTGTAGTTAATGAACAGCTGGGGTGTCATTGTGATGAAGCCTAGGAGCAATCAGGCAAGCAGAACACAGACTCAGATGAGCTTAACAACTCAGTGGCACAACCAGCAATCAACCAGTTAGATTGTGAATACTGTAGATATATGGACACTAATGGCCTGTTGCATACCTGCTAGTCTGTGACACACACACACTCAGACTGTGCACAGTGCAAGCACGCACACGCGCGCAAACAATACACATTTGCACTTCACACACCATACAGTTTACACACACCATACTTTCATTAGGGCCCGAGCACTGGCGGTGCGAGGCCCTATTGAAACTCGAAGGATTATTAGGGCCCGAGCACTGGCGGTGCGAGGCCCTATTGAAACTCGAAGGATTATTATTCTCCTTCTCCTTCTCCTTCTCCTTCTTCTCCTTTACTCCAAACAAATGCCTTTTAGGCGGCCTGAACATCGATGAAAACGGATGAAACTTTGCAGATACGTCAGTCCCGGTGAAAAATTTGATAATTCATGGGTGACGGAAATGGGCGTGGCAAAACGGCTCAAGAGCGCCCCCTGGAAAGTTTCAAATGGCGAGCCCCACCTTTCAGTTTGATGTAGGCGAACGAAATTCGGAGGGCATATGTATTTCATCGAGCCACACTTAAATGTCTCTTGGAGCTATACCCAACATGCAACAGGAAGTCCGCCATTTTGCTCTTAATGTGCCATTTTGTCCGTGTTTTGACCATTTCCATGCCTCGTACTTCAACGAACTCCTCCTACAGATTTCATCCGATCAACTTCATATTCGGTCAGCTTCATCTTAAGACGTTTGTGATCAAAAGTTATCAAAAAAATTGAGTTTTCACCAAACACGCTTGCCGTGGCGCCCCGCCAAAGTTTGACATTTCGCCATAAAACACGATGTCCTCATAACTCCTCCATACATTATCCGATTTGTCCGATATATCTCACGCTTCATGACGGTTCTGTCCTGAACACATCTATGTGTCAGTATTGCGTCATACTTATAGCGCCACCTATTGGTGAAACAGGAAGTCCTCATAACTCCTCCATACATTATCCAATTTGTCCGATATATCTCACGCTTCATGACGGTTCTGTCCTGAACACATCTATGTGAATGTATTGCGTCATACTTATAGCGCCACCTATTGGTGAAACAGGAAGTCCTCATAACTCCTGCATACATCATCCGATTTGCACCAAATTGCTGACGCTTCATGAAGGTCACCTTCTGAACACATCTATGCGTCGGTATTGAGTCACACTTACAGCGCCACCTACTGGTGAAACAGGAAGTCCTCATAACTCCTCCATACATTATCCAATTCGTCCGATATATCTCACGCTTCATGAAGGCTCTGTCCTGAACACATCTATGTGTCAGTATTGCGTCATACTTATAGCGCCACCTATTGGTAAAACAGGAAGTGCTCATAACTCCTACATACATTATCCAATTTGTCCGATATATCTCACGCTTCATGACGGTTCTGTCCTGAACACATCTATGTGTCAGTATTGCGTCATACGTATAGCGCCACCTATTGGTGAAACAGGAAGTCCTCATAACTCCTCCATACATTATCCAATTCGTCCGATATATCTCACGCTTCATGAAGGTTCTGTCCTGAACACATCTATGTGTCAGTATTGCGTCATACTTATAGCGCCATCTATTGGTGAAACAGGAAGTCCTCATAACTCCTGCATACATCATCCGATTTGCACCAAATTGCTGACGCTTCATGAAGGTCACCCTCTGAACACATCTATGCGTCGGTATTGAGTCACACTTACAGCGCCACCTACTGGTGAAACAGGAAGTACTCATAACTCCTACATACGTTATCCGATTTACTTCAAATTGCTCAGGGTTGATGAAGGTCACGTCCTGAACACATCTGTAGGTCAGTATTGAGTCATACTTATAGCGCCGCCTACAGGTCAAGCAGGAAGTCATCATAACTCCTACATACATTGTCCGATTTACACAACATTTCTCACACTTCATCAAGGTACCGTCCTGAACACATTTATGCATCGGTATTGAGTCACGGTTAGAGCGCCACCTACTGGTGAATGGAAGGTTCTCTCAGTAATGGACACCGAAATAGCCTTTAACGGCGCCACACCCCGACACACGTGGGGTGCGAGGGCCCGCTCACTGCTGCTCGCAGCCCTAGTTATTATTCTCCTTCTTCCAAAACAAATGCCTTTTTGGCGGCCTAAACATCGATGAAAACGGATGAAACTTTGCAGATACGTCAGTCCCGGTGAAAAATTTGATAATTCATGGGTGACAGAAATGGGCGTGGCAAAACGGCTCAAAAGCGCCCCCTGGAAAGTTTAAAATGGCGAGCCCCACCTTTCAGTTTGATGTAGGCGAACGAAATTCGGAGGGCATATGTATTTCATCGAGACACACTGAAATGTCTCTTGGAGCTATACCCAACATGCAACAGGAAGGCCGCCATTTTGCTTTTAATGTGCCATTTTGTCCTTGTTTTGACCATTTCCATGCCTCGTACTTCGACGAACTCCTCCTACAGATTTCATCTGATCAACTTCATATCGGGTCAGCTTCATCTTAAGACCTTTGTGATCAAAAGTTATCAAGAAAATTGAGTTTTCACCAAACACCCTTGCCGTGGCGCCCCGCCAAAGTTTGACATTTCGCCATAAAACACGATGTCCTCATAACTCCTCCATACATTATCGGATTTGTCCGATATATCTCACGCTTCATGACGGTTCTGTCCTGAACACATCTATGTGTCAGTATTGCGTCATACTTATAGCGCCACCTATTGGTGAAACAGGAAGTCCTCATAACTCCTACATACATTATCCAATTCGTCCGATATATCTCACGCTTCATGACGGTTCTGTCCTGAACACATCTATGTGTCAGTATTGCGTCATACTTATAGCGCCACCTATTGGTGAAACAGGAAGTCCTCATAACTCCTCCATACATTATCCAATTTGTCCGATATATCTCACGCTTCATGACGGTTCTGTCCTGAACACATCTATGTGTCAGTATTGCGTCATACTTATAGCGCCACCTATTGGTGAAACAGGAAGTCCTCATAACTCCTCCATACATTATCCGATTTGTCCGATATGTCTCACGCTTCATGACGGTTCTGTCCTGAACACATCTATGTGTCAGTATTGCGTCATACTTATAGCGCCACCTATTGGTGAAACAGTACGTCCTCATAACTCCTCCATACATTATCCGATTTGTCCGATATGTCTCACGCTTCATGACGGTTCTGTCCTGAACACATCTATGTGTCAGTATTGCGTCATACGTATAGCGCCACCTATTGGTGAAACAAGAAGTCCTCATAACTCCTGCATACATCATCCGATTTGCACCAAATTGCTGACGCTTCATGAAGGTGGCCTTCTGAACCCATCTATGTGTCGGTATTGAGTCACACTTACAGCGCCACCTACTGGTGAAACAGGAAGTCCTCATAACTCCTACATACGTGATCCGATTTACTCAACATTTCTCACGCTTCATCAAGGTACCGTCCTGAACACAACTATGCTTCGGTATTGAGTCACACCTAGAGCGCCACCTACTGGTGACAGGAAGTTTCTCTCAATACTGCACACCGAAATAGCACAGCCTTTAACGGCGCAGCACCCCGACACGCGTGGGGTGCGAGGGCCCGCTCACTGCTGCTCGCAGCACTAGTTTTTATTGTATTGCGATGTCGTATTGTATTGTTCTTTTTAGTATTACTATCATCTTATATTAGGCTGAGGAGCAGAACAATCATTTTACTCCATTATACTTGTATGAAGGACATAGAATAGCAATAAAGAAATCTTGAAATCTCAGTTGAAATATCTTTTAAATTGAACGGCAGGTTTATGAGGTTATAATGAAATAGGAGTAAATCGAGAAGCAGACATAGAAAAGCTAAATCTGTTTGAGATGGATAAACAGTCTGTCCCCACTACACCTCAGAGACAGAAGCTGTCATTCAACTACACAAGGTTGTATTGATTAGGATGAGGCCTTGTCAATACCAATAAGACAGGATCGATAGAGTGTGTCTATAGGGATGAGCCAGGTCAATAGTACATAGACCTGTTAGCTGTGTAGGAACAAACATCATGAATTATGAAGGAGGAAGCTGGAGAAAGTACAGTACAACACTGCCTGCCAGTACTCCATAACAGAATTACAGATTGTGGAGGGATAAGCCAAAATACGATTTTCATTTATTTATTTAGGACAGACAGGAAAGGTGGGGGGAGGGTGGGGGGGTAGAGAGAGAGAGATAGAGAGGGCGGAAGACATGCAGCAAAGGGCGTGGGCCGGATTCGAACCCATGCCGCTGCGGTAAGGATGAGCCTTTATATGGTACGCGCCTCAACCCATTGAGCTACCGGGGCGCCCCCAAAATACTGCTTTTAAATAATTTTGAATACTTAATCTGCACAATGGAACTAACGGCTTAGTGCGGCATATTCAACCCCCACCCGCCCGCCCCTCCGGCCAGACCCGGGCAAACGTTCAGGTCTGCCAAGTGTGTGGAACAGTGACTCACCGAAGGTTAAGAGGAATCCATAGAGCATACTGAGCACCCAGGAGTACCAGCCTTTGTGCTCTACATAGAGCAGGCTGTAGACGGCATAGCAGCCAAACAGAGGGTAGAGCAGCCAGGACAGGTACTTGAAGGCCATCTGCAGGGAGAGGGCGAGGGTCAAAGGAGGGAGAGATGGAGGGGGGGGGGTGAAGGGAAGGGAAAGGAGGAGGATGAGATAGAATTAGAATTAGGTGGGTAGTCAACTATCTAGCCACATCACACCAGATGCGTCATATTTAACGGTGAGAGCGGAGTGTGTTGCAGGAGCACTGGTGTGTGTGGGACTTGCATCGTCGTAGATCTTGGTGGAGGACTTGACGTATGTTGATTTGTCTTGGAACACCAGTCGTGGGATGACTCCTGCGATCTTGTTCTCTCTGTCCAGCTGGGGAGCCATGGAGGAGGCGGGGTTAGAAAGAGGGCAGGTTACAATGCAAAACAGCAGTTTACATTCATATATGACATGGAATGGTAAAAACAGACAAGATAATGAGCTTTGTGTTTTGTACCACCTTAGGTGTGACCCTTTCCTCAAAATTATTTTAAAATTCGTTCCGCTTTTGGAATCAGGTTTTTACGTTTAATCACACATGCAAGCAGACCAACACAGCCAACCCCCCCCCCCCCCCCCCCCTCCCCCGAGTCAAGGAGCGACTCACCTTGACATCCATGACCTTGGTGATCTTCCAGAAGTCGATGAGCAGGCCGATGAAGACGCTGACCTGGACCACAAAGTTGGTCTCGTTATCCAGAATGTAGAGCAGCACCACCAGGGACTGGAACACCCCGAAGATGATGGAGCGAACAGACAGGCCCTCCAGGGACTGACGGCTGTTCCAGAACTGGATGTCTGGGGGGGGGGGGGGAGGGGACAGAGGGAGACACACAGGGGGGAAAGAGATGAGAAGAAGGATTCATGCAGATGAGTGTGGCCTGTAGACAAGCACTGGGCCATGAGACCACTAGGAACATTGATTATGTTGTAATCAGGACTACTATCAA
Organism: Borostomias antarcticus; assembly: GCF_949987555.1. Lineage (NCBI taxonomy): Eukaryota > Metazoa > Chordata > Actinopteri > Stomiiformes > Stomiidae > Borostomias > Borostomias antarcticus. The sequence continues at coordinate 14,533,360 of NC_140234.1, forward strand.
CCAGACAGTCCTTTATTAAGAGATCACATGGTAAGTCAGGCGACCCCACCATTCTTGAAGGCCAGGAACTCGAAGACGCTGTGAACGATGGAGACCACGATGGTCACGCCCAGCAGGTAGGGGTTGGTCTCCAGCAGTGCCACCTACACAAGAACACACATTTCCACAAGGACGTGTGTATTACACACAAATCAAACCAACCTGGATCGACATGTGACCCATGTTTTAAATCCATTTTCTAAATAGAGAAGAACATTACCAAGATACCAGAAAACACAGTTCCACGTTCCTATTCCTTGACATCCCCTCCCATATTAAGGAACGTAGGAAGAACGTAGGAAAGTGTCCGATATACATGGGACCCACTTGGCCCCTAAACCCCAACCCTCGACCCCTGACCTTGACGGAGTCCTGGTCCTCGTCGGACTGCTCGTAGGTGTCCTCCGGCAGGAAGTTCCAGGGTGAGCGTGCGTTCTGGGCGGCGTAGAGCTGCCAGCGCCACAGGGAGAGGGGGCAGTAGGACAGGCGCAGGGGCAGCGTTGGCAGGCTGTCGTTGATGGGGTAGTAGTCCTTCTGCAGGTTCCAGTAGTCATTGAAGTACACGATGGGGTAGTAGTCGCCGCTCACTGCGTCAAACTTCACATCTGTGATGGACCGAGGGGGACACCAACAGTAAAGCAACCAAAATGTTGAAAATACTCCAGATGGCTTTAAGTTTTTCTGAAAAATCGGAACAAAACCGATACCAACTCCCCCTCTATAAAGAGTTTGGTTTGACCCGCTGCTGTGTGTGGGGATGAGCAGGTAGAGCTTACGCTGGTCAAGGGGAGGGGGGACAGAGCCCTTCACCCAGGCCGTGTGGTCGTCCACCATGTTGATGGTGAGATTGGGGTGCCAGTGAGAGATGACCTCCACCGCGCCATGGCTCTCTGCCCTCTGATGGAGAGAAGGAGAGAGAAAGGGAGTGAGAGATGGAGAAGAAAAGAGAGGGAGAGAAGGAGAAGCAGATGGTGAGAATTTATTTGAATTAAGACTGGAAGGTAGGGGCTAGGGAGGGAACCGACTCCAGGTAGAGGTGTCTGACCTTGATCATCTCGGGATCTGCCTCCGTTTCTCCCGTCAACAGGTTCTTGGTCTTCAAGAACTTCCTGCGCTTGAACTTGTTCAACACTGAACGGGATAGACAATAAAAACAACCAGAAGAATGAGTTAAAGTTGTGAAGATGTGTGCGACCGTGAGAGAGAATGAGTGTGTGTGTGTGTGTGTGAGTGTGAGAAAGACAGTGTGTGTTGTTGAGGTCTTACTTCGTGTGGAATGGACTGTCGCCAGGCGGCGGTACTGGCCCTTGCGTTTGGGGTCTGGGTGGAAGCCGCTCTTGGAGAAATACACATGGATGTAGAGGGAACCGTTGTGCTGCACCGTCTGTAGCAGGCAGGACCAGAGAGAGAGGAGCGCTCTTTAGCGGGGAGTGGACGCTCATGCTGTGTTCCTTTTGTATCGGAGCTCCGGATTTGGCGCCCGGGACGACGTCACATCCCAGTTGAATGTGTTCCCGAAACAAAACGGGAAAACCCACTTTCACCCCATCTTTATAGTTCTAGCCAAGTCAGCCATTGTTACAGTAGCATCTTGATTGACGTCTGTAGCTGACGAAGTCAGGGTAAATTTTTTATCCCGAGTACAATGGCGGTACAACAGGTGACATATTGATGATGGGTTTGACGTCGAACCTGGGAATCCCGACGTTCCCGATACAAAAGGAACGCAAGCATCGATCCACTTGCTCTTACGTGTTCTTGGCCATCTCCTTCCACCCCCACGTTCCCTCATATTCACTCCCCCCGTCTGTCCGTCCTTCCTTCCGACTCTCCACTACTCCCCCCCCCCGCGTCTCCCCTCTGGACTGTCCAGGTCTCACCTGACCCCCCCCCCCCCTCACCTCTGGGATCTCCAGGTCTCACCTGACCCCCCCCCCCCCCCCCCCCTCACCTCTGGGATCTCCAGGTCTCACCTGCCCCCCCCCCCCCCCCCCCCCTCTCCCCTCTCTGGGATCTCCAGGTCTCACCTGCCCCCCCCCCCCCCTCACCTCTGGGATCTCCAGGTCTCTGTGGTGCTGGTAGCAGCCGTCCCCGTCCTCCCCCATGTTCCAGTCCCCGTACACCATGTCCCGGTGGAACCAGAACAGGGCCTCTGTGTTGTTGAAGTCAGAGAATACCTCGTCCTCAGAGATGTACACATACATGTCCTGGGGGGGGTTGGCAGAGAGAGCGAGAGAGAGAGAGAGAGAGAGAGAGAGAGAGAGAGAGAGAGAGAGAGAGAGATCGATCACAGTGCATGATTCTATCTGATCTATGACATTAGGCCTGAAATACACAACGAAAACGATCACCTTTTCCCCAGCAAAGTCACTGTCTCAAAGCTAACAAAACGCGTGACAGAAAAGCAATGTTTTTTTTGGGATAGGTATAATTTTTTTCCACAAAATATATTGTAGGGCATTTCTGCTTTATTTGGATGGGACAGTGACAGACAGGAAAGGTGTGAAAGAGAGAGAGAGAGGAGGGGAGGACATGCAGCCAAGGGCCTGGGATGGATTAGAACCCGCGCCGCTGCGGTAAAGACCAGCCTTTTACATGGTACACGCCTCAACCCCATGAGCCACCGGATAGGCTTGCAATTGAACGGGTAAAAAAAAAAAAGGCCAAACCTTCACTTTAATATCTACTGGGGGTAAATGGCGTGTTGGTCCAGTAACAATCATTCTGTTTCATATACAGGGAAGAACAGGGTGTGTGGGCTGCAGTACCATGAGGCTGTCCTTGGGGAACAGGTTCCGGCTGGGGACGCGGGGGGCCCCTGCAGGGGTGCTGGGGTCAGGGGTGGCTGGCCCCCGACGGAACCAGCTGCTGATAGCCCAGATGATGAAGATCCTGGAGAGAAAAGGGATGGGAAGAGAGGAGAGAAAAGGGATGAAGAGAGGAGAGAAAAGGGATGAGAAGAGAGGAGAGAAAAGGGATGAGAAGAGAGGAGAGAAAAGGGATGAGAAGAGAGGAGAGAAAAGGGATGGGAAGAGAGGAGAGAAAAGGGATGAGAAGAGAACAGAAGTTAGGAGAAGATAACCAGGCCAGGTCCAGCCTGGCTTATGGCAGACAGGTGTATACAGCTGTTCTTCTGACAGTTCTGGACTATTTCCATCGCCGGCCTTCCCTCTAGGTCAGGGGTGTCAAACTCTGGCCCGCGGGCCAAATTTGGATTATGTATTGTATGTCTTGTTCCATATTCAATGTTAAAGAAAAACTTGTTTGGGTCCATATTAAAATTTTCATTTGTTCAATGTTGGCCCGCGACTTTGTTCAAGTTAAAAATTTTGGCCCACTGTGTATTTGAGTTTGACACCCCTGCTCTAGGTGGTGAAGTTAGTAAGACTTAAAGGAAAATGCTCGTTTTTGACAACCTGGACCTTATTTACGACATATTATAAGAAGTTTGACTCACCCAGATCACTTTTGTGTTGTTCGGAGGCCTGTAGAAGAAATTTAAAATCCAGCGCGAGCCAGTATATCCATGTAATGGCGGCGCACGGGGCAAAGGGAATGCAGTTTCTCAAAATCCATTTTCGGCCGCTAAACGGTTGTTTTCATCAATCAGATTGCATGAATCGACAGTTGATATTCCTCTACGCGAGCCATTCTTTCGGTTTTCAAATACGTGGTCTGTAGCCTCTGTAATATGATCTTTACACTGGCTATGCTCCCTCACATTCTCTGCGCTACGATCGGATTGTTGCTGACGAATGACGACGACAATATTCTCGGCACCAACTACGATCGTAGCGCAGAGAATGTGAGCCGGAGAATAGCAGGCTGCGCGCTGGCCTGTGCGCATGCGTGCTGGAGCAAGTGGGGGAGAGGCTTGTAAAGATCATATTACAGAGGCTACAGACCACGTATTTGAAAACCGAAAGAATGGCTCGCGTAGAGGAATATCAACTGTCGATTCATGCAATGTGATTGATGAAAACAACCGTTTAGCGGCCGAAAATGGATTTTGAGAAACTGCATTCCCTATGCCCCGTGCGCCGCCATTACATGGATATACTGGCTCGCGCTGGATTTTAAATTTCTTCTACAGGCCTCCGAACAACACAAAAGTGATCTGGGTGAGTCAAACTTCTTATAATATGTCGTAAATAAGGTCCAGGTTGTCAAAAACGAGCATTTTCCTTTAAGTGGCTTATCTGAACATCTGCACATATCTGATTGAGTCAGCGGGTTGTCCAGTGTTGGCAGTAACTAGTAACGGAACTAATAACTTTTCAGTTACAATTACTGAAATGTAAATGGGCTGTTTATGATCCAACGCCAACGACGCCCGTGCGCATATATCAACAATCTGGCACCAACATTTGACTGTGACTAGACGCAGTACATTATATGTGACAAATAAAAGAATCTTGAAATCCCTAGCCTACACGGCTGACAGTTCTGTCTACGGTTCTGACAATGTGAGCTCCTTGTCATAGAAAAAAAGAAATTTTTTCCTCCTCAAGATCAAGGACAAAACTATGCTGGTAAAGTGTAAGCTGTGTAAGTGCCCATAAAACAATTACACTAGGGGTGTAACCGATTCCTAATATGTCATTTGGGAAAGCACAAATGTGATGGAAACGGATATTTATCCAACCTTTGTTCCTCGTTATTATTTGAGCAAAGGTTCAAATGCGCAATCGCCTTTGATCTTAAACAGCTGTGTTTAAACCAGCCTACTCCTGACTGCTCTGATCTCATGCTAAGAGCGGACACACACATCACCGCGACAACCGCACCGTGAGAGCATGATTGACATGTCCGTGCGTCGGCTGTAATGTTACTTCGAATTGATTCATATGTTTATGGATGGCCTCTAAAATGGCCAAAAATAAAATAAACAACAAACAAAATAAAATTGGCCTGTTACCAATCGATTTGGGTTCAACTGCACTGAATAATACACACATTCAATTCAATATGGTTATTGCAGATGTCATAGTGGTTATTTGCGCAGATGTATATATACACACAGTGTGCATATATACAGTGTATGTGTGTATATATACACACTATGTGGACAAAGGTATTGGGACACACCTCTTACTGCATTGTACTATCACACGTTTCAATTATTTTTATTTCAATCAAAGGAGTGGCCAAAATAATAGAAACATGCTAGAACAATGCAATAGAATTTAACAGCATCACAAATCACATCCAGAACGATCACATAGTTGAATCACCACCTATCAAACTGTTTCAACATTAAGTGAACATTATAACAATCATGAAGAGAGATCTATTACAGGACTGTTGTATTAAGGCCGTTTCAGACGGGGAGCGATATTCCGCCTGCGTTCTCACTCGGATCAGCGGGGGACGCACGCGTCCTGCGCGCAGCGGGGAAAGCGGACTACAATTCAGCTCTTGTCGCGGACGGGCGTGTGTACGAAACGAGCACGCGCGCGACAATTTCACGGGGTCGCGCCCGCTTGCCGCTCCGCCCCAGATTGTCCGCGGCTCCCAAATTGTCCGCTCGCCTTTCTCACTGAAAATGATTTAGAATGCGCGGATATCGCTCCACGTCTGAAACGGCCTTTAGACTGCATTCGTTTTGCTCGGTGTAGCCAACGAGGTGGCCTGGGAGGGTATATATATATATATATATATATATACTAGGATGGAGCGCACCATGGGCTGTCCGAGCCAGCGCGCGCTGCATGGTTCATAAACCACAGAGCTGCCGAGCGCCTGAGTGAGGATTAGACAAGCCCCCTTCAGCACACAGACAGGAGGAGAGGAGCTCCGAGGACGGACGAGGAGAAGATATGAACACCAGGGAGAAGAGGAGAGAGATGAGAGGAGACACTGTATATTGTGATGAGAAATATGATTGTAGTGTGTGTGTGTAGCGTGACTATGTTGTGTCTATGTATTGTTTGTACGGTGATGTGGAGTTTGATTGGATTAAGTGTATTGCCACAAGGTTATGGAAATATTGTAGACCCCAGGAAGAATAGATGCTGCTATGCAAAAGCTAATGGGGATCTAAAATAAACAAACAATCGTTCCAATCGATCAGTCGGATATTCAAATTCCCGTCAACAGAACGCTTCCTGGAGGTTTGTTTGTTTGCAGTTTCATGTGTCAGTTCATTCGTCCCCAGAGGAGGTGGTGCAACTTGGTGAAAACTCTCCCTTCTCCCTCTCCGATCGCAGAAAATATGGGACCTAACTCTCTGGGCGCTAATTAATGAAGCAGAAACAATGCCATGCTGGTCTAGCCTACATGTCCTATCTCTTCTAAGTCCTCTACTTCGTCCTCTCTCTTCTAAGTCCTCTACTTTAACCCAATCCCTGGTTTTACATTTTAACCGCAGCAGTTAGGTCTATGGCTATCTGGCTGTCTTATCCCATACACCCTCAGACCCATACTGCCCATCTGCCCAGTCTATTATCTGTGGTAATGGAGTCCCAGGTCAGCAGATGTGCCCTGTGGCTGACCCCTAGCTACAGGTCCTCAGAGGGACACAGCAGCTTAGGGGGTCCTGGGGGTGATTAGCCCAGTCAGTCACACAGGGTCTTATGGCCCAAGCCTACCCTATATAGAGGATAGGCTTAGTAATAAGTCCCTTTACATCTACCATTCTAAATACCCCCCACCCCCAACGAGACACCCATAAGAACAATACCTTGGTTCTAGAACTTTCACAAGAGCCCTCTGTTCCGGAGCCTCTAGATTCTACAAGTCATTCACAAGAATGCTGTCAACGTTGTTCTCGAAACTTGATGACAAGTGTTAGGGCTGCACAGTAATTGTGCATTAATCGTAATCGCAATTATGACCTCCACAATTAACTAATGGCAAAAGGCTGCAATTAATAATTCAGTTTTGCATCGAGTATCCTGGGGGCACGTGTTTACAGAACTCGGCGGCGCGACGGCCAGGATTCGCTGCGCGGCGACATTCGCAAAAGTTTAATTTTTTTAACTTTCTGCAGCGGATTCGCGCGGCGACCCATTGATCCCGCGGCGAGATTGGGCGAACTGGGCAGCGCAAATTTTCTCGCCGCGCCCGGTGTGAAATTTAGTGTGTCATTTCCCCCCTAAGTGTGTCCTTTCCTGGACCGTCGATCAGTCAATGGGCTGAACACGTGCTAGGCCCCAGGATCACCACCACCAGTGTGTGTGTGTGAGTGAAAGGATGATGTGTGTGGTGCCTACCTGAAGAGGACTCCTTTGATGACCTGCCAAGCGTTGGGCGGCGGCTGCTGTTGCTGCTGCTGAGGGTCCAGAACGTTCTCGGCCGCCGGCACGACCTGTCCGTCTCCCGCCGCCACGACCTGTCCGTCTCCCGCCGCCGCTGAAGCCCCATTGCTGCTCACCTACACACACACACACACACGCACGCACACACACACGCGCGCACACATGCGCACACACATACACGCACGTTAGGTCTATATTACATCTCCATGCAACAGTGGACTGATTTAGCCTAGGTAAAATTATTTTGTCTACAGCGTACGGTAAATGCCAAAAGCACATCTAGCCTGTACTGGTAGGCTTTTATATTCTATAATGTCAGCCAGTACTAGTAGAGTTGATTACTCAACCTATCTGAGTAGAGGGCCAGAATGGGTGACTGACTGCAAGTGGCGTTTTTAGGTTATTCACTTATTTGAACCTGATAATTCATTCAGATGCAGCATGAATGAATATTCTTAATAGAGCAATGGAAGCACATTATCTTAACATTGGTGTCTTAACATCGGTGTGTGAATTTGTCTCACATCTGACAGTTTCTCTGATAAGAAATTTCACCTAAGGGACTTTTTCTGATCAAACTCCAATCAGTGATTAATTTGAGTAGACGACAGGAAGACTGATTGGAGGAGTGGGCAGAGCGTGAAGAGGGATGAGTCAGGGGCAGAAGAGATAGCCATGATTGTGAAGCATTATTCTAAGATAAACGCCAGCCAATCACACAAACTGCCAGCAGGTTTGCATCCTAGCCCAGAGGAGCACAGAAGAGACTCAAACGCCAGGTCACAAGGCCCTCTAGCGAACATCACATCCCCCGTTCAAGGTCACCAATAAAAGAGAGGCGGCAAACAGCGACAAACAGCATTAACCCAGCCCAACAGGTTTCAGTCACAGGGTGATCGATCGTTATCACTCATTCACTGTAGTGTGCAGAAGAAATGCATCCGTCATTCTTATTGTGTTAGCTGACCAAACTGATTCCATTATCTTCAGCATTAATGCTCATTTTCTTTCTCAAAATAGAAATTAGCTCCTATGCAAAACCAGAGATAACCTATTTTAGTGTTGTGTATCTATTTGATGCACCTTATGGTAATCATTACACTCAAGGAAAGTCAACTACGATTAACACTTAACCAACTAGGTCAAATAGCCATTCTTCTCACAATTCAATGCTTCGTTGCAGAGAAAAGCTTAGGAGACATCCAGTAGTGTCTGTAAATGGGAGGTGAGACATCCCTTATCTGTCAATCTTTCACTAGGGAACAGTGAATGGGATGGGAGAGAGGGGAGGGGGCTTAAGAGAGGTGGGTAGAGCAAGAGAAAGAGAGAAGCCGGTAGAAAGTGAGAGAATGAGAGAGGGAGAGGGGGGGGGGGGGGGGCTGCTATTGCCCAAGCAGCTTATCTATTCCAGAGATGAGTGACAGGATCTGATTCAGGACATGGCTGGTCTCTATGAGATGACTGCAGTCGATAAGCATTAGTGCATTATGAGTGTCTGTATGTGGACGATATTAAGTCTGTGAGCCAAAGACTACAGCACTGCAGCCAAGGGTGGCAGGGGAGGTCTCCTTTTCACACTGGAGATCTGCTGGCCTCACATCTGTCAAATCAGGAAGAAGCAACGTCTGTATAGTAGCTAGCAGACCATAAAGTTGCCCTGTCATGTGGACTTGAGGTTCTCACATCTGTCCCCGCTGGCATCACATGAGCGTGACACTAGGATGGGTGGACCAATGTTAAAGTTAACAATAAGATGAAATAAAATGTACTGTGGCAGACCAACCAGAATTGACATAACATTAGTTGTGTGTTAGACGGTGTTTCCACAAGCCAGACCAACTCATTTGACTAACGTTAGTTTGCTTGACGCCTATTTGCACATCAACTTGGGGAAAAAAGACAAACCCGACTCATTAGATAGATAACAGATCGCCACTTACCAGATGGCTCGCCTGGTTAAAGTCAGTAAAAATCAATTATCTGAATAACCAGCAATTTCCATGTCAAAAGAGATATCTGTGTTACACAAATTAGGGGCAGCGCGTTTACTTTATCAACGCAACAGACAATCAGATTACTGTATACCAGGCTAGCTAGCTACCTGGCTAATGTTTGACTAATCAACCCCCGATGTCAGGCCGGATATGTAACGTTAGCTAGCTAGCTACCAGTAACCACGCTGTTTCGTGAGGCCAAACCCAGCGCTATAGATTAGCTAGCAAGCTAACCAGTTCACACATCAGATGAGCTAGGTCACGTTAGCCGTGTCTAACATTAGCCGGTGCTAGCTAGCCACGGCCAAGAGTGAAATATCTCTTAACGGTAGCAAGCATATAACAGAGTCATGTTTCTTTCGATGGCAGCTCGGTAGCTTGAAGCATTTCCACACACCGTGAAAGGGTCGTGAAAGGGTCGTGAAAAACAGGGGGTCGTTTAAAACCGACCGGCATTGACAACGTCACTCAGGGCTCGTGTGAAATAATCGTTGACGCAGTTTAGTACCTGCCCTGTCACTTGCGCCTTTCAATCTTAGGACACACCTCTGTCATTTTCATGTAATGTTAAAGACAGTCAAACAATTTATTCATTTTTACCTCGCCGTTGCTCACGGTGGTTTCCTGAGCTGCTTCGGTCTCCTGCGTCGCCATCTTCCTCCTCGTCTCTGTCGCACACTGCTGGCAGAGGATCGCGCTCCTCGCGTTAGCTCGGTGTTACAACATAGGAGTGACGTGTTACTGGTTGAGGACCCGACTGTCCTAACCATTAGACACATGGCCTAACCCCTCCATGAATGTTACAATACAATAATAGATTAACACATATCTGCATTAGTTTGAGATAGACTGCTGGCGCTACTAGTAAGTAGCTTTAGTTAGTTAATAAGTTGGGGTGCTTGTCCGGGGGTGAGGCCATGTGAAGGTAAGAGGTGGTCCACACACACAACTACCAACTCATACTTTCATATTTACATTCGTCTTTGAACTTACTATAGATATGCCTGTGTCTCTTTAAGCCACACATTTTTATCTTTATGTAAACATGCAGTTCTCAATTATAGCCCATTCGATTAGGTTATATATGGGCCAACTGGACACCGAGTGTCTGTGTAGCCCTGGGCCCCAGGTAATACAAGCTCATCAGACTTACTGGCAAAATGCTTTTTATTATGCGCATATCATGATATAATCACACTTTGGCACACAAAAAACACCAGCACCTTTTATATTTTTTTAAAGGACAGATTGCAATTGAATGAACATTAAATGACCGTGTCCATTTTCAAGACAGATAAGAGAAAAAGACAAAACATTTATAACAATGGAACATTGTATGAGTAACTTCTTTCAGTATTTCCCCTCCTTAGAAACACTCACTCAGATGGGTGAAGCAACACAACACATGACAGATCACATGCTTTCATCAGTCAATCGCTCTGAAATAGCAATGACTCCTACAACAATGGAGCTAGTTAGGGATGCATGGATAAGACAGACATGTCATCCATTTCAAAAGTGCATTGTTGCTAGCAGAATTGAACTGCATCTGAAACAAATGTTGTTAATATAGACAGCAAGGCCATGTTTGAGTACTTCACAACATGCAGCCATCCTCCCTCTAAGAAATCACTCAGCTGACAACTTGGTGCAAAATTCAGTGGCAAGCTAGTTTTGACCCAATCCAATCATGTTAGAGCAGTGATTACAAACATGGGCCTGGCATACAGACAGGAGAATCCAAACATGGGCCTGGCGTACAGGCAGGAGAATCCAAACATGGGCCTGGTGTACAGACAGGAGAATCCAAACAGGGCCTGCCCTCATAACCCAATTTTTTAAAGATCTGGAAGAGTGTATGTTTGGGCTGGTGGGAGCTTTAATCCCATATTTTTTATATCTAAATAATTTTAAAGCATCATGAACAAAAATACAGAAGGGGTAGATACTTGACACACAAGGTCATGAGTTAGTGCAAACTAGTGAAGAATGTCTTTCTACATCCACTCTAACAGAAGAGTACAACCACAGGATTGTTGATTCAAAACCAGAAATCATTCCCAAAATACACATCAAAGAAAATTTTATAACAAGGCATTGAAGATGTACCTGTTTAAGTGTCAAACATATCCTAGGTCAGGTATCATCTCCCCTTAAAACACTCCTCAGATCAGATATAGTCAATTTGTATCTCAAATAAAAAGAAACTAACTGCATCTTAAACAGTTATATACAATCACCTTTGTACAGACTGAAAAATAACAATAGGAAATATCACTAGAATTTGAGTTGGAATCCCTGTTTGATCAGGTCAGAAGGTTAGTGTGGGATCTTGGTATGGTTGACACATCTTGGAACAGCAATAGCCTGATCACAGAGGAGTGTTACTGAGTGGAGGCAGTGCCACGGGGAAAGTGCCACTTAAAACCCTCTTGTGCTAAGCTCACATGCAACATAAAATAGGTTATATCAACACGTTATCTTTACCAGGACTTGCCTACCCCAAAGCTCCAAGGTTTTGCTTGATTCTCTGCATCCAAATATAATTCTGAATGTAGATATAAACACCACAAAAGATGTAAACCTGACCTTCACCCACCTCTGGTCCTAGTGGTGTTATAGTGGTACTTCCTCCTTCCTAGGCTGGTTCCATCAACCTCATACCTCCCGACCCAAACCATGCAAAACTGAACAAAACAAGGATATTAAATTGCTGCGACACACAGGTGTCCCTGGCTTCTGGTTGGTGGTTGGATAGAAATCAAAGTTGAACCGTGGCAGACCTCTGTCCCTCTGCCTGCGCACTTTGACCTGGTGACATCATCAGTCCTACATCTCATCCAGACCATAGTCTTCCTCTGGGAAGTCTCCCACCGTAACATGACCGGGCTTGACGAAGGCGCCGTACTTGTTCTCACACTGGAAATACCGCTTGCCATTCACACTGAGACGAAAGGGAGGGAAGGAGAGGGAGAAAGAGAGGAAATCAGTGAGTTGGTCCCTGACAAGGCACTTCCAGTAAGAGACTTCTTCGCATCTAGTAAGCAGCTCTCTCCACTCTCTCTTACTCCAGACAGAGAGAGAGACCAGACCAGATCAGCTCTCAGCCTCTGACAACAACCAGTCAGATGGTTCATTTGATGCTGTAATCACCTGCCGTCATGTTTCCCCATAGGCTCGTCATACTTCACCCCCACCCAGTGGCCTGGCTTGAAATCTGCCACACCTGCAAACCAGAGAATGGAGTTAAAGAAATAATGCACTTGGTATTGGCTGAACAAGGCTGCTCTCAAGGTGGTGGCAGCCAGAATAATATGAAAATTGGGTGACAATATGATAGTAAAACAGCATTCAAAATCTGCTTTGAAGAAAAAACAAAAAACAGGTAAATTGACTTTTCGGACACTAGTATCAATTTCTAATACTGGTTACACTATCTCTTGCACGACCAGTTATTAGTAGGAGAAATGCATTGCATCGTGCTGCAGCAAAGGCTAGTCTATTGCAGTCATAAAAATCCACACCAGCACAACCGGCTTAAATCCTGGGTTTTGTACAACCAACACATTGTCCAGCCTGACTCACCTACATACATAACCGTGCCTATCTTAGTGGGCTGGCCATTGACCATCACTTGGCAGCGGCTGCCCACGGCGATGGCAGCTGCAACGTTCTTCTCCTCCTCCTCCTTCGTAGCCAACATCGCCTCCTTCTTCGCCGTCTCCTCCTCGTTGAAGCGGCCGACGCCCTTCATTTTCAGGAACGACCTCACAGAATCTGAGGTGGGATCATCATGACTTTGCAGATAAGATGTATTGTGCAATGCATGTTACATAATCCCACAATCTTAAAACGTAGCCGTGTGAATTCATCACATACAGGAACACGACCTAGAGTGCATTACAGAAATTGCACTCCAACTAATTATCTTGTGTTTGGGGGGTGGTACTTAACAAAATCGATCACTTAATGATATTGTTTTGTACCATTAAGAAATCTTCCCCGATCAGTTGCAGCAGGACTGAATGGTGAATCTGAATGGGAGAACTTTCAGATATGAAGAGAGCAGCAGGGAATATATACTGGGGAGTGAATATATACTGGGGAGTGAATATATACTGGGGAGTGAATATATACTGGGGAGTGAATATATACTGGGGAGTGAATCGCTGATGTTCAGGCATGCTGAAGTAATACCTGGTTGTTAGAAAGTATCTCCTTCCTACCAAGTCCATTAAATACAAGGCTCATCTGCAACAATGGTCTCAGAATGACTCCCTATCTAAATAAAGGTTGTGAATGAAAGGAATGAATAAATAAATATTTTGTGTGTGTGTGTGTGTATGTATATATATATATATATATAACCTTAAATATCTATATATACACATCTATAGGTATTAGATATAGATATATAGATGTATATATATATATATATATATATAGATATAGGTATGGTAAAAAGACATACTCTATGATGAATGAATTTCCTGTTAAGGACAATAATAAAGAATCTATCCATCTGTGGCCATCAGATGGATGACTGTACCGAGTAGCTCCTGTACCTGATCTCTTGTTGTAAGCATCATCCGTGATCTCAAACTTCTCCACCTTGGACAGGTCGCTGAACTCTCCAGTCTGGGCCCCGCTACGGTCAATCACCTGTAAACACAGACCAGCATCTTCATGACATCGATCATCGTTATAGATCAGAGCAATCATCCAGGAACTGACCCTTTTTTGGGCGAGCATCTTTTAATCTGAACGGCGGCAAGTTCAAGTCCCGCCCTGGCCCCACCTAATTTTCACCCAAAAAGTGGGGTGTGTCCGCATGCGTGTACTTCCTATTTACTAAAAGCTGACGTATGACTGCTCTCATGTATCACAAGAGATCAGTCTCTTCACCATCATCCCCATATATGGATCAGTGTCTTTTTCATCATCATCATCATCATTATGACTTTGCAGATAAGTTAAGGATGTGGCCTGTGTGCCAGTAGAAGACTAGCGCCTCGAGCCAAACTGTCCAATTGTGGGCAAATAGGGTCAGATCAGTCTGGCCATGTGTCAATACAGCATCATCACAGGCTGCAGTAACCGGCTGGGAAGCTAATTCATGCGGCCATTAGCTTTTCCTCGAAAGGCCAGCTGACACTAGCTGTGGGCCAGGACACCACCATGCCAATCTACATTACTATAGGTCGATGTGCAACAGAGAGCAGTGGACTGCAATGCAGTCTAGCAAGTATGAAACGTATTCAGCGTGCTTAACAGCACAAGAGACATATTTGCTTATAAGGTCAAGATTTAGCCTGTGCATGCTTACCCATGATCAATTTGAACTGATTATCTAAGTTTATACATTACGACTGCTGTCTCTATGAACAAAGGTCATGGAAAAGTGTAGGGCTGCCCCCTGAAAGTCGACGCGTCGAATCATCGGTCGGAGACCCTTAAGTCGACAGAGATTCTTTAAGTCGATTTCTGCTCCACTGTCAAGGACTAGGAGGTGGACTAAGATCAAGGACAGGCCAATCATTCGTTTTAGACCTAGGCTATTACCGTAGCTATTTGTTGGGCTGTAAAAGAAAAGTTAAGACTGATATAGCAGAGGGAAGAAGGCAGGGAGCCCCTCTCCCCTCCGCTAAGCGTCTAGCCTAGCCTAGCCTACTATGCGCCAGCAATCACGTGCATTTCCCAAATGGAATATCACACTGCTTTCCTAAATCAATCTTCTTGTATATCCAATGGTAAAAATAGGGTCTCCCATAGACAGCTTGAGCTCTAACGTCTGTGAAAATGCTTTAGTGGCAGCCAAAACATTTCCTTGTTGACTGCTGCCCAACTATGAGCCGATTCGCGCAAGCATTCAAATGCGCAGTTGAGGAGACTATCGTCAAATTGCCCAACCCTAATGTAGGATATGTGAAACTGTATAAAAACATGAGGCATCCGAAGTAGATGGACAATGCTAGATGATTCATGTTTAACAAGAAAACAGGTGTATTTTATTGTGCAGCCTGCAATTTTGAGTTTAAAGTTTCACAGCTCTCCCGACTCCGGCGGTCTCCCCTCAGCCTAGACATATGGGGGAGACGAATCTCCTGACATGTCACAAAATGGATATGATGACAAAATGTTTAAGATATTGATAACCTGTCTTAATTATCTCGATTATTAGTGGTCCAAACTATGGACAATGCAAGAAAGAGGGATGGGCTGCACTTGAAACAAGCTATCAAACACATTCGGAGGCAGCGGAGAGGATTTTAGCGGAGCGGAAATATGAGCAAGGCTAATAATTTATTTTGAAACTTTATTCTACTTTTTTGTTCAACGGAAAATAATAAACACCAATCAAGGTAAAATAGCCCAATAAAGGCTATTCAAGCATAACCTAAATGGACGAAAGTTCGTTCAGAAAAAGATTGAACAAAATGAAGCATCCCTCCATCTTATTCCACAAACCGATAGCCAGGCTATTCTAGCTATTTAAAATGCTGTAATTATGTAACTGTCATTCTCGTTGATTTCAAATACCCTAACCTACTCAGAAATGTGCCTTGGCAACAATTGATTGTTTCTATAGGCTACCAATATAGGCCTGACCAAAATAATCAAGGAAACTTGATGTCAAGTGATTTTCTGATAGCCAGGAGATAGAGAAAAAACACATCGACGATTCGACGCGTCGCTTTGAACACCAAGTCTGAGTCGAATCACAACATCCTGAGTCGAAGACAGCCCTAGAAAAGTGCACCACTTCCTTAACAGGGTTTTTCCTGGCTCAGAATGGGTCTTTGGGGGTGATGCACACACAATTTTGTGGGGAAACCTTTGTTTTATGCCGAGTAGCCTGTACTGTATATAGGCCTTTATTAGGCCTATTCGCTGTCGTTCTGACTGAGCTCACTTTTCACAATCGCAGGAAATCTCCCTACATGACACAAAATGGATATGAAGACAAAATGTTTAAGATACTGATAACCTGTCTATTAATGATCTTGATTACTAGTGGTCCAAACCATGGACAATGCAAGAAAGAGGGATGGGCTGCACTTGAAACAAGCTATCAAATACATTTGGAGAGGATTTGAATTGCTATTTTTAATCTTAATTTTTTGCATTTTGGCACTGGTGATTTTCCTTTGGCTCTGACTAAAATCTCTTTGGGGGGTGCCAAAAATTCCTCTATGCAGGAAAAACCCTGATTAACAACTAGATGTCCAATAATAACGGTGTCTGTATGTCCTTACATGTATGTAGGGAGAGCGGGGCGCATTGGAGCATGAGGCGCGTCGGACCACTGGGCTTTTAAGGTGATCTGTTGTAGCTACAAGGACATATTTTGGTGAACACACCTCTCTACGTCACGTCAACCTATCCTGAAGTCGGCGGGAGTATTTGAAAATCTTTAAACATTTTCCTGGCGATCATCTATTTTTACCCCATGTAAGTAATTTTTTTTTATGCTAGTGTTTTTTGATTTATACCTTGTGTATACATGTCACAGAATCCAAACATATATCATTTTAATCACTGTTTAAGTGGCTATAAGATAGAATAATTTTCGTGTTTCATGCTACATACCACTGAGTGACAGCTAGCCAGATAGCTAGCCTCTGGTAGGTGGGGCGCTTTGGACCACTGTGGTCCAACGCGCCTCACATTCAATGATCATGCATTTGTGGGACTTTAGTCAAGTTAGTGACATTGTGAGACACCCCCACTTGTTTTATTTTTGCATTTTTTAGGTACTGGGATACTGTATTTTATTCACTTGCAATTGAGATAGGCTATTCATGTGCATTTATCACGATTTTAATAGGTTCATTATGGCTAGAACGGGTTAAGCCGCAAACGCACTGGAAGCTTTTGGTGCGTGATCGGCCACTTAAAACAATTGGTGTACTTCAAAACGCTAGCGTCAGACTCTTCTTCGTCTGGGGCTTTATGATTTAACTTCATAATTTAACTTATGCTTTAACTTCTTTTATCCTGTCCCCAATGTGTGTGTAGCGTTCACGTGTGTTTGTAGCAGCATGAGCTGCATGTGCGGAGTAACCAATGGCGATCAGAATGTCTCACCTTTAACCTGGCACATGACTAAACCAACCAATGAGAATAATAGTTCGAATTAGATCATTCTGAAACCAATGAATTACTCTGAATAGACAAGATAAAATACTAAATATAGGAGCAAATATTGTATAGAACATGACATTATTAGGCCTATACATAATAAATACCTAACAGTATAAATAATGCATGCAGGTAGTGAAAAAGCATGTATGTAGCACATAACATATAGTTGTCAGAAGATAATGTTATTTGCATGGGTTTTTAAGGCAATGTACTATATTGGTCCAATGCGTCCCACTACGTGGTCCAACGCGCCTCACCCATGAGGCGCGTTGGACCGTTTTCACATCCGCCACTTTTGGCAAAACTGCAAGAAACTGGTAAGTGCTGGAAACCTCGTTTTGATGTCCTTTTGTAGCCAACAGATATAGGTATACATGTATAGCAAACTTCATAATAAAACCGAAATAATTTTTAAATAAATAAGCTTAAGGCAAAAAATGGTCTGACGCGCCCCACTCTCCCCTACATGTCATGCTGTGCTACAAATGATGATCCTTACATGTATTCTGCAGTCATCGTCCACAGGGTAGGAACCCAGCAGTGCTTCGTTGTCCTCTAGTTTCTGGAGGAACGTGTCTGTGGTGCTGAACAGCTGCAGGTCCATGCAGGAGGCCGGTGTCCCCACCACCATCTCCAGCTTACCCTGGGGACAAGCACACACACATTCAAGTCCAGCCACACCTTTGCTGTTCACCACAGAACAAGGGAGACGCAGTGCACCTCCCAATGTGCATGACGTTATAACACCAGCGTTGAGTAAGAAATTGACCGTTCACGTTTGCTAGTTAACTCAGTTTAGTACCTTGAACTCTGCAATGGTGATTCCCCTGTTGAACCTGCGATTCGACACGAACGAGTCGAGGGTGCTGGTCAGCCTCACCGACACCGTCGGGTTGGAGATCACCGTCAATCCACCGTCCATTTTAAAGCGGGAACTGGAGAGACTTCTTGTCAAACTGCCCCTGCAGAAAAGACACACGAGTGACGCTGCAAACCAGACGAAACTACCGGTATCTGACAGCTGGCAAGCTGTACCGTTACTGCCAAATAAGGATAGGCTAGGTAAGTTAGCATGCTAGCTAGCCTAGCACGTAGCACATGTGCTAGCTAGCTGGGTAGACATACTTGGCTGGCAATCCTTACCTTTGCCGCTGCTGCTAAAGCTATTGAAGACCTCTGTGTGACACGTTATAAAGTTAGTATCAATAGTTATAGATCGTCCACCGGCCCATTTGCAGTTAGCTGTGTGAAAGGGTGGTCGGTAGGTGAAAACGAGACGCCTCTCTCGTTGGCGGTTGTTTTGTTCCCGTGGAAATGAACTACGCCACAGATTCCTGCTACGCCCAGTTCTGGAACCTTCTACCCGCCCACTGGCTCACAGGGACCAGTCACGGCGAGGAAAACCGCGGGGTGGAGAATAGGTTAGCTAACCAATGGGAGTCACATTTCTGAGTCAGTCCTATTGCTAGCTAACCAGTGCAGGGCTTTGGGGAAAGTGCCACGCCCAATCTACTCTTTGACGCAAGTGAAAGTGTGCTACGTTCATGGATACAGTACATGCAACCACATAGTGGCGCTACAAACTATGTTATGAAATCAAAGTTTTAAACAATACAGTAGCCTAATTGGGGATGAGCCGCAAATGTGTTACAAGACACATGGTAAGACAACATGATGATTATGACAGCCTTGATATCAATCGTTGTGCACTGCACAGTCACCGCCATGGACAAGATGAAGAGGCTAAAATATGCTAATAGTCAAAGCCAGCTAGACAAGAGCTAGAAACATCTTCAGTTTCAAGTTTATTGTCATAGGCTATAATCAATAACAATGCAACATCATTATCAGTAATGAAAATCTTAGGTTCAGAGCTGACTCAACTTTGCGTAGTAGGCTAAAATAAGGCAAAAGGGCATAGAATAAAATAAAAATAGAAAAAATATTGTTTCCTATTATGTGTGAGGGGATTGAAAGTTACACATAACATAGGCTACCTGAAACGGGAAGGTTTAAGAGTAAGTTTATCTGGACTTCCAGAACAGAACAACCATTCCCACGGAAGATAATCTAGGGTCGAGTGACTGAGAGTCTTGCGGTGGGAGCGTGTATGGGCAGAGACCATCAAAGAACAAGGATGGGGGTGTAACCAGACGGACAGGGGGGAGGGGGGCGTGAGAAGCACCCTCACCCCTAGAAGGGAGGGTTTACATTCCAGTAAATACAGGTTGAGATGAAGGCTTTCAGCATCGCTTAATCTCACCTTGTCTGTGTGCCCCCCCCCCCCCCCCCCTCTCTCTCTCTCTCTCTCTCTCTCACACACACACACACACACACACACACACACACACACACACATCATTATCATCATAGATAGATAGATAGATAGATAGATAGATAGATAGATAGATAGATAATATAATATATAATATAAAATTTTGCTGGTGGAAATACAGAAATGTTCAAACACAGCAGCAAGATTTGTGAGCAGTTGTGACAGGAAAAGGACATCCAATGGAACACGACCATAAAGACTGTCAATCAGTGTCCCTGCACACTGCACTGTAACCAGTACATACAAACTTAAACGTTAGCATTTAAATACATTTATAAATATTAAACTTAGTTATACACTAATTTCACCTATTTTTTATTATTTATATTTAAACATTTGTGTGACGTTTTGTGATGTTTGTCAATTAAGCCCTTTGAATTGAAATTTAATTGAATTGAGAGAAAGAGAGAGAGAGATTCTGATCTTTGCTGGTGTGTGCGTGAGTGATTGTATGAACAGGCTGCACTTGGAAATGTGCAGTGAAAACCCCAGTTATAGTGGTGTATCAATCAACAAACTACAAACAGCCTAGGCCTCAGTGTAAGTGTAAATAGGCTGCTAGACTAGAAGAAGATATAGTTATATCCTGAACAAATGACCAGTACAAAAACGACCTTAAGGTGTAATCGTGTAATAAACCTTTGAATTGAATGGAACACAAGCGAGGAGGCTAGGGGCGTGACGCTTGTAGTTGTGGCAGACACACAGACAGCCGTCGACGGACGGAGAGAATGGGAGAAAGAACGAAGGGGAGGGGAGGAGGAACTACAAGAAAAAAGTTAAAGTAAAAATGGCTTCCTTGTCTTTGGAGTCTGCAGAGCAATCTGAGAATAGTCCGGAGGAGTCTGTCGCGGAGCCCGTCGAGCCGAAAGAAGAGACGGATACGGACGAAGTTTCGGAACAACTGCTACAAACTTTCCAGAACTCGGCGCTGAGCTTTTCTACCGACCAAGTAGCATGTCTGTGCGAAGCGCTTTTACAGGCGGGCAATGTGGATCGCCTGTGGAGATTCCTATCCACCATCCCTCCTTCTGCAGAGCTGCTACGTGGCAACGAGACCCTGCTCAAGGCCCAGGCACTAGTCGCCTTTCACCGGGACGAATTCAAGGAACTGTACGCGATTCTGGAGAGCCACGACTTCCACCCCAGCAACCATGGGTTCCTTCAGGACCTCTACTTGCAAGCGCGTTACAAAGAGGCGGAGAGGTCTAGGGGTCGCAGCTTGGGCGCCGTGGACAAGTATCGGCTGAGGAAAAAGTTCCCATTGCCAAAAACTATCTGGGATGGAGAGGAAACTGTTTATTGCTTCAAGGAGAAGTCTCGCAATGCGCTGAAAGAGTGTTATAAAAGCAACAGGTACCCTACGCCAGACGAAAAGAAAAACTTGGCTAAAGTCACCGGGCTCTCTCTCACACAAGTCAGTAATTGGTTCAAGAACCGACGGCAAAGGGACAGAACCCCGTCAGGGACCCACAGCAAGAGGTAAAGTCTCACACATTTTCTTCATTTTTACTGATCAGATTTTTACCGATCTCATTCTTTACAGTGCTACACTTGGCCAGTTGATAGGCTAAATAATTCAATAACCACACAGTTCGACCCTATAGTTGATCCTCACACGGGATGACTGAAAGAATGAGCCCTTGACACTGATAACACCACACAAGGTCCTAGAGAGCACGACTGGGAGCAAGAACGTGTTGCTTTGTTGTGAAATGTGAGCTCGGGGGGCGCCCAGTGTGGCTCGAGTTTCCTGAAATCCTGCACCGCTTTCTCCCCGCGGACCTCGGCCCGCAGGCCCCGCACCGCCCCCCAGGCCCCGCGCCCCCCCCCCAGGCCCCGCGCCCCCCCCCAGGCCCCGCACCGCCCCCCCAGGCCCCGCACCCCCCCCCAGGCCCCGCACCGCCCCCCAGGCCCCGCGCCCCCCCCCAGGCCCCGCACCCCCCCCCAGGCCCCGCACCCCCCCCCCAGGCCCCGCACCGCCCCCCAGGCCCCGCGCCCCCCCCCAGGCCCCGCACCGCCGGGAGAGAGCGGGCAGAGCGGTCTGACAGACGGCGGGGGCGGGGGAGCGAGAGACAGAGAGAACGTGTGGGTGTTTGTGAGGCCGCGTAGGCTACTCCTTATTTTGGCTCTCCTTTGTCCCCGTTCGTAACCTTGTATTGGGGATCATTCTTTTCTCTACAAACCAACAACTACACTAGTTTGGATAAAGGGGCTTTGTTGCCATAATGAACACAGACCAGTCTCAGGATGTTTGTTATCCCTGTGAGTCCGTTGTTATGGTGTCTTCTCCAGCTGAGCTCAGCCATGTGGGGGAGACTGAGGGAAGGTGTGTGGAGAGAGGACAGAGAGATAAAGAGAGAATGCAGATTTTGTCCCACAGCAGTTATCTTATCTGACTGTGGCCGCTGCGGTGGTAGGGGAGGCAGGAGAGGAGGGACAGTCAATCTGAGCAGGCCATTGTCCTCTGTTCACTGTCTGCACCAGTCTAGTTCTTTAGAAGGGCTCCACCAGTCAGTCCAGGGCACAGTTTCAATACTCTGATAATGCATCCTTCCTCCCCCCTTAAATCACTGATCCGACGTTACGTGACTGGATTAGTAACAGATGTCTAGAACATTTGGGAGAACAACAACAACACAGACACAACTACACCTTTCCGTTCTCAACCCCTCACCCCTCTCTCTCTCTCTCTCTTTCTTCGTCTTCCAGCGAGTCGGATGGAAACCACAGCACAGAGGACGAGGGCAGCAACATGGACGACGTCTCGGACAAGCCAGACAACGCCATGTCCTCGACCGCCTCCCTCATCTCCCTCGCCGGCGCCCCCTGCAGCACGGGAGGCCAGCTGTTCCTGAACGGCGCCGGCGGCTTCCTGACCACCTCCCACCCGCTGCTCCTCAACGGCAGCTCCCTGATCTCCGGGGCGGGCGGCGGCGTCATCATCAACGGCCTGACGCTGAGCGATGGCCAGGCGGTCACCCTGAGCCCCGTGGGCGCCAGCTCCCCGCTGCTCCTCAACGGGGCCCAGGTCATCGCCAAGCCGGCCCGCGGGGTCCACCAGCAGGAGCTGGGGCTGGCGGCGGAGGACCAGGGGCCGTCGGCCATGGAGGCCCAGCCCGGCTCCACCCCCGTCTCCCTGCCCCCGTCGGAGGAGCTGAGGACGGACGGCGTGATCATGGCGAGCCCCCCGGCGTCCGCCATCCCCACCCTGGACTTCATCAACGTCCCAGAGGGGATGGTTATCAAATCGGAGAACGGCATTCACACAGTGACAGTCTCCCCCTCCTCCTCCTCCTCCTCTTCGTCCTCCATCTCCTCGACCCTCTCCTCCCCCACCTCGCTGCCGTCGTTGGTTTTGACTCAAAATGGCCGCCTCCAGGACGCCCTCTCCCTGCCCTCCTCCCTCTCCTCCCACGGTGTGGTCATCTCCAGCTCCGTCGTGTCCCTGCCGGGCCAGCAGGGGGAGTATGTGGTGTTCGCCACCACCGGCTCCCAGCTGGCCCCCTCCAGCTCCATCTGCCAGGTGGTCTCATCCTCCGGCTACTCCGCCTCCCCTCAGGTCTTCTCCCTGCCCCAGGTGGTGCCCTCCATCCAGGGCATCCCCGTGTCCCAGATGTCGCCGTGCCCTCAGCTGGTACCCGTCTCCCCCCTCACCTCCTCCCTCCCCCAGGCCTCCCTCCCCCACTTCCAGACCCCCCAGACTCTCAGCATCGGCCCCCGCCTGGCCCAGCCTCTCCCCCAACCTCTCCCCCAGCAGCAGCACGGGGTCTCGGCTCTGGGCGCTGGCGCCGCCGCCATCCTCTCCGTCTCGCAGCTCGCCAACGGCCAGCTCCCCCAGGGGTTCACCTACCAGCTGGGGGAGCAGGGCTCCGCCCTCACCCAGATCCAGGCGTCGGGGCTAGCGGGGGCGCAGGTAATGCCCATCTCCTCCTCATCCTCCTCCTCCGTGCACGCGGCGGTCCCCGCGCCTCAGTCCAAGGACGCCCCGG
Organism: Borostomias antarcticus; assembly: GCF_949987555.1. Taxonomy (NCBI): domain Eukaryota; kingdom Metazoa; phylum Chordata; class Actinopteri; order Stomiiformes; family Stomiidae; genus Borostomias; species Borostomias antarcticus. The sequence continues at coordinate 14,557,124 of NC_140234.1, forward strand.
TGCAGCTGGTGCCCCTCTCCCTCCCCCAGCTGGTCCCCGTCTCCTCCGCCGGACCACTGTCCTTCCCCCAGGTGGTCCCGGCCCCCACCTCCCTCTCCCTGCCGTCCGCCGGGGGCGGCTTCCAGATCCTGACCTCGGCCTCCGGGCCGGTGGGCGTCACCCAGGGCCCCTTCAGGATCAGCCAGCTGGGGCCTCTGCAGAGCGTGGGCAGCCCCACCAGCATGGCGCCCGGCGTCCAGCTCCTCAACCCCGGGGTCATCCAGCTCCCCTCGGCCGCCCAAGGTAACCGAGTCAGCTTCTCTTCTCCTCCAAGAATGTCTACCGTAGATCCAGTTTGGATTTCATTTCATCAACGGTAGACTCACTCTTGAGTAAATGGTAAATGGACTGCACTTATATAGCGCTTTTCCACCTTAGCGGCACTCAAAGCGCTTTACAATGGCCTCTCATTCACCCATTCACACACACACACTCACACACCAATGGCGGCAGCTGCCATGCAAGGTGCTAACCTGCTCATTGGGAGCAATTTGGGGTTAGGTGTCTTGCTCAAGGACACTTCGACATGTGGACAGTTGGAGCTGGGATTCGAACCACCAACCCTTCGATCACTGAACGACCAGCTCTACCAACTGAGCTACAGCCGCCCCGTAGGGACTTGAGGGAACTACAGAGTACTTTGTTTGTTTGAACTTCAACAACGTGTTAACAAGTCTCCTTTCTTCTCGTCCTCCTCTCCTCCTGCTGTCCTCTCCTCTCCTGTCGTGTCCTCTCTTCTGTTCTCTCCTTCCCCTCTCTCCTCTACTCTCCTCCTCACCTCTAGGTAACCTCCTCCTAGGGGGCAGTCCTATCCTGAGTGTCCAGCAGGGGAAGCTGATCCTGACCATCCCAGCAGGCATCCAGTTCACCAGCCTGCCCAGCCTACCGCTCAAAACCGTCCCCGAAGCCTCCCCCGTCCCCTCCAACGGAGTAGGCCCCATCTTGACCTCCGTCCTCCCCTCTGGGCCCTGCATCTCCTCCTCCTCCTCCTCCCTCCCTGCCTCCTCCATGCTCCAGACCTCGCCCCTCTGCTTCATCAACTCCTCCCCGCTCTACTGCACTCCCGGGTCGGGCACGCCCACCAGCCTGGCCCCCTCCTTCTCCGTCCCCTCCGTGCACGCCGCCCTGGAGCCCTCCGGCGCGTCCGCCAACGCCCTGACCCCGGAGAGCATGCTCTCGCTCAGCCCCATGTGCAGCGGGGTGACCCCCTCCTCCCAGCCCGCCTGGAGCCCCGTGCTCCCTCTCTCCACCTCCGCTAGCCTGGCTCTGTTCGACGTCCGTGGGAAGGGGGACCTACCCGAGGACCCGGCTCTGCTGGGCCTACCCGGAGGGGAGTCCCTGCTCCTGGGGAGCCCATCTTCGGACCAGGACGTGGACCCCGACGAGATGGACGGGGACAGCAAGATCCTCACCCAGCTCCAGGCCGTCCCCGTGGACGACGAGCTGGGCTTATAGACCGGACCCCCCCACCGCCCGCCCGCCCACAGACAAGCGGTCTCACATGTTCTAGAGATCTACTAGACCCAGACAAGCAGTCTCACATGTTCTAGAGATCTACTAGGCCCAGACAAGCAGTCTCACATGTTCTAGCAGAGATCTTCCTTTTTTTATTATATGAGACAGCCGTTGACTTGTATATCTGTATCTCTGAATCCAGTCTCAGCTGGCACTTAGCTGATCCCTCTCTTGGGATGGGCGTTGGATGGACGTTGGGCAGGGTGACATGGGAGAGGTTAGCAGGATTGTAAACCATACGGATGGACTTGCAGTATGGCTTGAGTTGAGTTGCTGGTCTGCCCAGGACTGTTCATACCACCACCAGCAGCACACATGTCTGTCTCTCTCTCTCTCTCCCTCTCCCTCTCTCTTACTCTCGTTCTCTCTCTCCCTCTCTCTTACTGTCTCTCTCTCTCTGTCCTCATGTTCTCTCTTACTGTCTCTCTCTCTCTGTCCTCATGTGATTAAAGTTAGTCCTCCCATGCGTCTCACATACCACACCTCCTCCCTCTCGCCTCAGTGAGAGGACAGACTCCCGTTCAGCTCTTCCTGGCACAGACAAAGCAGGATGCGTCAGATATGTTGGATGTCTGGCGCACGATGGAGCCACTTCTATGGAACTCTGGCGCAGCTTTGGCTACTTGCAGTAGTTCCAGGGCGACGACAAAATATGGCATATCTGACGTTTCCTCATTGATAGAATCCTCGGCTCGACTCAGACCACTTCCTGTGCCACCAAACCCCATCAGATCCAAGATGGCGGAGCCCCCTCTTGCCCAGTTGTAACGGTTGGAGTTCCTGAGTAAGACCAGATCCAAAGAAACACAGCAGTCGTACGTGGAGACAGTGTGCTGGTTTTCTAAACAGCAGACTTCCATCTAGAGCAAAGGCCAACCGGCACAGCAGGGAGTGCGGGGTTGTCTGGGGTTGTATTTGGCTGCCGTAGGGAGGCTAGCCAGACCGACCGCAGTCCTCAACCACAGCTGTGGCTTCAACGGGCGTGCTTTTTACAGATGCTGCGAGAGAAAACATAGGAAACCTAAAGGCTCTTTTCTACTCTATGCAATCGGTGTCTGGGGTTGTACTTCATTAAGGTGTTCTCAGAAAGGCGGCCATATGCGCTGCGTTGGTGTGAACACCACAAACCAGAAGGGCTCTGAGCTTTTCTAAAGACAGACTATGAGATGCTATGAAGCAGAGAGACATCACAACACACACTAGTGCTGGGAGAACGTTGGGGGTTATGTACTGTTAAAAGCTCCACAATCGTACTACACTACAACTAGTTTGTTTTTTTCAATGACGATGTATTTTATGTGTGTGGGTTTTTGTATTTTGTTTATGGATATCGAGAACTAGTAAGTGCCTTATTCTCCAGTTTCTGGGCTTGGTTGGTTTTGATAGTACGCCTGTCCCCCTCTAGCCGTTTGAGCGGTAGAGAAATGTAATCTGACACTCCTGGTTGCATGGTTGTTGTTGATGCTTTAGACGTAGATAAAAAATCTTTTATTTGTACATTTTGCACATTTTCACCCCTATCCTCATGTTTACGTGGTCCTGTCTAGGGGCTGTTTATGGTGAAGGCTGGGTTCCATTTGGAAAACTCCACCTTGTTTCCTCTGCTCTTCCTGGCTTCTATTCACAGCTGTGTAATTAAAGGGCTGAATGACTCAACTCAAGCAGAGGATGAAAGACAAACTGAGTTTAGAAGTGAACCAGTCCAGAGAGACATGGTACTGTGGTTCCTTCTCACCATCTTGTCTCCTCGTTGGACCTCAAACAAATACTGTTTTGTATTTGTGGTGTGCTTGATTTAGTCTACTCAGTATAATAAAACAAAGGACAGTCTCCAGAGTGCAACTGTGTGCTAAATCAAACACACCTCAAGCACTTTTCTAGTATTTGAGCCAGGTCTGCTCACCATGGCCTCATCTCAGGCAGTATCTAGATCTTTAGACCGTTATGGTACAACACACACAACTACTACCCTTCAGTGTCTGTCATGACCACAGTTAACCCCTCTGTTTTTTATATGTGTGTGAGTTCTGTTTCTTTCATATGTGTATTTAATGCATGTTTCAATCAGTTTCTAGATGTAACTCTGAACACTTTGAATGACAACGAGAAGTCCACGAGGAAAATGGACACAGGAAAAAGGAGGGAAGTAACGTTTTTGTTTCTAGTGTGTTTTTTCACGCCATCCCTGGACTGTGCTGTTTAAAACCATCAGTAGAGAAGGAAATCACCAGCTCTTATCATGTAAATGGTGAATCATATCACTCAGAACAGGACTGTAGCTCCTCCATCAGCTGTTAGTTAAGCCAAAGTTAAATATACGCTGTGATTTGACTTTATTGACATTTTGCTGAACTGTTGTGGTTCTAAGCAGTACTTCTATAACCTGATGCCATGTATGAGTTGGAGGCCCAGGGGCTGTGTGTGTGTGTGTGTGTGTGTGTGTGTGTGTGTGTGTGTGTGTGTGTGTGTGTGTGTGTGTTGCCCCCGATACCGGTATCATGGTACAGTGATTCTGCAGTAATCGATAGATTATAAAACAATTCATCAACAATTAATTCACTGCAGCGTTGTTGTCGCTGGTTGTGGTGAACAATTAAATAAACAATACATATTCCAGTATAAAATAAAGAACCAAAAGGTTGAACTGCCCAGAAAGCAGGAGTTAAAATGTTTAAAGGAAGGACTATAGATGCAAATATACCTCACAAAAAAATTACAATTAAATACTGAATCGATATTTTGTGTATCGATAATTGTATCGCAAGAGGCCACAATGCGATAATTGCGTGTCGGTGTTTTGTCCCAACCCTGGTTGTGTTTGTGCATGAGAGAGAGAGAGGATATGTTTTGGTGTATTAATGAGCTCACTTCTTGCCTGTGTGTGTTGGTGAGAGTGTCCTACGTAGCGTGGAGCTCAACATGCTGTTACAGTGACTGAGGAGGTCAGTGCACATCTACAACATTAGACAAGCTTAGACATGGCCCATGATCTAGTATAGCTATTCCCTCTCTCTCACACACACACACACACAGGTGCACACAGGCCTCAGCTGACACAACCAAAGATAATGTATTTTGATAGTGAGTAAAGGGATAATTGTTGTGTGTGAGTCATCCAATGAAAAACGAGTCTTGTCTTCTCTCTTCAGAGATGTTTTGTACTTAAAGTATTATATTTTTTATATACAGTTTTATTGTGTATTGTAATAAACTACTTTTGAATGCGCTTTCACTTGTAAGTAGAGTATTTCTGATTTTTGGGTCGGCTCTTGTCTGTGAAGTAACCCTTATCTGCTGAAGGGTTAGTTCAACATACAGATTTTACACTTGAGTAGACTGCTATCCTTTCATTCGATGGTTCTGTCTGGAACCTTTGCTAGATAAAATAATTATACCTGGAACCAAAAAGGGATCGAGCACCACTTTATTCGGAGGATGTAGTGAGTTTTTAGATGCTCGACCAATCAGGGCCTCGAGGAGCATCTGAACAAGCTAGGTCACTAGTCAGTAGAGCGTTCAAACCTCATTTGGTTGGGAAATCACATTTAAATACTTGTTTTTTTGTTTGCGCTGCCCCATCATGCTTCTCCCTGCCTGATCAGGAGCTGTGTGTGTGTGTGTGTGTGTGTGGGGGGGTGTCTGAGTAAGGGAGATATGGAGTGTGAGTTTGTTTTTGTAACCCCCATGCTCTCAGGTTACCTGCAAGTTCAATAGCGCCAGGGCGGGGTTAAGGTATGGGTAATGATGCACGCACACACACATTCACACAGATGTTCACAAACGCAGGCTCATTCACCCGCTGACCAGCCAACATGCTCCACGGAACCCCCATCTCTCCCTAGACCCTTCTCTGGACCAATCTGAAGGGTGTTAGGTGAGAGGTCGGAGGTCACTTATCAATACAGGAGACAGAGAGGACAAGGGTCTCTCTGGGCACGTGCGATGGCGCTGATCTTCACGGCGGAGCAGGTGGCGTGCATGTGCGAGGTCCTCTTACAGAGCGGCCGCATGGAGCGCCTCACCAGCTTCCTCCGCACTCTTCCTCCCTCCTCTTCCTCCTCCTGCCTGGGGGCGCTGGAGAGCGTGCTGAAGGCCCGAGCGGCGGTCGCGTTCCACCAGGGCCGGTTCTCGGATCTCTACGCCCTGCTGGAGGGGTTCCTCTACTCGCCAAGGAGCCAGCCCCTCCTGCAGCAGCTGTGGCTTAGGGCCCACTACCTGGAGGCCGAGAAGCAGAGAGGGAGCCCCCTGGGGGCGGTGGGCAAGTACCGCATCCGCCGCAAGTTCCCTTTGCCCAGGACCATCTGGGACGGAGAAGAGACCAGCTACTGCTTCAAGGTAGGGCTGACCTGCAGAGGCTCTGGACAGGTAGGACTAGTGTGTGTGTGTGTGTGTGTATGGGGGTGGAATTGAGGGGCTGAGGCTGCAGAATGAGTTAAGCAGTTGTTTCGAGTCTGGTCCTGCACAGTTAGGCAACTAGGCCTGTACCAGATCGTGGTTGTTTTACTCTGCACAGGAGAAGTCCAGAAGTATACTACGGGAGTGGTACTACCGCAAACCATACCCTTCGCCACGGGAGAAAAGGGAGCTTGCGGCCACCACCGGTCTCTCCGCCACGCAGGTGAGCAACTGGTTCAAGAACCGGCGGCAGAGGGACCGTGCAGGTGGAGCCAACAGTCACACCGGGTGAGTGAACGACGTCTTCGTGACCGTGAAAACGTCCACGATTTCCACCATGTAGAATCCCTTAATTGAAACTTTCTTCCATCACCCGAGACTGTCGCGTCGTAGCAGTCTCTTCTCAGGGCTTAGGCTAAGGCTATTACTTTAATATCACCAGGCCTCTCCGTCGTAGGCTATGTAATTGCTGTGGTCTAACACTGCCCTCTGTCGGTACAACCAAGGGATTGATCAAATGTAGGCCTATTTGATTAAACCTAGTCTCACATAGCCAGACCAACCTCTAGCTCCACACTTAGTTTCGCGCTGTGACAGCACTGAAGAAAGATTTACCACAACTGTTTGAAGTAAATCCATTAGGCTTTTATCTCAAATAATCTAAATGTTGGTCTGGTCCATGTATACTTAACACATTATGTAATAATCCTTGTCTACTCCTCTTATAACCACCTCTCTCTCTTTTCGTCAGTGATCAGGAGTATTTTGGACCTCCTGTAGACCCCGACCCTAGCAGCACTCCTGGAGAGGCCTACCCCGCCTCTGACAACGACCTGTCCCCCCCAGGGAGCCCCAGCCCCCTGTTCTGCCGCCCCCCTCCCCTCTCCCACCCCCCTCCCCTCAGGTATATGTGGGGTATGCCTCTCTAGCCTCTGCTCAGGTGACCCTCAGTATCTCACGCCATTTTGTCTTGAAAAGACCGGGAGTAAAGCGTAGGCTCTTGTCTACTTCATCTGTTCACTCAGTGTTTTGCAGCTGTCATAGAATACCAGCTATCGTAATATGCAATACACGTTACGTCAATAATACTAAAAAGGATGACAATGTTCAAATAAAGTTGACTAAGAAACACATTTATTGATCATATCTGTCGTTATTGCGGACGTTGCTTGAAGCATAGCTGTATGTAAGGAGAAGCAGAGGGCGGCCAAGGCCCGCGTTTAGAGACTAGAGAGTTGAAGCGAACAGACGGATCAGGACGAGAGACATAAATACAATACTAGTGATGACGGTTCCTCAGCTAAGGCAAGGAACATAAAAAGAAGAACGCGTGCAATACGTCATGTCACTCACTCGTGGCTCGCGACATTACATGGGGGCCACTTCTATGGGGTTTTAGCTTCCCAGATAGCAAGCGGATCTGGGCCATATACAGGCCAGACTGGGCCTTGTGGCTTAGTTCCGGCCCATATATGGCCCAGATCCGCTTGCTATCTGGGTTCACTTTGGTTCCCAGTGAGTACAGGAGGGGTTCCTTAAAGAATGAGAGATTACGACATCTCTGATGCCTCCTTCTTTCTATGTTCCTAGTTGCGTCAACATTCGTCCGGTGTGTGTGCATTCAGCTTCACATCCAGAACAGGGTTCACATTCACCAACTGTCAGGATCGGAACCTCACCCTGACTCCAGCAGGAGGAATTGATCCACACAGAATAGTACCTACCACATAAACAGACAAATCCTTGGTAACAAGGTACAATCCTTGGTACCACAAGGCCTTGGTAATCATTTCCATTCACATTTGGACTGCGCTCACACGGTCAGCCATTACAACCCTGCTAGGTCTGACACTCAACCCTGCTGGGACACACCTGCTGTCCCAGAGAGCTTATCACGTAGGGTCACATGTCTGTTACACAGCATCACTCACAGGGGAATTAAAGGCTCATTATGTAATAATATGTAATGTAATATTCATTATACTATAACACACACAGACAAGATAAGGCTGGCTGACATCATCATAGGGTTTTACCATAAAGACTTAAACAGTTCCACGAAAACACATCTGACTCACACACAGGTATTTCCAGCATTTTTCCAGTAATATTATGGATCCCGAGATCTTCGGCGGAACTTGAAGAAAGTCTCGGGACCGAAACATTCCAAATAAAGTATTTTTGCAAGTTAGGACAGTATGCGGAAACACTCTTAGCCTATAGAGCCATTTCCTCCCACACACCTGTCGACAAGGACATGAAGGTGTAGGTTCAATAGCCTTGAACAGTGTTCATTAAGGAAGCCACCATTAAAGGAGTAGTAAAGGGAAAATGCATGTTTAGCCCTGTTTTAAGGTTACTTATGATCATATACAATGGTTCAGAACAAAACGTTGACAAAACTAGCACTTTTGAGAAAGTCTGATAATTGCTCTACCACGGTTTAGGTCATACAATGGATGTGGGTGGGCACCTTGAAAAATCATTCAAAAACATGTTAAACTCTCGATTTCAAAGACAAGAAGCTCACCGAGGGGGTAATTGGTGTCCGTTGGTGTTCTGACATCAAATTCACCGCAAAGTAGGAATCCTGTAGGATTTTATTGATCATTTTATGAAATCCATTGACTTGTGTTGACGCGACCGTAGATCCGTAGACGCAACCTGTAGATCAATCCGCAGAGGGGATTCAGGAAGCGGAACTACTTACGGTAGCTATTGTTATTGTTTATGTTGCTAGGCTACCTAGTTTGCGGAAGATTACACACGTATGTGCTGCGACTAAATAGTTCTATGCTAAATATTTTAAAAAGCCTTTCCAGATCAACTAGAATCTTACTTTATGGCGAATTATATGTCAGAACGCCAACTAACACCTCGGTGAGTTTCTTGTCTTTGAAATTGGGAGTTTAAAATGTTTTTGAATGATTTTTCAAGGTGCCCACCCACATCCATTGTATGACAGTGGTAGAGCAATTATCAGACTTTCTCAAAAGTGCTAGTTTTGTCAACGTTTTGATCTGAACCATTGTATATGATCATAAGTAACCTTAAAACAGGGCTAAACATGCATTTTCCCTTTACTACTCCTTTAAGGATTGTTGATGTCTCAAGCTGCAATGTGCCCAGCGGAGTCCCTGTATAACATATGTATGTAATAGAGTCAACATGGTTTCCGCTCACTCTGCAGTTCTAATACCCTGGTGAATTTGAATATTGTATGAATACATTCATAGTGCATCTAATGCATGGGAGGAGCTTAGGCGTCTGGATACCATCTCACTGGTGATGAATACAGATGGGGTTTAGAACCAAGAACCAAGGAGGTGGTACCAAGTAGCCACTTGGACTGACCTACAGTGACTGGACTGTCACAAATGCGATGGAGCCTCAAAGTCTTCTGGTCAATCTGTTAGACGGTTCTGATTAATCAAGTTTCTTGGGTCCGCAGTCCATAGATCCTAGGTGACTTCCAGAGTTTTGGAAAGCCAACATTCTCAGGTCCAGTGGCTTGGATGGAGCAGGTCCAGTGAGGCGACCGGTCCATCCCATCCGGTCCGGGCTGGGTCTAGAAGCCCAGCTATTCAGCCAAGAAAGCTAAGGTTATCAGGTGGTTCTGCACTTCTAGGGTGGATTCAGGTATGGCGGTCCGGTCCGGTCTAGTCCAGGACGGTTCTACAAGTTCAGGTATTCTGCCAGGAATACAGCCAGGATTTTGGTGAGGTTCTCCACTGTGGGTCGGTGCATGTTCTCCTCAGTGTCGTCCAGAGTGTGCCAGAACGTAGGGAACGGCGTTGCTATGACGTGCAGAACAGGAACCCCTGATATTTACAAGAGAGAGAGAGAGAGAGAAAGAGAAAGAGAGAGAGTAAGAAAGAAAGAAAGAGATTGTGTTTGAGGACTCTACCCAACATACATCCTAAAATCTGTCCTAGGTAGAGCTGGAGTTTGTGTTTGTGTGTGTGTGTGTATGCGTGTGTGTGTCTGCATCCGTACGTGAGTGTGTGTGTGCATGTATACGTGTGTGTGTGTGTCTATGTGTGCATCCGTACG